>NC_092372.1:34979578-35289692 GCF_030028105.1 Mobula birostris | reverse complement strand
TGAGTACCTTATTTAAATTTTAGTGAGGCTAACAGGTTTGGGAGAGCTGCTTGATCCTGTTAAAAACCATCTTGGCTACCGTAGTTAATGTTCTTCCCCTCTGAGTAGGCTTTGTCTGGTGGTGTGCTATAGCTTGGCAGTTTTGCTCCTTTCAATATTGAGGGGTTGCTTATTAGTTCCTGCAGCTTGGCATGAAGTCTAAGAGTGGTTTACCTTCCTTGCTGCCACAATGCTCTGTCAAAAATATGCTTTTTCATTGCCCAGCCTGAAGGCGTGGCCCCAGGTATACCAGAAGTTGCCATTGGCAAAGAGAGTCAGTGAAAACAATCAGAAGTTTTTTTTAATACTGAAAATATTTCTGAAGGTATTGCAAAATAGTAACTTCAAAATAGTTTTTGTTGAGATTTCTGCTAAAATAGTGCAGCTTCCATTTCCAGGCAATTGTATATGGCATGCTGTATGTGTGAAATGCTAAATTTCTCAGAGGAATTTTGGTTTTATAATTGTAATTCAACTCATCAGAGAAGTGCTCTCGTTTATAATTCTAAAGTCCAATCATGGTGCTTTGTAGAAATATTTCTAAGTGAATACAAATACAAGTAAAATAAAATTTAACTTGCCTGCACCCTATGTAGGTGATTGAGTTTTAATGAGCTGAATTTCTCCCTTTGTTGAAATTTATTTACTTAAATAAGCTTTTTTTTCAGTAACTGTTAGTTTCTAAACAACATTCTTGGCAATTTCTGTATTCCTTCCATAATTTGATCTTGCATAATCTGTTTTGTAGCCTCAACCTCAGACTTGCTTGTGTGATGTTTTGTGATAATTGTGAAAAGATTTAATGCCTTTTGCATTGGATGCTATTATTTAATGAATCAAACTCTTATCAATTTGACAGGCAAAGATGGATGAACTTCAGTTATTCAGGGGAGATACGGTATTGCTAAAAGGAAAGAAGAGAAGAGAGACAGTTTGTATTGTTCTGTCAGATGATACATGCTCGGATGAAAAAGTTCGCATGAACAGGGTTGTGCGCAACAACTTGAGAGTTAGACTGGGTGACATTGTAAGGTAAGAGTAGTTTTAAAAAGTTGGCACAACATCGTGGGCCAAAGGGCCTGTACTGTGCTTTACTGTTTTGTGTTCTAAGTGTTTATTGGAGAATGATGAAGCACAACTTCATTTGACTTAGTGTCTTGGTGTATTACAGCAAGGAAACTGGCCCTTTTTGCCCAATTCGTCCATGCCAACCACCATGGTGACCTGTAGTCCTACTTGTCAAAGATCCCTCTAAATCTCACCTGCCTGTGTAATTATTGAAATGTCATGCAAATGTTGTTATTGTCATGGCTTCGATGGCAGCTCACACTGTTTATGCGCCATTCTGTGGTGTTCCTTTGGCCCTTTTCACCATTTTGCCCTCTAGTTTTTAATTCCCTTTCCTTGGAATACAGGCCATGTGCATTCACCCTATCTGTACCCTCATGGTTTTATACACCTCTGACTTTACCTGTAATCTCCTACCCTCCAAGTAATTAAGTTCTTGCTTGCCCAGCATCTCCCTATCATTCAAACCCTTGCTTTGAGGGTGCTGTCAGGGCTCCTCTCTGTACTTTTTCCAGTTTAATTGTCTTTCCTATAACACAGTGACAAAACTATAATCAGTTTTAATCAACTATAGTATCACATCCCAGCATGATGTGACTTCACTGTTTTTTGAAAGTTTTATTCTTTTGTCTTCAGCATTCAGCCATGCCCAGATGTAAAATATGGCAAACGAATCCACGTACTTCCCATTGATGACACAGTTGAGGGTATTACTGGAAACTTATTTGAAGTTTATCTCAAACCCTATTTCCTGGAAGCTTATAGGCCAATAAGAAAAGGTGAGCTACGAGACAGTTTAATGATTTTCTGAATCTTCTAATTGTTCTCAGTAACTTGTCCTACTTTATTGACACTTTTTTTTTGGGATAGCAAAATGAAGTGTTATAAAGCAAATTAGAATATATATTTATTGCACAGATTTTGCAAGTGACTTGATGGCAGCTAATTTATTTATCTGTTTTACTCTAAAGGTGATATTTTCTTGGTTCGTGGTGGAATGCGTGCTGTGGAATTCAAAGTAGTGGAAACTGATCCAAGCCCATACTGTATAGTTGCTCCAGACACTGTAATCCACTGTGAGGGTGAACCCATCAAGCGCGAGGTATGCACAAGATCTGATAGGGATTAGGCATTGTGATTTGTGGGGAAAGCTTGTACAGAGAATGGGGTGCTTTAGTAATGTTCAAAACTTTGTCAGCTGATTGATAAATTACTACAGCTATCTAGATGCCTTACCAGCTTAGAATGTTTGTGAAATGGATATGGGTTTGTTTATTTCAATTTATTTGTATGTTTATTTAATTTTGGTGTAGTTTTATGTTGTCATTGAGGACAGTGAGAAACCTTAGGATGCTCTGAAGCCTGGAATGCTGTCGTTGTTAAAATAAAGCATAATTTGCTTTTTATTTTGGCATTGGTATTGGAAGGGAGCCAAGTACAATGTCTATTTGCTATTGTAAGGTGGAATGGTGCACATTTTAAATGTTTGTAGATGTTCAGATAATCGTGTTATATTCGTAGAGGCATAATCAGAGAAATACAACCCTTTGGCCCATCTGATCTATGCTAATCACAGCAAGCCAACCATAAGATCTTCCCCAGTAGCCAGCATTTGGCCCATAACCTTCCAAACTCCTCGACTCCATGTACATATCCAATTACCTCTTCAGTGTTGCAATTAGTTGCCTTGAACATTTCCTCCAGCAGCTCGTTACAGATAGCCACTATGTTCTGTGTATATGTAAATAAGTTAAATCACAGGTATCTTAAATCTCCTCTCACTTTTATCTGTGCCCTCTAGTTTTTCATTCCACAGCCATGGGGAAAGAACTATTAACTTTCATTTTATCTATACCCCTCATGGTTTTATGAACATCCATTAGGTCACCCCTCATTCCTCTGTATTCCAAGGAATAAAGTTCCAGTGTGGTCAACTTCTCCATATAACTCAGGTCCTCTAGTCCAGGCAGTGCCTTTGTAAATCTCTTCTGTGCCCTTGTGAGATTTAAAATCTATTTTAATCCTATTATTCTTTTTCTATTTTAACTGCAACTAAAATTTTGGTGCTTAAATGGTATTTGTTTGAAATGGTTTTATGCATGTAGAAATAGTGTTAGTTTCCTTAAATTACATTTTCTTTGGGGAGGATTTAACTACGGAAGACATGCAATTTGTTTTGCTTTCCACTTGAAGGATGAGGAAGAATCTTTGAATGAAGTTGGTTATGATGATATTGGTGGATGCAGAAAACAGCTTGCTCAGATCAAGGAGATGGTTGAGCTGCCTCTTCGGCATCCTGCACTTTTCAAAGCTATTGGTGTCAAGGTAAGGATAATGTTCTTCCTCTTAAAATTCCTTTTTGATGGGTATTTAAAAGAAGTTAGAAGTTTATATTTGCGGTATTGCAGTTGCAGTAAATTTCAAAATTCTATTTCACCATTTTTTAAGTAAAAAGGGTCCTTTAGTTGTTTCATGTCTTTTTTGTAATTTAAGTTCAAATATTTTCTGACACTTAATTTATATGTGCAGTTGAATCATTATATAAAATCTCAACTTGCTCCCATTTCTCAATGTAGCCTCCGCGAGGTATTCTCTTGTATGGGCCCCCTGGAACTGGCAAGACCTTAATTGCTCGTGCAGTTGCAAATGAAACTGGTGCATTTTTCTTCCTTATCAATGGTAAGATACTACTTTACTGTCAAGCTAAAATGATTGCTGAATGTCTGTGGCTTGAAAGACTAAAAGAGTATTCTCTTAATAGGTTAATGCTTTTTGGTTGTTAATATATGTGCCAGTGATATTAGGAACTGGAGACCAGTGCAATTAAGCATGAATGAGCATGGTTTGTACAATGCTACTGTGCTTTGAAGCCTCAAATGTGCAAAAGGAAGCATATTGAATTGTGATGAAATGCAAAATGTGAAATTTTATATCTTTTGACTTTGATGGTGTGGAGCGTGACTCAGGGAAAAATAGCAAGATTCAAAGTTACTCTCGTGAATTGAAATCTTGATATGGGTGATGTATATCATCTTTTTGGTTTTGAGTATTGTAGATGTGGTTATTATGCTGTGGCCCAAATTTTTCTGAAATAGATTGAGGTTTGACGCAAATCTTGTAGTTTAATGTATCAGTTTTAGATTTGAGTTTTCTCTTGTATTTAGTCTTAAATATTACAATATATCCAAGTGAACATTTGGGGGGGGGGAGGAGTTGAATTGGTCAATGAATGACTGTCAAGTGTATTTGATAAGCTGGTGAACTGGACAAATTTGGAGAATGTGGAGCATAATTAATGGGAGATTGAATAAATCATGAAATGAAATTACTCTTATCCTCATCCTCAACCATGAACAACAAAGTCCCTACTCATTCATTCAACTTTTCTCATGTTTCTACATTTTACAAAATTCAGAGATTCTAACATGTATGTTGGTGGCACAAGACTTCAAGAAATTTTGGGTGCCATTTAATGCATGTATACCCAATTACAATATACTCATCCAGAAGAGTGACACAGTAATGTATTGGTTAGCACACTGTTTTACTGTACTAGTGACCTGGGTTCAATTCCTGCTGCTGCCTATAAGGAGTATGTGCATTCCTCCCCTGACCACATGGGTTTCCTTTGGTGTTCCTGTTTCCTCTTAGTCCAAAGACGTACTAGTTGGGAGGTTAATTGGTCATTATAAATTGTCCTATGATTAAGCTAGGGTTAAATAGAGGGTTGCTGGGTAGTGTGGCTTGAAAGTCTGGAAGGCCTACTTTGTACTGTATCTCAATAATATTAAAAGAAAGTGTACCAGTACAGCATTCCAGTTGGCTGATAATATGTATGGGAAACATTTGAAAATTCGTTAGTCATTGTTGGCACCTACTGATTTTTTTTACCAAAGCAGTAGCAGATAACTAGAGAATCAGCCTGTACTGATTAGTGTTGGCGGCTTTGAGTGTTGTTGCAGTAACCTATTATAGAGCTATGGCATGAGCAATTTCAAGCTGAGTTATTGGCACCATGACAATGTTATTCTAAATTCGTAAGTCACCTACAACAATATTAACTGGGGTTCATTTTGTGGTGGTGGTCTGTTCTTTTTTGGATAACAATATCTAATGTGAATGGACGTTTGTGGGTCGTGGGGGGAGTATGTAACATGCTCTACCAGACAATTAATGTCCCATTATTGTACAATAGTGGAATTTATTTGGTCTTCACAGCAGCTCCCTTTTGCCGTGGCAGCTGTCATGAGTTCCCTCCTCATCTTTTGGATGGCAGGAATTTTATCAAGAGGACCTTTCTCTGTGGATGTTTTAGGCAGTGTCATCCTAATTACCGACCTTGTAGTCAGCAGGTCAGTTTGTTGAACCTATTTGGAGTTTATGAGAGTCTGTTGGAGATGGAACATTTCAGTTGATATCCAAATCAACTCAGTTCTTAAATAAATTCGGCTAGTAATTTGTATAGAACTTGAATATTATATCAGTGCTCCTGAAGTTGAATTCTACTTGGTGGAAAGTGAGTGCTTATTGTAAAGACATTTTTCCATTCTTAGACTGCTAATGCTGTATGTGGTCACACGGAAACATTTTAAGCAGTGCTTTGATAGTCACTAGCACCTATTCGTACATTGGTATAAATTATTATCTTTGAAAGAAAGGTCTGGAGGGGGAAAACTTAAAGTTCAAAAGAAAAACTTCCTTTTTGGACTTGACACTCCAATAGCTTTTAGGAATGCTGGCTTCCCCCTGTAGTCTGTGAAGATAAATGTTTTGAGCTACTGCATTGGGTTGTATGTAAATGTGTGTGTGAGAAAGAGGGTAAAGAGACATGTTAATGAATGAACTGCAGATCAGTGTCAGTGGAGAGAGATTAAAACTTTCTGCCTGGCACTTGTCTTGGTTTTGTGCTAATTACAATAAAGAGTGATCTCATTTGGGGTATATATATCCTCATAGCTGGTGATTTTTTTTAAAAAGACTTGCGATACTCTGATTCATTTTTAACAATTGTACATATGAGGATATGAATAATGTTAAGCTCATCTGATTTAACATGAGATTTGGTGTTCTTTGCATCTGATGATGTAATGCTTAGGTGGTGTCACAGAAGACTGGTGAAAGTAAGCCATAAATGAACTGCTTCTAATTACACAGATTATCTTGAATATTTAAGTATTGCATTGATATTTAATTTCTTCCTTTTTCTTCACTAGTGGCAACTTGATAGTTTTAAATGCTGCATTATTAGAGATCACATTTGCTTAAATGTTTTCTTCTAGGACCTGAGATTATGAGCAAACTTGCAGGAGAATCTGAGAGCAATCTGAGAAAAGCATTCGAAGAGGCTGAGAAAAATGCTCCTGCTATCATTTTTATTGATGAACTAGATGCTATTGCTCCAAAGAGGGAAAAGGTATATACTGAATTTAATTTGGGTGCTAGTATTATTAGCTGTTTCTATAAATTGTTTTTGGTAACACTATTTTTAATTCTATAGTCCATTCTGATTCAGTTGTTGCATCATTTGCAGATTTGAAATACTGGCACTGATTTTAAGCTTCCTGTTGCAGGGACTTTTCTTTACTAACATTTAGAAATACTTTGAATGCTAGCAACTAAAGTCATTGATGTTGGAACTTTAATCAGATGTTTTTTCCCTGAAAGTATATAAGTCTAAATCATATATTAGATTTGTCTGTCACAGTGTTCTTGTTTGTTAACATACATTTGTAAACCTATTTCCAATAACTCCATTATTTTCGTTCTCATCAGGCTAGGCAGAAAATGTTATATGATTGTATTTCCACAGCTAGTAGGAATGACACATGACAAAATAAATGATGTAGCCTATTGATGTAAGCTGAGGTATAGATGTTACTTTTTCTAAATCTGCCTTGGGCGGATGTTCCCATACCTATGGATTCACTTTCAAGGTCACTTCATCTCCTGTTCTCAATATTTATTGCTTATTTATTTATTATTGTTGTTTGTTTATTTTTGTATTTGCTCAGTTTGTTGTCTTTTCCATACTGGTTGAACACCCAAGTTAGTGTAGCCTTTCATTGATCCTGTTTTGGTTCTATGGATTTATTGAATATGCTCAAAGAAAATGCATTTCAGGGTTGTATATGGTGACATATATGTACTTTGATAACAAATTTACTGTGAACTTTTTGAACTTTGATAACATTATGAGCATGTCACTTGAGAGAAAATTTATTCCCTCAATCTGGACCAAACTGAGACCCCAGGAGTTGTTGGAATGGATTTTGCACATCTGGTTTACCTGTGAGTACCTACACCATATTAAGGTTGATGTGATATATTTGATTATTTTGTGGATATGAAGACTTTTGTATTAATTGCATATATAATTTTAATCCTTGTACGGTAGAAACAATTATTAACTGGTATTGATTGTGCTGAATTTCTGTTACATATGGTTTCTGGTCCTTGGGACTGTGGCTCCCTGTAAATGTGGTGGAATGTGTTATGTCGTTTGAGGAAATGTGGAGAGAAGGGAAATAGTTACAGACACTTGAGGATGAGGAGCTTGCAGAAGCTGAGGAAATAAAATGGGTATGCGAAACAAAGCATGACCGCTGTTTAATAGAGCTGGTACATAGTAAATGTTGGGGTGGGAACATACCTCTGCTGCTAGTTTCTGTGATTATTTGACCTTCATTAATGATCTACTGCTAACATTGTTTATTATAGCAATGGCTAGTTTTCTTTGCTGGTATTTCCTGATTGTTTGAGAATGTATGATTAGTATCCTGAGATTTGCAATAGCTAATGAAGGAAGGAAAAAGTGAAAGTGTGCATATTTGGAAAATGGAACAATGGATTTTTGATGTAATAATACTGAGGTAGCACGATGGCTTTGCTGACAAGCTGGAAAAGGCCATGAGAGAAATGGATCTGTCAATGTGTGTGATAGGGGCTAGATAGGTAATAAATGTATGTAGTTGAGTGGTTATTATTGAACTAATACAGAACACAGTATTCTGGGGCTTGTGGAGGGGAGTTGCATTTTCTTAAAATAATAAAGTGTGAGCAAACTTTATTACGTATCGCAGATTTTTTGGTAGATGCTTTGAGTAGCTGTATGCCTTATAATTCAGAGGCTTGGTTCTGTGATTCAGAGACGTCCAAGGATTTTAAATTTGTTTAAGTTGGATTTAAAGTTTGTCCCAAAATAGTGAAAGCCTGTCTGGTTTAGGAATGTTCTGAGGGAAAGAAATTTCCACTTTTCACCTTTTTGGAGCCGTTGACATTGAAGACATCTCATAAGTGAAGAATCAAAACAGCAGAGAAGACTATTTGACCGGAAGTTAGAAACTGGCATGATCACTGGAAAATTCTAAGTGATAATAGAGCAAAGTAAAGATTCCAGGTCAAGATTGAGAGAGGTAGCAGTTCAACAGAGGAAACTGAAGTTAATGGATATAGTTGGTAATGAGACTCAAAAGATGAAAAAAAATAAAAATGCCTATCTTCATGGTATTACTTCATGTTAAAAAAAAATCTGAAGACTTTTCATCCATGCTTTCATTGGTTGAAATATACAGATCCTAATCTAAAAGCTGAATTTACTCAATATCACACGAGGGAATGGATGTGTTGAAGAAAACTCAAATTTAGGGCAACAAGTATTTGAGAGACTCCAAATCATTTTTGTTTTCACCTGTCTTTACTCTCTCTTCTAATTATATTCCTTGCTAGTTATCTTTCTACCTGTCTAACCTTGTGTTCAAATTACGCTACCTTGCATTTTGGCACATTCTAAGTCCTGCAGTTGATTTAATTAATTAATTTTAAATCTAAGGCCACTATATATAATTTCATTTTGTCCAAGTTCCATTTCTTTCCTAGTAATAGATTGCATATTGTGCATTAGTAACAATCCCTAAATTATTTTGTTAACTGATGTTTGGTAAGTCAATTGCTTCCCTTTTCTTTATTTAAATTTGCAGACTCATGGCGAAGTGGAACGTCGCATTGTGTCACAACTCCTCACCTTGATGGATGGTTTGAAGCAACGTGCTCATGTAATTGTTATGGCAGCTACAAATCGGCCAAACAGCATTGATCCTGCTCTTAGAAGATTTGGTAGGTTGAAACTTCTTTGCTCATGTTTGTTAGAGACATGTTTTATGTCTGTAATTATGGTACAAGAGTAATTGGCTTAACAATTTAACTTGCAGGACGGTTTGATAGAGAGGTGGACATTGGTATTCCTGATGCCACAGGTCGATTGGAAATCCTGCAAATTCACACAAAGAACATGAAGTTGGCAGATGATGTAGACCTTGAGCAGGTCTGTAAATTAAAATGTGTTTAATTGTTGATTTCAAGTTCACACATCCTTTTCCTATTCAAAATAACAAACACAAGTGGCAGAAATATATATGGCTTTTTTGTTACATTTCCAGTGTTTTAAAAATATTTTTGCATGAAAACATCAAGAGTCAGTAATAATAGGCCATTTGGCCTGCTGTAATATTCAGTGTCATCGTGGCAGTCATCCAAATTCAGGACCTTACCTCAAATACTATCCTGCTTTTTGTTGGCCCCTTCCTGTAACACTATGACCAAAAGACAGGAGCGGAATTAAGCTATCATGGCTGATTTACTATCCCTTCCAATCCCATTCTCCTGCCTTCCCTCCATAACCTTTCTATGCCCTGACTTATCAGGAACCTATCAACCTGCACTTTAAATGTACTGAGTGTCTTGTCCCCCACAGTCATCCATGAATTACACAGATTCACCACCTACTGGCTAAAGAAGTTCATCCTCATTGCTGTTCTAAACGGATATCCCTCTATTCTGAGGCTGTGCCCTCTGGTCCTAGACTTCCCCCACCATAGGAAACATCCTCTCTGCATCCACTCTATCTAGGCCTTTCAACATTTGATAGGCTTCATTTGATTTCATTCATGCAATGACATGCATCCACTCTATCTAGGCCTTTCAACATTTGAGATCCTGCTCATTCTTCAGCGAGTACAGGCCCAGAGCCATCAAATGCTCCTCATACATTAACCCTTTTATTCGTGGAATAATTCTTTTGATCCTCCTCTAAACCTTCTCCATTGCTAGTACCCCTTTTTTTTAAGATAAGGACCACAAAGCTGCTTACAAGACTCCCAAGTGCTGTCTGATCAATGCTTTATGAAGCTTCAGCATTACACCCTTACTCTTGTATCCTAGTCCCCTCAAAATGAATGCTAACATTGTATTTGCCTTTCTAACCTGCATGTTAACCGTAAGGGAATCCTGTAGGAGGACTCCCAATTCTCTTTACGCCACCTGATTTTTGAATTTTTCTCTCTGTTTTTAAAAAAAAAGCCTATGCCTTTATTCCTTCCGCCAAAGTGCATGACCATACACTTCCCTACACTATATTCCATCTGCCTCTTCTGTGCTCAAAATCTAAGTCCTTCTGTAGGCTCTCTGCTTCCTCAATGTTGCCTGCCCCTCCACCTATCTTTGTATTGGCCACAAACCTGTCCACAAAATCTTCAATTCTGTCATCCAGGTCATTGACATACACTGCGCAAAGAAGCGGCCCTAATACCAACCCCCGTGGAACACCGGTAGACAACCAGAAAAGGTTGCCTTTATTCCCACTCGTTGCCTCCTGCCAGTCAACCAATCTTCTGTCCGTGCTAAAATCTTTCCTCAAATACCATGACCTCTAATCTTATTAAGCAGCCTCATATGCCGCACGTTGTCAAAGGCCGCCTGAAAATCCAGGTAACCAACATCCACACTCTCCTTTGTCTATCTTGTCTGTTATTTCCTCAAATATCAAAGAATTCCAACAGATACAACATTTCCCCTTAAGGAAACCATGCTGACTTTGGCCTTTTTTATCGTGTGCCTCCAGAACACTGGACGTTTCAAGAGTCTGTATTTTTAGTTTTGTATACTAGTCAGCAAATTAACAGTGAGAATAATGATTGAGTTACTCTTTCCTAACTTATGTCAAAACTTGATCATAATTTTATGCACATCTGTTTGTACTTTTGAATCTTTAATTTTTTTCCTTTGGAACTTCTTGCTTTAGGTTGCTAATGAAACTCATGGCCATGTTGGAGCTGATTTGGCTGCCTTATGCTCTGAAGCTGCTCTTCAGGCTATTAGAAAGAAGATGGATGTTATAGATCTGGAAGATGAGACCATTGATGCTGAAGTTATGAATTCACTTGCTGTTACTATGGATGATTTCAGGGTAGGACTTTTTAATGAAGGCATTAAACTCTTGTTGTATTTTAAGCTAATTTAATTTCTGCAATTAAAATTCTCATTGTTTGCAGTGGGCTTTGAGCCAGAGCAATCCTTCAGCACTGCGCGAAACTGTGGTAGAAGTGCCTCAAGTAACGTGGGAAGACATTGGTGGATTAGATGATGTGAAGAGAGAACTACAGGAACTTGTACAAGTAAGGTCTTGGTTTTTTGATTTGCAAATTGTGTGATAAATATTTTAATTGAGTTGTAAATTTGGTTGAAAGACTGATAAATGTTATAATTTTGAAATCAAATAGTGCTATTATTATCTTTAATTTCATAAAATCCAACTACATTGCTTTAATAGTGATATATAGCGAATGTTTTCATAGTTTGCCTTTCTCTTATCTCAGTTGAAGATCTGTTCTTGCTGAGGTGCACTTTCACAGGGAAAGCAAATTTCATTCCTACTGATGGATTTAAAAAATGTATTGAGATTATTTGATTGTTGTGAACATAACTACTACATCTAGCAGACAGCCTGAATGTCTTGACCCTTAGTTGTTTACTGTTTATATTAATGATCAGGAGGAGGGACAAAATGTAAGATTTTCAAGCTTGCTGTTTATTTGGAAAATAGCTGGGCAGACCTGATTCCTCAATGATATATTTGTGGATTAGATAGTTGGGGTAATCCTGGCAAATGGAGTTTGATATGAAGTGCAAAGGCAAGGTCTTCAATCAGAGAGCTCAAAAAGGGTGACTGTATTTGCCATACATACATGTATTTACATGGTGTGTTGACGTGACATGCAACCAAAAAATTCAATTCTAAAGAATTACGTTTTTAAAAAAGGAAATGCAATAAAATGTGTATAAATACATTAATACTGTATGTATTTGCAATGTAAACAACATTGTATAAGCAGATTTTATCTTGATGTCAAGAGAAAGCAAATGAGTGAAGTTCAGAGGGTTAGTAGATACATCAAACACATGATTGAGAAGACAAATGGTATATTGATCTTAATTGGGAAGGGGATTGAGAAGACAAATGGTATATTGATCTTTATTGGGAAGGGATTGGAGTTTATAAGACTTGAGATTTTGTTAATATACCCAGCATTGGTGAGGCTACACCTAGAATACTGTGCAGTTTTGGATCTCTTGCCTAAAGGATATGGTAGTAATCGAGGCAGTCCATAAGAAATTCATCAAATTAATGTCTGGGATGAGGGGGTTGTTCTATCAAAGACACTAGGGAGTTTGGGCTTAATGTCAACTGGTTTGGTTTGCTGTCTCTGCAAATTAATAGGTTTGAAATTGTTCCTGGCAAGTTACTCTTCACTAAATCTGAAAGTACAAACTAGCTTTTCTGGTGTTCACCTTCTGATACCATTTGTTACATATTTGGTTTGCTGCTATTATTTTTCACCATGATTGTGCTATTGTTGTATGCACCTCTGCCTAAACCTGCATTTACTGTTATAAGATTAGTAATACTGCCACTAGCGATTTCTGATGGTTGTTTTTCTTTCAGTTATAGTGATTGGCAGGTCAGCTTTTTACAATTACTGTAAAATTCAATACCTAAAACTATACTGCATCCATTTGTGTTGTGAGGCTATGTACAGGTGGGGCCTCGGCGCGGCGCTGCACTTCCACTTCACCCGTAGCACAGCGGCCGCCATGACCAGGGAGGCCCTAGGTCCCTGGGCGCACCAGTGGGTCTGGTTCACTGAGGAGCATGTCATCCAGTGCTTCAGGCAGCACCATTACAACCAGCAGCCATTCACCAGCTTGCCGCTTGCATGTGACTGGCTCAACTACTGCCAGCACTACGACAACCTTGTAGGTCAGGCACTGGGGAGCAAAATAGTTCTACACTTGCAAACAAAGCTAAGGTTTGCATTTTTCAAATCAGAATTTTGATAGAATTGGTGGAATTTTAACACTTGATTTACGAAAACGTCATTCAATTCCTCATTAATGAAGTTTTATTTGCTATCATTTTAATTTTTCATATCTGTATCAAGTAAACCTGTGTAGCAGGGCGTTAAGTTGGCCTAAAGGTGTGGTCGACCCTTCCCTTGCGATTCGCCCCAGGTCCGGCTGATCTGGCTGGTAGCACCTGGTAAGGGTCCCTTGCTCGGGGTTACGAGCGATGGCCAGCGGCGGACCCAGCGGGAGACTGGTGGGGAAGGCGGAAGAGCTACGACCTTGGAAGACAGTGGTTGCTTTGCAAGCAGATGATTTACCAAGAAGAGAGGTGGTGATCTCTCTAAACTCACCCGGCAGAAGGCAAAGACAAACCACTGCTGTAACCTGCCAAGTACACGATTTCCCAACATGTCAGTCTCAATAAAGGATCAAAACTACGACATTAATGTAGCCACGAATAACAGTAATGGAATGGCGTCCGGCAACAGTAGGAATGAGGCTAACAGGGGCGTCATCAAGCGAAAACCTCATGTCAGGATAGCTACGTGAAATATTAGATCTCTTATACGAGGTAAACTAGAAAATGTGGTTATGGAAATGAAAAGACTGAAGATAAACATACTTGGACTATATGAAATGAGATGGATGGGGGATTGACTCAAAAGGGATGATGAATACCAACTGATCCATTCAGGAGGAAGTGAACATAAGCACGTAGTTGGAACCTCTGTAGACAAGGAAACAGCGAGAACTATCAAAGGCAGTGTATCCATTAACAAAAGAGTGATGATTAGAATCTTGGCTAAACCATTTGACATTAACATCATACAGGTCTTATGTGCCTACCATGGATGACGAAGAGGTCGATATGGTCTACGGAGAAGTTGAAAAGCTAATGAAAAAGACTAAAAACAACGGAGTAACTGTGATTCTTAGTGATTTTAATGCCAAAGTTGGCAGCGCAAGAGAAATTTTGACTGTAGGACCCTTTGGGCTTGGGGAAAGAAACAACCGCAGAGAAAGACTGGTTGAATTTGCAAAAGCTAACAAACTAATGATTGCGAACTCCTGGTACAGTCTGCCAAAACGGAGACTGTACACGTGGACCAGTCCTGATGGTTCAGTAAAAAACCAGACTGACTATATTTTAGTACCCAATTGGTTCAGGGATGGAGTGAAGCAGGTGAAAACGTACCCTGGTACTGACTGTTATACAAATCACAACCCTGTGGTATTGGACATGAGTGTGTGTTTGAAGAAGATGAGAAAGGCGAAACCATCAAATAAGATGGACTTTGATTTACTCATTATGGATGAAGCAAAAAAGATCAAATATTTGGGCAAAACGGAGAATAGATTTTCAGTCTTAGATGACGAGGGTAGCAACATGGCAGTGGAAAACATCTGGGAAGAGTTTAAGACAACAGTGATAGAAGTTGTGGAAAAGACTTTGGGATTTCGGAAAAAGAGCAAAAGACATAACCCTTGGTTCACCGATGAATTGAGAAGGTTAACTGAAGAAAGAAGAAAGATAAAACATCAGGATAATGGACGCTACAAAGCCCTACACTGCTTAATTCAAAGAAAATGTAAGGAAGCGAAAGAGAATTGGATGAATGAACAGTGTGAAGAAATTGAGCATTATGAACGAAGTTATGATTATAGAGGCCTTCACCAAAAGGTAAAAGATATGACGAAATTAAAGAGAACCATGCCATCAGCTGGGTGTATTGAAGATGGTAGTGGTAATCCATGCTATGAAAAAGAAGAGATCGTGGACAGATGGGTTGAGTACATCTCAGAATTATTTGAAGATAGCAGGATTGAGGACTTACCAGAATTAAATCAAATGACTAATCAACCTAAAATATTGATGTCAGAGATGGGAAGTGTGATTTGGAGTCCAAAAGTCAGAAAGGCGGCCGGTGAAGATGAGATTTCCACTGAAACTCTGAAATCACTTGGTCTGAGGGGAAAAACGAACCTTTTAGGGATATTAAACAACAGTTATATGACAGAAAATCTTCTGGAGGACTGTCTCAAATCGGTATTTATCGACTTAGCAAAAAAGCCAAGGATGATAAAATGTAACGGACACAGGACGATAAGCATAATGTCTCACTACATCAAGCTACTGTTGAAAATAGTATTTGGCAGAATGAAGGTACAATCAGCGATGAAATTGGAGAAACACAGTTTGGTTTTTGTAAAGGCTCAGGAACAAGGGAAGGAATATTTGCAATGAGAAACATCATGGAGAGATGCATTGAGGCACAAAGGACCATCTACTTACGCTTTATTGACTATGAAAAGGCTTTTGATAAGTAAGACACGAGAAAGTAATAGAGGTGCTGAACAAGTACCATCTGGGATGGGAGAATGTGCATATAATAAGGAACATATTGCAAACAGAAAGCGGCAGTTGGTAGAAAATGAGCTATCACCATGGTCATGTATTAAAAGAGGCGTAGGGCAAGGCTGTGTTGGCTTGCTGGATTTGTTCAACCTCTACGGAGAATGGATTTTTTGGGAATGCGACCATCAGGAGACAGGTATTCCAGTCGGAGGCCGGAAGATGGATAACGTCATGTATGCAGATGACACCGCATTGTCAGCTGACAGCGAATGCGAACTGCATATTATGCTGAATAAAGTGAATGAGAAAAACCTTGACTACGGACTAAAAATCAACCCTAAGAAAACAAAATCAATGGTGGTAAGCAAAACACACACTAAAGACTCATTCATGATGGTATCATTGCAAGTGAATGGACAAGCCATTGAACAGGTGCAAAAGTTTGAACATCTTGGCAGTTGTCTGACAGATGATGGGAGATGTGAAGTTGAGCTCAGAAGGAGAATAAGTACGGCTAAGACCCAGTTCATGAAGCTAAAAGATCTACTATGCAATCGAAAGGTATACATCCAAAGTAGAATCCACTTTCTCAGGTGTTACATATGGTCAGTGCTGAGGTATGGATCAGAAACATGGACCCTGAAGAAGGATGACATGAAACGAATTAATGCTTTTGAAATGTGGTGCTATCGACGAATGTTGAAGATCAGCTGGGTAGAGAAGGTTTCAAATGAGAGGGTTTTGTTTGAAGTTGATAGACCAGGGATATTGCTGGAGAAGATTATGAAGTTAGAAGTTGCTTATTGTGGACACATTATGCGGAAAGATAACGTCTTGTCGGACTTGCTATATGGAAAGGTGGAGGGAAAGAAAGGAAGAGGAAGGCAAAGAACAACGTGGCTGGATAACATCAAGGATTGGACCAAGCTGGACTAGACTAGGGATGTTGTGGACAGAGTGAGATGGAAGGAAATCGTCTGCCAACTGGAGATTCCAGATGCGACGTAACGATGATAGTGATTTTTGTCTTTTTATTTTAAGATACTTTTTTTTAGCTTTTTAAAAATTAAACTTTCTAGAACATTTTGTGCACAGCCTTGGTCACTGCAAGCTTATCCCATTATGGTGGCTTTTTGATCAAATTTATTTCTACATTCTCCTGTGATTTTAATTACCTAATGTTTATCAACCCAAGTCATCATTTTGCTTTACACCTTGTACATTGTTCTTCTTAAATTTTTCCTGTAATGAATTTTGCCACTGCATTCCCCTTCTCCTAAATTTGTAATCGTCATTTGATTAATGACCAATTTATTGTCCGGGTATTCTCTTCTTTGCCTTGTTGACGCAAACCATCCAAATAGAAAACAACTGCTTTCCCCTGTATTAGTGTGTCCTGTATTGTATATGCGAATTAACTGGAGATTTAATTGCACTTGCTTGTTAAATTGTGTGTGGCACCATTGTTAACTTCATCTTGCCCAGGTTGGGCTACTTAATGATTTTTGTGTTTAAGTGTATGGGTTTGATTTGTTTCTAACAGTACCCTGTTGAGCATCCTGACAAGTTCCTGAAGTTTGGCATGACCCCTTCAAAAGGTGTACTATTCTATGGGCCACCTGGTTGTGGTAAAACCTTGCTGGCAAAAGCCATTGCGAATGAATGCCAGGCCAACTTTATTTCGATCAAAGGACCAGAGCTGCTTACCATGTGGTTTGGTGAATCAGAAGCTAATGTCCGAGAAATATTTGATAAGGTATGTAATGAAAGTGCAAAAGAGAAAATTCCATGAAGCTTTTGTCTAAACTTTTTAATATCATTATTGTTTCTCAGTATTTCAGCTCTGTGCAAGATGATTTTTCATTAAATTGACAGTTGACAGACAATTGCACTTGTCGACAAAAACAGAAAACTATTCATCTGGTGTTTGTGCATCCAGAATTCTCATGCAACCAGCAAAAATTAACAAGAATATTAAGCAAATTCATGAAATTTTTCAAAAAGACCACTTACTTAATTTCTTTTGAATAAATAAAATGGCGTTTTTGAGTATCTAAAATAATGAATGAATTGTACTGCTCTTTTGACATTTAGGGTTAAGTGCACTAAGTTTGTGATAGCTTAGGCAAGGCTATGTGTAACGTTTGTGTAGCTTACATAGGATTATATGGGATTTCTGAAAATTAGGTCAAATATTGAGTTTTATTTCAAGTATGATGCAAAATAGGCTTGAAAATACATTAGTGATTTCCAGTTGATTAGCAGCAGCTTCCTTTGAAGACAGCACTTTGATGTGATGGTGAGAACAGACAAATTTGATTTATTTTTGCTGTATTTTACATTTATACAGTTAGCATTAGAGTACAAAACATTCCTTAAAGGTCAGTGAGGTACTTTAAAAGGTACGTGTGTGATTTAATTTTTTAGCGATTCTCATGTAACCAGCGCCCTGATGGATAGGGTCATTGAACACTACCGCATAGAAATGGGGTCTTCAGCCCTCTAGTCTTTACTGAAAGTCATATGACTGACAATATACTGTAATGATATTTGGATAAATTTTAATATTTTGGGTTTGATATAGAAGTATTATTTGAAATCTACAAGGTCTAACATAATTATAAGCATCTACATTAATAAATTTAAACTTGCCACATGTCTTCATCCTTGGTTATTTTGTTTCAGCTCTACTAGGTACCAATGATTCATTGCTTTGCTGATTTTAAATAGTAGTTTACACTTTTGTTAATAAGGGCACAAGTGTCCCTAAAAGTAAAACAACATCAGTAAACTTAAAATCTAATTAACAGATTTCCCAAATGGCTAATTTTTTTTTCTGGGAATGACTTAAACCTACTGTGGATACTATTGTTTATTGTGGAGCTCAATGGTGCAGAGATGGTCCTCTGCTGAACAGCAAGTTTTATAAGCCAGGTGGAAGGTAAGGCTAAAGGGGGGTGGGGAGGGGAGGAGGAAGTTTCTAGAATTGGTTCCTATAGAAAATCCATTCTGTGAATGAAGTCGTATAAAGGAAAATACAATAAATTAGATTTGGATTTGATGTGGAACTTCTGAGGGAGTTCTTGGAATTTTGCACTGCCAAAGTAGGCGTTAAGATGGTGCTAGAAAAGCCAAGCTTTGGTGCACTATGTGGGGTTTGGTTGAATCTAACTTTGGTCTTGTAGTAGTTATTTTGACTTTCTTAAATACTGAGTTTCCATGATTTCCACTTCAAGTGATCTGCATTCCTTCTGCACCTGTCAAGATGTTTCCCAAAGATTAGTTGGTCTCAGTTTGGTACGTAATTCTCAGAATATTTGGGTCTGAAAATAAAAATTTACTTCCATGAAAAGGAACCTGTGAATGTATGTTATGACCCTGGGACCTAAAAAATAGTGAGGATATTTAAATTAATTACAGGTTGTGTTTCATGAAATGTCCTTGTTCACTGATTTTGATTTTCTTTCCTGAATTTTGAAATAGATAAAACATCATAACTTGTAGGGACTGAGGGGATAAATGTTTTACTTGGAAAATGCATTCTTTGTTTACTTCCACAATGAACTTTAATTTTTAAAATTTTAAGTAATGTTGTTTGAACTTTAGTGCTTCTTTCTAACAATCACTTTAGCCCCAAGATCTGCCATGTCTAAATGAGCAGGTGTTTACCATATTCTGTATCTGTTTTTAGGCACGTCAAGCTGCCCCTTGTGTGTTATTCTTTGATGAACTTGATTCCATTGCTAAGGCTCGAGGCGGGAATATAGGTGATGGTGGTGGTGCTGCTGATCGTGTCATCAATCAGATTCTGACAGAAATGGATGGTATGTCTACCAAGAAGAATGTCTTTATCATTGGTGCTACCAACCGCCCTGATATTATTGATCCGGCAATTTTGCGCCCTGGGCGCCTTGATCAACTGATTTACATCCCATTGCCTGATGAAAAATCTCGTGGGGCTATTCTAAAAGCTAACTTGAGGAAGTCTCCTATTGCTAAGGCAAGTATGATTAAGTTCTAACATTTGAAATGAAATATTATTTAACAAGTACTTAGGATTATATTGCACTATAATAAAAAAAATTGTGGTAAGTGCAATAGATTCTATATCCTGACTTGTTTTTCACAGATTATACAGATTTATACAATTCCATTTTAGTTTTAACCTGGAATTGTATAAATTGCCTGTTACATTGCAGTATATGTTATTCCGTTCCACCACATCAACTTTATACTCTCCTGAGCATCTAGATATCAATTTAAGTTCATGTTTTCATTTCCCTTGTATGCTGTTTAAGCCTCCTCTTAAATGTATCTACACTTCATTCTGTTTCTGGTTGCAATTTCCATTTTCTTTGCACTTGTTAGGAAAATGTTTACACAGTATTATTTTTATTTTTTTGACTGTCTTAAAATAATTTTCTTCAATACAAGTAGAATGTTAATTATTTAGATTTTTTCTTTTGAGGTCCACATAGTCTACTTATTACTAAGCTGTAATGTTCCTTGATTTCCAAGAGCCAGTGTTATCTAGTAAAATTATTTCTTTATTTTATTAATGTATTTTGCCATATTAATATTACTACTTATTTTGAAAATGGAATTTATCTGCCAATAATTATTTTTCTATTCATTTACAGAACGTGTGAGTTGTCTGTTTCTAATTTTTAAAAAAGGTGATGAGTATTTCTCGTGAAAGTGTTCTCTTAGTTCCAGATTTAGGCGTTAACGATGAAGAAATGCTGGTAATCTTAGGTCAGAGATGCAGATAATTTTAGGTGTCTTCGATGGAAAAAAAAATGTAGTTGATGGTTTGGCTTGTGTATGCAACCTTTCTTTCAGGTTGTAAAGTTTATGGGTTTGGGAGGTATTGTCAAAATATTCTTTTGGTGATTCTCGAGTAACTCTTGCCTTTCCTTTAATTATACAATGGTGTCATAGTCATGAGGTGCAAGAAGCCCTTGTGTGTTAGGGTTGTGCTCCTAGAAAATCATGGTGTTTTGTAATGCAGAGCCATGTCATCTGTGCTTGCATCAAGAAGTGAGGGTAGATCATAAAATTATTTACTTTTTCTCTCCTCACCTTGATTTTGTGGAGGTGACCTTCATTCCCCATCTCTCTTTTTCTGGGTAATATTTTGTGAATTTTTGTTAACCTGCTGGCCATAATTTGGGGATAACCTGTAGAACATAGAAATGGGCCCCTGGGCATGCTGTACAGATGCTGGCCATCAACCACCTACTAATCCTCCACTTTTCATCAACTCCACCCTACTTCAGATTCTACAGTTTACCTTCTCAGTAGGGACAGTTTACTGTGGCAGGTTAACCTACCAGATCATATGTCCTTGGGTGGTCGGAGGAATATGAAGCATTTGCAGCAAAGTTATGTGCAGAACACAAACTCTCCATAGGCAGCAAAAGACCAAACCTCGATCACTGGAATGTTGTGACAGCAGCTCTGTTAGCTGTGTCACTCTGCACTCACTGGTGACCAATTACTGTTTAGGATGATGAATGGGTGCCAGTCAAGTTTTGTCTTGCACAGTACTGTGAGCATTATTAGAACTAGATAGACTCAGGCATTTGACCAATATTCCAAAGTATTCATGACTTGCACTTTGAATGTGGAACAATTTACTGATTACAACACACCAGGAGGCCATTTGGCCCATTGGTTCTATGTCTGCTCCCAGCAGAACAATGTCTGCTCCATCAGTTCCATTTTCCATTCTCCTTGTTTCTTCATAACCCTGCAAGTTTTGTTTGGATGCTCATCATCGCCCTTTTGCTTTTTGGGGGAAGTTAGGTGGGTGACTTGATGCAGAGTTAACAACTTCTGATCTTCTCTTTCACCATAGTATTAATGCGATAGGTTCACTTAATTTCATTCATTGGATGTTGATGGCAGAGGACTTTGCAATTGTAATGACATTGAATTTTAGGGTTAGATGGTTACTTTCTATTTTATTGGAGGTGGTTATTGCCTCTAGTCTGGCATGAATGTTGCATGCTAGGTCTTCCTGCATGTAGGTGTGGAGTGCTTTGTTTTTTGAATTATGAATTGAATGCAATACAACCATCAACAGACATCCTTGTTTCCGACCTGATGGAGGGGGAAGTCACTGAGGTGAAATGGTTTCATGTAAAGCACTGCACTAAGGAACAATATTCTGTGTTGGAGATACTTATCATTCCCAACCGTCATAGTCACTATCCTTTAATTTTTCCTCTATTTTTCATTGAATGTATTTCATGCTGCTGGATTGTTAACGGATGATACTTGATGTATGAAGTTCTTTCCTTTCATAGCCTAATGCCTGAAAGTTTTAAGGCAATTGTGTTGTATGTTTGCACTTTTATCACAATTTTGTTCAAGTTGTAATTCTCTATAGTTGTGATTATTTTGTAGGAAGTAGATTTGGAGTATTTAGCAAAGACCACCAATGGATTTTCAGGAGCTGACCTGACTGAGATCTGTCAACGAGCTTGTAAGCTTGCAATCAGAGAATCAATAGAAAGTGAGATCAGACGTGAACGTGAAAGACAGGGTAACCCTTCAGCAATGGTAGGTTCATAATTTCAGCTGCTAATTACAGTAACTGGATTTTTTAAAACTTAAAAGTAGGTATTTTTACCAATTGCTAAGGATGTTCACCACTGTTTAAAATGGTTCTAAATGCAGGAGGTTGAAGAAGATGATCCAGTTCCTGAAATACGCAAAGATCATTTTGAGGAAGCTATGCGTTATGCACGTCGATCTGTCAGTGACAATGACATTCGAAAATATGAAATGTTCGCACAAACACTGCAGCAGAGTCGTGGATTTGGCAGCTTCAGGCAAGTTATCTGAACTTTATTAATTATAAATTTCTAGATTTTTAGCATGTTCACATTCTGTTTCATTTGGAAAATGATAATCATGTGCTAGTACTTGAGCTGAAGTAGTACTTATTTCTAATTCTGGTTTGGATACAAAATTCCTTTATATTCAATGTCTATAAGTCAGTGATCAAAGTTTGTAATTTAGATGTTTAATGATTATTACTAATAAACATCTTCATATTCGTTAAGGATCTGTGATTTCAAGGAGGATTTATTTGGAAATTTGTTTTATGTCATAGTCTTAATGTTATCTACTTCTTGCAGATTCCCGTCTAGTAGCCAACCTGGAGCAGGACCAAGTCAAGGAACTGGAGGTGGAAGTGGTGGAAATATGTTTAGTGAAGACAATGATGATGATCTGTATGGTTAAACATACACTGTGGACCAAATTTGATCAGGCCAAGTTGTACAATTTCCATTTCTTGGACTGTTACTTTTTTTCCCCCTTCAGTCCATTCGAAGAAGTGTGTGCAGCTTGTCATATCTGGTTCAGGGGCCTCTAATGAACCTATTCTTGATGTTGGATGTGAAGTTAACTGTTCAATCACTGCAGAGTAGTCCATGACTACCTTCTGGGAAACCTGTTTTAATTGATAAGGCAGATTCAGCAGCTTTTGCAGTGGGTATAAGTATCCCGAAAAAAATACAAAATGCTTATGGAACTTCATTTTTTTTATTTCAGTAGGTAACATGATAAATGTATGCATTTGAAAATAAGACTTGAAATGTTATGGAACTTAATATGAATCGATAATAAAATCTCAATTGTTGCACCTCCAATAAAGTACTGTGTTTTGCCTGAATGCTAACCTGCAGTTATAGGTTAAGCTATGTAATCACAAAAGACAGTTGTATAGCTTACCTGTTGCAAGTAAAGTTTTGTGTGCTGTATCATGTTGACATTTGACGAATTGTCAACTGAATTAGTAAAAATCAATTCTGATTTTCAAAATCTAAAATTCATTGCATATAAGACCATAAGACAAAGGAGCAGAAGTAGGCCATTCGGCCCATCGAGTCTGTCAATAATGCTAGTTATGCTAACTTAATATATTTAAATTTTGTCAGTTTTTAAGATTGAAAGTAAAGTAAGCACACTACACAAACCATTTTGGAGTATAGCACAGTGGACATTAGTGTCAAAAGGTTTGTAAAGTTGAATCATCATTAGCTTCTAATAATACAATAAATTTGATTAATTTTCAATACAGTGGATTCCGGTAATTCGGCCAACAGTTAATCGGGCTGGTTGCTTATTTGGGAAAAGAACAAAAATTAATTGAGAAAATAGCCAGAATTTCTTTCATTTATTTGGGACGGGAGATTGTTGCCAAACATTTTCTAACTAATGTCAGTCACGTGCACTTGTGTGGCTGTTCGACACTATACTGTGCTTCAAGTGAACAGTTTTAAATAAGCATCAGCTGCATGAGTTTCTGATCAAAAAGCAGCAATTTTTGTCATTGATGGTTGGGGAAAAATAAGCAGTAAGACAACTTAGGACTGTTTAGCTCACTGCAGTTTCAAGCAAAGGCTTGAAGATGTCAGAAACGTCCAGGAGTGGAAAATGAAACTCTTTGGCTACTTCAAATTAGGAAAACTCAGCAATCATCTTGAATGTTACAATGAACATGAAGATTTTGAAGACGCAATTGTCGAAAACATTGTATGAAGGGAGTCCATTATCTGCACTTGGTTAACTGCGATGATTTTATTTGCATACTGTCAATTAAAGAACACAGCAATGTACACTGGATAAATTCCTTTGTTAACAATTAGGATATAATACAGTTAAACTACTGTAATAGTATTGGCAGTGTTCTGATTTGTTCTCTATTTCATTTAGATACATAATTTGCTACTCAGTTAAGCAGTAGTTTGTCTTTTTATACTGTTATAAGCTGTTTCCATGAAGCTTCAGCTAATTGGGGCAGCTGCTTAATTGGACCAAAATGTACTGGTCTTGAAGTGACCCAATTGACCTGAATCTACTGTCTCCCTTTCCACCTGTAATCTACAGCAACTAGTCACGGGCATATTTCATTCAATTGCTGGGGTATCTCTCCGTCATTTTAAGGGGGGGGGGGAGAAAAGAGTTGCTAAACACTGAAATCTTAACTCCTCCCCTCCCCCACAACTCCACAAGAAATCTGAATTCAGATTCCGTTTCAATTATGCAGCTTTGCTTCCAATGAAGTTGATTTTTTTTAAGCTGGCAAGACTTTGTGAAAATGAAGGGAATCTGGAATATTAGCCATCATACTGCAAATATGATTTGGGCAATGGTTGCCTTTTATTCATCTCTGTACTGAAATCATCACGAGGACATTAGAAGTACAAGAACCTAGTCAGGTGGCAGTGGGTCAGCTTCTCAGGTAAAAAGGATGGATCATAAGTGCCAGATTAGCTGGTGTCAACCAAATCATCAGATTAACTGGTGTCAACCAAATCATCAGATTAACATTTTGATACTGTGTATTAAGTATTGTGTTAATGTTTTTTTTTCTAAAAAAGCTTTAGGAAGTTTAAGCTTAAATAATTTTTTAAATTTTAAGACTTGCTGAATTCATAAAATGGTTTAATATAATTTTCAAAGCAAGTACAAATTACCAAAGTTTTTAGTTTGTAGGTTTGTTATGAATGTTTTTTTTTAAATACCACTAATAAAAATGGAGAGACTGAGTTCTGCAAAAGAAAGAAGCTTGTGTCAAGTGATGCTTTGTCTTAGTTTGGAGAAAATTAGAAGTTGAACTTCTGAACGGATGTTTGATTTTGAGAAAAGTTGGGGTTCATTTGCTCGTTACTATCATTTGAGTTAATTGATAGATTTCCTCCACGATCTAATTGTAAATTTTTGGTATATATTTTTTTCTTGCTGGCGATTTGATGTTTATCTTTAGAAGCTTTTTGTATTACACATGGCTCCGGGGTTGAACACCTAATGGGTTTTTTTTCTCACTTTTCCTTGCTTAGTAGGTTTTCTTTTTCTTGTCACCAAAATTTTTTCAATCTTTAAAACAATTTTTTTTTCTTGAGACATTGTAAGTGTTGCCTACTTCAATGTACTTGTGTTAATTTTGGATAGTAATAAAAAGATTTGAAAAGAAAGAAAACTTAAAAAAAGGAAAGAAGCTTGTGTTTATGCCATTCCTTTTCGTCTCTACCAAAAATACTCTGTAACCAATGATGTGCTTTCGAAATGTAGTGACTGGTGTTTGTAATGTGCTTCAAACAAGATGTACAATGACCACATGAGCTAAAGTTAAAATAAATTGTCAATTTAAACATATATGTATGAATATGGGTCAAAAAAGACAGTGTAACATGGTAACATATATGACTTGTACATAATTACACTGTATTGTTAGCATAATACAGAATCAATCGTTTAACTCAAATTTTCTAACAATTGATTTTTTTTTCCCCCTTAAATTTATTGATTTCGGGTTTAGCAGCTCCGGAATATTGTATCAGACACTTGATCTAAAGCTTTTTCCCATTTTTTTTGTTAGATTATATTTCTTGATGGCTCTGAGAGAATGGCACTAATTTAAAAAGATTCAATTATTGGACAAAGCACTGTAGTAATTCCAGCCTTATTTCTGCTATTTTTTATTGGTTTTAAATTTAACAATTTTCCCTTATCTTGAGTTGCATTAGCACTAGTTAATGCATATGAGTTGGCTTTTTTAATATGCTGTGCAATTTTCATGCATGTTGAGATACATATTTTGGAACTCTTTTCTGCATGTCAGTAAGTTAAGTGCTTGAGAATTCGAGACATGAAGCATTCTGCCCAACTATTTAAGTACTCTGGTTTTAAAATGTTTCAGGTTCATTTGTAGAAAGTGGCTATCACATGCATACTTAGTTACTGCAATTATACAGTTATGTAATGTATTAGTATCTGGTCTTAGTGATGCTGTGCCTGGAATATTGTGTACAAGTCCGATCTTTCTTGAAGAAGGATATACTTCAATGATTCCTGGGATGGGTGAATTGTATGAGGAGAGATCTTGTTGCCAAAGTTTTAAGGAACTCAGTAGTTTAATTGCAGGAATAATATCTCCCTCAACATAGATGTTTTGAATGAAAGAAAACTTTAAACTTCAGTCTGACTGACCCAAGAGCCATAGACGCAAAGTTGAGTATATTGAAGAATGGAAAATAGTGTCCCCATTGTAGTAATGGTGCGAGGAACTGGCGGGTGAACTGAATAAATATTTTGCATCAGTCCTCACTGTGGAAGATGCTAGCTGTATGGTGGAAGTTCCAAGTGTCAGAGGCATGAAGTGTGTGAAGTTATCAAATCTAGAGAGAAGGTCCTTGGGAAACTGAAAGGTCTGAAGTTGGATAAGTCACCTGGATCAGATGGTGTACACTCCAGAGTTCTGAAAGAGGCATTAGTAATGATCTTTCAAGAATCACTGGGATAGTTCTAGAAGACTGGAAAATAGTAAATGTCCCTCCACTCTTCAGGAAGGGAAAGAAGTAGAAGAAAGGAAATTGTAGGCCAGTTAGTCTGACTTCAGTGGCTGGGAAGATGTTGGAGTCGATTATTAAGAATGAGGACTCAGGGTACATGGAGGCACATGATAAAATAGTCTGTAGTAGCATTGTTTCCTCAAGTTAAAATCTTGCCTGACAAATCTGTTGGAATCCTTTTGAAGAAGTAACAAGCAGGATAGACAAAGGAGAATTTGTTGATGTTGTGTACTTGGATTTTCAGAAGGTCTTTGACAAGGTGTCACGCATGAAGCTGCTTAACAAGCTACAAGCCCATGCTGTTACAGGGAATATTCTAGCATGGATAAACCAGTGGTTGATTGGCAGGAGGCAAAGGGTGGAGATAAAGTCAGCCTTTTCTGACTGGCTACCGGAGTCTGTGTTAGGAGAGATCCTTCTTGTTATGTCAATCATTTGGATTATGGAATTAATGGCTTTGTTGCAAAGTTTGCAGACGATGTGAAGATAGGTGGAGGGCCAGAGAGTTGAGGAAATAGGCTACAGAAGGTCTTGGATTAGGAGAATGGACAATGAAGTAGCAGATGGAATACAGTGTCAGGAAGTGTGTAGTCGTGCACTTTGGTAGAAGAAATGAAAGGATTGACTATTTTCTAAAGCGGGAGAAAACAGAAAAGGACTTGGGAGTCCTTGTGCAAAATTCCCTCAAGTTTAATTTGCAGATTCAATCGGTGGTGAGGAAGGCAAATGTGATGTTAGTATTCATTTCAAGAGGACTAGAATATTAAAGCAAGGATGTAATGTTACATCTTTATAAAGCACTGGTGAGGCTTCACTTGGAGTGGTTTTGGGCCCTTTATCTTAGAAAGAATATGTTGAAATTGGAGAGGGTTCAAAGGAGGTTCAGGAAAATGATTCCAGGATTGAATGGCTTGTCATATGAAGAACATTTGATAGCTCTGGGCCTGTATTCACTAGAATTCAGAAGAATTTGAGGGGTGACCTCATTGAAATCTATTGAATGTTGAAAGACCTTGATAAAGTTGATGTGGAAAGGATGTTTCCTATGGTGGGAAAGTCTTAAGTCTGGAGGACACAGCCTCAGAATAGAGGGGTGTCGTTTTAGAATGGAGATGAGTTATTTCTTTAGCCAGAGAGTGATGAATCTGCGGAATTCTTTGCAACAGGCAGCTGTGATTTATGTATATTTAAGGCAGAGGCTGATAGATTCTTGATTGGTTAGGGCATGAAGGGATATGGGGAGAAGGCAGGAGGCTGCGGCTGAGAGGAAAATTGGATCAGCCATGATGAAATGGCAGTGCAGATTCAATTGAGTTAACCACCCAAGGGGAGAAGGGGGTGGATGCTGCCCAATAGCAGAAGAGGCTGAAGTACTCAGACCTGGTAGCTGAGCCTAAAGGAACTGGTTGGAGGACCATCATCTACCCCATGGAGGCTGGATGCCGGAGCTTTGGCGCATCAACAACAGGGTTACTCCGTGATAGGGCAGTAACTGGTGCAAAGCTTGGGAGGTTGGCTGATGAGGCAGAAACGGGCAGCTTTTGGCTGTGGTTGAGGAGGAAAGGCAGAAATTAGGGGGCTGATTAACCCCATTGGAAGCTGCAGGGGGCGGCAGGGTGGTGGAGATGTCCCTGCCACTGCTCCACCACCAGGATATGTGCAAGGTCTATTGGAGCAAAACGTCATTGAGGGGTGGCTCCGGATGTTGACCCTGTAGCTGACTTAGGGGTACTGTTGGAGGTGTGGCAGGTGGGAAACAACATCTTCATGTAATCTCAGTAAGGTGAAAGATAATAACTAGTTCTTATTCTGACAGTGAAGTGGTCTTTTTTGGGGGAAGCATGTGATCTACATATAACTTGCATGCGATGATGTGCCCATGTATCTACCACCCTTGTCCTAGATGGCAAAGTTTTGGGAGGTGCTGTGGACATGCTTTATTGCATTCCTTCATTTCCAACCATGGCTTTTGCTGGTGGTTGAGGAAAAGAATGTGCAGAGTGCTATGGTTCCTTGCATCTCATTGAATTTTATTTTTCCTGGTGTTGGTACGCTTTTTGAAGGCAGAAATTGTACTCAAAATTCAGTGAACAGAGACTGCTGTGAAGATCATTACTTTATACCTCACTGAGAACAGGAGTGGATATGGTATTTCCAAAGGCTTTATTACTGTGCATGAATTTTTTTTTCCAAAAGTGTGAAATGGTAATGTCCAATGTGGTTAATCAGGTCAGACCTAATTTTGCACATTGGAGTTCCGAGAACTGGAAGATACAGCACCTGACTATATATGGGCAGTATATTATGAAACTCAGTATTGCTTGATTACTCAATAAGTTTCATTTTGAAGGTTTATATTTGCACAGCAGCCACTCTCTTCCTTGCAACCCCCCCCCCCAAATGTAGACAGATCAATACAATTTTATGTTTAAGAACAAGATTTGGTGGAACACAACACATCTCAGCAAAGCTTGGGTGGTAGTGAAGAAGCACCCCGTGTTATTAAGGATGTTTAGCTTAAGAAAATATTGATTTCATGGTGACTTTAGTATGGTAACAACTACTTTTTCAAAATATTTATTAGATGAGAACTATTCTGAATTTGGATTTTATTTTAAAAAGGTCACTTTTTATCTCCCCACTTTACCTTCCCTTGAGCTTGCTTCCTCATTAGTTGCCCATAAAGTTACAAATCTGAATCATTTTGAATAAGAAATATAATTGAGAAATGTGGATTGTACTAATATTTTCTGTTTCATGCCCAGTCGTAGACTACTCAGCTACTGTAAACCAGGTAGCAGGATGTGCACAAACCATCTGTGGAATTGTTCTTTATCCCCAGACACCAAGACTTCTCTTAAATGAGATCATGGATGTAAATTCTCTGATGTTCATTTTGTGATTTTTGCTTAAATTTTTTTAAACTTCAGCTTAAGTGTCGTAGGGCATAGGCCTAGAAATTGTAATATCTACTGCTGTTTACTTCAGTAAAATCTAAAAGCTGATATTAATGGAGTAAGTTGAATTAGTGGTTGTATGGGTGAAGTTCAGCCAGGTGCAAAAATAACTATTTCCCGTATTAGTGTGCTTGTTGTTTTCTATGTGCAGGTGTATTGAAGACAGCATCCATCATTAAGGACCTTCATCTAGTATATGCCCTCTTTTTGTTCCTACCTTCAGGGAGAAGATACAGGATCTTGAAGACCCACACTCAACAAATTTGGAGCAGCTCCATTTCCTTCACCATCGGGTTGCCGAATAGCCCATCAACACAACCTTGTTTTTTTTGCACTGTTTATTTTGTGAAGTATAGTAATTTTATATCTTTGCACCGTACTGTTGCCACAGAGCAACAAATTTCACATATCAGTGACAAAAAAATGTGATTGTCAATTTCTATTTTTATTACCCAACCTGTGAACGTATTGATTATTTACCTGTGTTTTTAATATTACAATTATGTTCTCAGTTTGTATTATATGAATTTAAAAACAGAATTGGTGTTTTTAAAAGGGAAGTAATTTCCACAATATGACAAGAATGTTTTTGAAGTTGTAGATTGACTTTCAATAAGGATCGTTAAAAGGGAAGTATGGATGACTTGAATCTCTCCACACTCTCACTCCATCCCTCTGCAAAAAAAAAGTAAGTAAGATCAGTCAGTTTTATTCTTCTCCTTTGCAAGGCTTAGAAATTGTCTCTGTGCAATTAGCTTCTGAGATTTATTTTTCCCTAACCAGAAGACCACAATCTGTATGAATTGGTGATAACATATCCTCCTCGCTGATGATCAACACTGGCGCACCTCAGGGGTGTGTGCTTAGCCCATTGCTCTACTCTCTATATACACACGACTGTGTGGCTAGGTATAGCTCAAATACCATCTATAAATTTGCTGATGAGACAACCGTAAACACGAGGAATTCTGCAGATACTAGAAATTCAAGCAACACACATCAAAGATGCTGGTGAACGCAGCAGGCCAGGCACGCATCTCTAGGAAGAGGTACAGTCGACGTTTTGGGCCGAAGCCCTTCGTCAGGACTAACTGAAGGAAGAGCTAGTAAGAGATTTGAAAGTGGGAGGGGGAGGAGGAGATATAAAATGATAGAAGACAGGAGGGGGAGGGATGGAGCCAAGAGCTGGACAGTTGATTGGCAAAAGGGATATGAGGATCATGGGTCGGGAGGCCCAGGGAGAAGGAAAAGGGGGAGGGGGGGGGAAACCCAGAGGATGGGCAAGGGGTATAGTCAGAGGGACAGAGGGAGAAAAAGGAGAGAGAGAAAGAATGTGTGTATATAAATAAATAACAGATGAGGTACGAGGGGGAGGTGGGGCATTAGCGGAAGTTAGAGAAGTCAATGTTCATGCCATCAGGTTGGAGGCTACCCAGACGGAATATAAGGTGGCTTCACCTTTACAGTCCAGGAGGCCGTGGATAGACATATCAGAATGGGAATGGGATGTGGAATTAAAATGTGTGGCCACTGGGATACAACCGTGTGGATACAACCGCTGTTGGTAGAATCTCAGGTGGTGACGAGAGGGCGTACAGGAGTGAGATATGCCAACTAGTGGAGTGGTGCTGCAGCAACAACCTGGCACTCAATGCCAGTAAGACGAAAGAGCTGATTGTGGACTTCAGGAAGGGTAAGGCGAAGGAACACATACCAATCCTCATAGAGGGATCAGAAGTGGAGAGAGTGAGCTTCAAGTTCCTGGGTGTCAAGGTCTCTGAGGATCTAATCTGGTCCCAACATATCAATGTAGTTATAAAGAAGATAAGACAGCGGCTATAGTTTATTAGGAGTTTGAGGAGATTTGGCGTGTCAAGAAATACACTCAAAAACTTCTATATTTGTATCATGGGGAGCATTCTAACAGGCTGCATCACTGTCTAATATGGGGGTAGGGAGGAGGGGGCTACTGCACAGGACCAAAAGAAGCTGCAGAAGGTTGTAAGTCTAGTCAGCTCCATCCTGGGTACTAGCCTACAAAGTACCCAGGACATCTTTAGGGAGCAGTGTCTCAGAAAGGCAGCGTCCGTTATTAAGGACTCCCAGCACCCAGGGCATGCCCTTTTCTCACTGTTACCATCAGGTAGGAGGTACAGAAGCCTGAAGGCACACACTGAGCAGTTCAGGAACAGCTTCTTCCCCTCTGCCATCCGATTCCCAAATAGACATTGAATCTTTGGAAACTACCTCACTTTTTAAAATATACAGTATTTCTGTTTTTGCATGTTTTTACAATCTATTCAATATACATAAATGATTTACTTGTTAATTGATTATTTTTATTTTTATCTTATTTATTATTTTTTTCTCTACTAGATTATGTATTGCATTGAACTGCTGCTGCGAAGTTAACAAATTTCACGTCACATGCCAGTGATAATAAACCTGATTCTGATGAAGACAGATTTCCTGGCGGTATGTGACTTTGGAGAAAATCCTGCAGGTGGCAGTGTTCTCCAGCCCTGACACCATTTTAGTATTTCTGCAAAGACTAGGGTGGGTGGTGTAGGAAGTAAAGTGCTTGGAAGAACATGGCAAATCAGCCAAGCTCGAGCTCATCTGGCAGCTCAGGTAACACCACTCTAAAGGAAAATAAAACACAGGAGAAAGAGAAGGCTATGTGGCCTCTCCAACCTGCTCCACCATCCATTAAGATCACTGTTGATCCTCGGCAACACTTCCACTTCCCTTAATGATCCTTAATGATCCATTTTTTTCTTGTTTTGGTTTTAAATGGCATCTTATCTGAGACCAGTCAAAAGTGAGGATGTGAAACCTGGGGTCCACTTTATCATGGGGTACAGAATAGCATTCAGCTAAATTCCTCGTGTTTGCAGCTAATAGAGTTTCTGCCTCTCTATTCTAGTGACCCAGGTTTGATTCTGAACTCTAGTGCTACCTGTGGAGAGTTTACACAGTCTCCATGCGATTTTCGTTCCTGATTCTCTAGATTCCTCTTACAAAGCAAAGGTATGTGTTCTCATAGATTAACTAGCTACTGTAAATTACCTTTACTGTGTTGGGGTTGACAGCTTCTAGTTCTTAGGAATGAACATCACCAAAAGCCGGTCCTATCCAACCCCAGACATCAGAACCAAGAAATTTCACCAATGCCTCTACTTTCTCAAAGGGTGAAAGAAATTTGACATACCTCTGTCAACCATCACCAAATTTTATCAATGCACCATAAAGCATCATATCTTGGTTGTATCATAGCTTCGTGATGAAGAGTTTGTGGGGGGGGGGGGTAGTGCTCAAGCTGGTGTTCGATTCCATTCCAGTGTTTGCTGATTAAAGCGATGAGGGAGATTGAAATATTGAGGCGAATGCAGAAGGTGAGTGCTGCCTGATAGGATCGCTCTGCTGCTGGAGAGGGGAGCCGGTGTGGCCTGCTACTGTGGCCGGAGGATGTTACTGAAGTTTTCTGCATTTTGAAAATGGATATGGATTTGGACTTGCGGCTGTGGACTATTTGTAAGTCTTACTGTGTTTTTCACCCATTCTTGGGAGGGAGATTTGGGGATCGATGTTCTTGTGGCATTTTGTGTGGGGGGGAGGGGGGACTGGAGGTCGGGGGTTGATATTCGTGTTGTGTTTTTTGTTGGTTTCTTTGTGTGGGGAGAGGGGGATTTGGAGGCCGATGTTTTTTTTGAGTTTCATATAGGGCAGGGGGTTCGGGGGCCAATGTTTTTCTTGCGTTCGTGCGGGGGGGGTGAGTGGGTTTGGGGTTGATAAATGTGTTGCCTGTTTTTTTGGTTTTGTTGCCATCTGGAGAAGAATCGTTTATAAATGAACCTTCTGAATCTTTCGATAAGACAGCTGCTCTGCACGTGACCACAAGGAACTACAGAGTGTTGTGGACATTGCTCAGCCATCATCTGTATGGAAAAATATGTACCTTGGTATATGTGATAATAACCAATTCCAAAAGGTGGTGTTGGTGAGCTTCCCTTGTTGTGGTGTCTATGTGGTCGGACTATGACAAGCTGTTGTTGATACCGGGAACGTGTTGTTGGAACTTAAAACTCTCTACCCTCTCACCCTCAACATTTTTGATGAATATAGAACCATATGCACCACCCCCTTCCTAAAGTCAGTGACCAACTCTTTCGTTTTGCAAAAGGGCTGCTTTATGTGGAATGATGCATACATAGCACCATGCCTTGTGTGAAAATTACACAGGAGTTTGGTTTTTACACAACATAACACACTACTGATGTACAATATTTTTGGTTTCGAAGATTTTCAAATCAGCTTACTTTTAAATGAACACACATCAAAGTTGCTGGTGAACGCAGCAGGCCAGGCAGCATCTCTAGAAGAGGTACAGTCGATGCTTTTTCAGGAAGGGTCTCGGCCTGAAACGTCAACTGTACCTCTTCCTAGAGATGCTGCCTGGCCTGCTGCGTTCACCGGCAACTTTGATGTGTGTTGCTTGAATTTCCAGCATCTGCAGAATTCCTGTTGTTTACTTTTAAATGATCATGTTTTGTTTTTTGTAGTAAGAAGGATATTAATTCCCAGACTGTTGTGCCCTCTTTCCTCCTCAAATTCCACTCTCACCTACTGAAATGCATAATATGTCCCTGACTTTAGATGGGATGTATATTTCCAAGATGGACTATGAACTAACAGCAATGTGTCACTTCCTCAGTTAAAATTATGACCGTGAAGATATAATGTGTTTGCTTACTTCAATAGCTGGGACTATCAATCTTCCATTGCAGTCAAATGAATCAATTTGTTTCATATCCTCTTTAGACAAGATGAAGTCAAATACCTGTTTTAGAGATACATTTTCTTGTATTCCCATTTAACAAATCACAAGTTCAGCATTATTTCAGTCAACATCTATATACACAGTAACAGTGTACAAATACTGTCATACATAAAATAGGAAATGTTTCACCAACCGTCAAACTAAATAACATAGAAACATAGAGAATAGGCGCAGGAGTAGGCCATTCGGCCCTTTGAGCCTGCACCACCATTTATTATGATCATGGCTGATCATCCAACTCAGAACCCTGCACCAGCCTTCCCTCCATACCCCCTGATCCCCTTAGCCACAAGGGCCATATCTAACTCCCTCTTAAATATAGCCAATGAACTGGCCTCAACTGTTTCCTGTGGCAGAGAATTCCACAGATTCACCACTCTCTCTGTGAAGAAGTTTTTCCTAATCTCAGTTCTAAAAGGCTTCCCCCTTATCCTCAAACTGTGACCCCTCATTCTGGACTTCCCCAACATTGGGAACAATCTTCCTGCATCTAGCCCGTCCAATCCCTTTAGGATTTTATACGTTTCAATCAGATCCCCCCTCAATCTTCTAAATTCCAACGAGTACAAGCCTAGTTCATCCAGTCTTTCTTCATATCAAAGTCCTGCCATCCCAGGAATCAATCTGGTGAACCTTCTTTGTACTCCCTCTATGGCAAGGATGTCTTTCCTCAGATTAGGGGACCAAAACTGCACACAATACTCCAGGTGTGGTCTCACCAAGGCCTTGTACAACTGCAGTAGTACCTCTCTGCTCCTGTACTCGAATCCTCTCGCTATAAATGCCAGCATACCATTCGCCTTTTTCACCGCCTGCTGTACCTGCATGCCCACTTTCAATGACTGGTGTATAATGACACCCAGGTCTCATTGCACCTCCCCTTTTCCTAATTGGCCACCATTCAGATAATAATCTGTTTTCCTATTTTTGCCACCAAAGTGGATAACTTCACATTTATCCACATTAAATTGCATCTGCCATGAATTTGCCCACTCACCCAACCTATCCAAGTCACCCTGCATCCTCTTAGCATCCTCCCCACAGCTAACACTGCCGCCCAGCTTCGTGTCATCCGCAAACTTGGAGATGCTGCATTTAATTCCCTCATCCAAGTCATCAATATATATTGTAAACAACTGGGGTCCCAGCACTGAGCCTTGCGGTACCCCACTAGTCACTGCCTGCCATTCTGAAAAGGTCCCGTTTATTCCCACTCTTTGCTTCCTGTCTGCTAACCAATTCTCTAACCACATCAATACCTTACCCCCAATACCGTGTGCTTTAAGTTTGCACACTAATCTCCTGTGTGGGACCTTGTCAAAAGCCTTTTGAAAATCCAAATATACCACATCCACTGGTTCTCCCCTATCCACCCTACTAGTCACATCCTCAAAAAATTCTATGAGATTCGTCAGACATGATTTTCCTTTCACAAATCCATGCTGACTTTGTCCGATGATTTCACTGCTTTCCAAATGTGCTGTTATCACATCTTTGATAACTGACTCCAGCAGTTTCCCCACCACCGACATTAGGCTAACCGGTCTATAATTCCCCGGTTTCTCTCTCCCTCCTTTTTTAAAAAGTGGGGTTACATTAGCCACCCTCCAATCCTCAGGAACTAGTCCAGAATCTAATGAGTTTTGAAAAATTATCACTAATGCATCCACTATTTCTTGGGCTACTTCCTTAAGCACTCTGGGATGCAGACCATCTGGCCCTGGGGATTTATCTGCCTTTAATCCCTTCAATTTACCTAACACCACTTCCCTACTAACATGTATTTCGCTCAGTTCCTCCATCTCACTGGACCCTCTGTCCCCTACTATTTCTGGAAGATTAATTACTAAAATATATGTAACCATTTCAAAGAGGATCAATGTATCCAGTTTGAAAAATTTACACCATCTGGTCGATCTCGGGTTGAATTTTGATGCACAGAAACAATAATGACCTCCACATCTGCTTATTGTTGTTTCAACAAAATCTTGTCTCATCTTAACTAAAACCAGCAAATATTCACATGGCTGGCTTCAAGTTATTTTCACTCTTACTTCTAGCTCCAATTCTTCATCATCATAGTGGGTAAAGAAATGATATGAAGTCAGGGCGCTTACAAACAACCTCAAACATGGACTACCATTCTTGAGCATTTTACATAGATATTTTATCTGTATATTTATAGACTTTGCTATTTTCCCACTTTCTAACTATTATTTTGACACTTTGGTTTTGTAAAAAATTTGATTAAATTTGATCTGTTGTTTTCTCTAGCTAAATTTCGAGAAGGAGGTAATCACCATCTTTGCCTCTTACTTTGCAACCAGTTCATCCTTCCCCATTTACTGCCTCTGCCTAACCAAACTAGTTCCATCCAGACATACTGCCAACACAGGTGATGGGATGAAGGGAGGTGAATTTCCAGGAGAAAGGGATTCATAATTCTGGAAGGAGAAAATAAGGCTAAAGAGAATGAAGCTACAAAGAAACTTCTGCATGTAGATGAAAGTTTGGTGGACTAACAGAAAAGTAATAAAGTGTGGGTGGAAGTTACAGTAGAAAATAAGATATAGGAACAGCAATGTTTCATATGTACAATAGTTTGGTTAGGCTGAGGCAGTAAATGGGGAAGGATGAACTGGTTGCAAAGTAAGAGGCAAAGATGGTGATTACCTCAAGATTCAGCTAGGGAAAACTACAGCTTCAATGCAAGAGCAAGTCATATAAGACTGAATTTCAAATAAGCATCGTCCGTGCGGTCAGTAGATTTGAAAGAGGGGTCTTCTTGGATGCTAGTAGCATACCATTGGAAGAAAATCCCCTGTAAGCAGATGACAGCTCATGTGAGCACCATGTAGATAGGAAAAAGATAACATCCAGAGCTCTCCAAAAAACTGCTCTATGTTGAGCTGGTGCAGGACTTGGGAGGAAAGGAGCCATTGTTGAATATGTTCTGATTATCGTCAAGTTGTTCAGAGTGAACTAAACTGAAGAAATGCCTTTAATTGGATAACAGAGGAAAGGTTATGGAGGATGACAATTTGGTCAACTATGTCAAGGAAACGATGATGATGATTTTAAAGAACAATACCTTGCTTATGATTGACTTGTTATTACATAATTTGGGAAGATAGAGATCAATAGAAGTGGATCAATTATTCAAGTTGTTTCCAAAAACAGTGTCAAAATAATAGTCAAAAAGTGGAAAAATAGTAAAGTCTATAAATAGACAGATAAAATTTCTAAATGCACCAAAAATTCCAAGGGTAGTGAATACTTTTTATAGGCACTGTATTTGCATCAGTGAGCATGTGTACAGGTGTATCTAACAAAGTGCACAGAGTCTATATTTCTTATTGTAACTTAGAGAAATTTTTATGTATGGCACACCTGCTGCAAAATAAGAAATTTCAAAATATTCGTCATTCATAATAAACCTGTTTCTGATTCTGGAGAACATTGTGACTGGTTTGTTATGGTCTGGTAACACCCAGGATCAGAAGAGGCTGCAGAAGGTTGTATACTCAGCTAGCTCCATTACAGGTACAACCCCCCCCCCCCCCACTGAGGATATCTTCTAAAGCAGAGGTTACCAGCTTGGAGTCCATGGTACATGGCATTAAAAAGGTTGGTAACCTCTGAAGTTGTCAGTAGCCATCATTTAAGGACCTTCACCATCTGGGGTCTGCTCTCTCTTCATCATCAGGGAGGAGGTATAGGGAACTGAAGACCCACACTCCGCTTAGGAACAGTTTCTTCTCCATCAGATTCCTGATTGGTCCATGAATACTACTTAATTCTTTCTTTGCAGAATTTCAGTGAGTTTGTACCGCTCCCGCACAATGACAAGTTTCACAATCAGTGGTAATAACCTGATTCTGATCTGTGTGTTTATACTGCTCTATCACCAAGTTCAGAAATAGCCTAACATCTCCACAACTGTCATAGTTTGGAAAAATTATGATACTGATAAGATAACTTGCATTTCTGTATCATTTCTATTTAAATAAAAATCAAGTGTTACCTCAATATTTTCTTTAATCCTTGATGGTGTGGCACTCTTAGGAATGCACACTATTCCTCTTTGTAATTGCCATCTAGGGATAAAAAAAAATTAGTGTTCCGAATGATACTAATTACACTGTCAGCATTAGCAGACTTGTAAGGACCTATTAAAATGGGATTGTTATGAAGCTAGCAAATAAAAACTGGGTCTGTCAGCACAATAATGATTTCATATTTGGGCCCCTTCTATACAATACAATGATTTCATATCTATGACCCTTCAGAATTTTTTTACCTTTAAGTATAATAGTCAAAAAGTTCATATTTCAACTAGTCCTTGTATCAAATTCAAAGAATGCTTGCTCTACAGTACATATTTTACTTTCTCCAACTGAATGACGGGTGTAAAAAGAACAAATTTAAAAGGGGATGTGCTGTTATAACTAAAAGTATTGTTAAATTATGCCTGTCTTAATTATCTACAATATGCTCTATGATCCGTCAAAAATGGTCACCAGCATCAAAACAAATTTGTAAAATGATGAAAAAGTGTGGAGTCATATATAAAATATTTTTGGCAGAATGAGGATTTGATTCAATTGTTTTAATTAATTTAAATGTTCTTTGCAGAATCTTCTGGGGTTATAGACAGCAACATTAAACCATGAAGGCTGATGGAAAAATAATAGTGAAATGATTCTTCTCAGAAAGTTACAGAATGGAAACAGGCCTTTCAGCTCAATTGATCCATGTCGAATAGGACACCCCATTCAAGATGATCCCTTTTGCCAGTATTTAACCCAAAACCTTCTAAACCTTTCCAAACAATGTACCTTTACAACTGTCTTTTAAAACTTGTTATTGTACTGCCTCAACCACTTCCACTAGTAGTCGATTCCACATAGATACCACACTTCTTATAAAATTAAGTTGCCCTCAAGTTCCTCCTGTATCTTTTCTCTCCAGCCTTAAGCCTACACCCTCCATTTCTTCAGTCCCCAACCCTAGAGAACGACTGAGTGCATCCAGCTTATCTCAGCCCCTTGTGATTTTGTATACCACTATCAGATCACTTCTCAGTCTCCTACTCTATGTGGAATCAAGTCCTGGCCTGTCCAACCTTTCCTTATAATTCAGTCTTTCAAGTCCTGGCAGCATCCTTGTAAGTCTTTTCTGCACATCTTCCAATTTAATAACATTTTTCCCACAGCAGGGCAACCAAAGCTGAACCTAATACTCCAAGTATGGCCTTAGCAGCAAACTACAACCGCATCATGACCTCCTAGCTTTGTACTCAGTGCCCTGACTGTGAAGGTTGGCGCGCCAAAAGCTTTCTTTACCACCTTGTCTACCTATAATCAAATATAATTCTCTACTTATTTCAATCCACCTCAAACCTGTTTCCAAAACGAGCATTATCCAGCACTTCTTGAAGGACATTCAGTAAAGCATTACATGCTGTAGTTTTAATCTATTCTATATATCCTCTATTCTGAAATTAAAAGAAATATTCCTCTGTGGTATTAGGTCACTGCATTACCCAAGCAACAAAAATCAAAGGGGAAATCATATCCAATCATATCCTTTCTGGCAGGGAATATTGTTGATACCACATGAAGCCTATTATGTTTGCTTGGGCACAGAATGCAGCTATGGAATATAGTTATAGTATTTTAAAATCTACCACGTTCACAAAAATTCCTCCTCTGGCAGAAGCGGAGTTCCTTTATAAATGAGCTTCTTTGACAGTTAGTACAAAAATCCAGCATATGAATGGAGTTACACAGAAAATATGTTCACTCAGTGATCAGCTGAACAGTGATGCTGAAGACTATTAATTTTAAAATGCGCTTGGCCTCTTCTGCCCTGCTGCTTAACAGACATAGTGTATAGAATTTGAATTCATTGTTAGTTTTCTTCAAGTAGTTAGCACTGGCATTAAAATAATAGTGCTTGATTTGAGGGCTGCAAAGTTCTTGTGCAATTATGCACCTCTGAGCAATACATTCAACAGTCTGAGAGCTGCCTATTACAAGTATTGAGAATGGTGATTTCCGAGAAGAGCCTCACCAGTTATTGCGTGATACTTAGTGCTAACTACTTTTAACTCCTGAATCTGGATGATGAAAATTCAAAGTCCTGGGCTACTGTAAGTAGATATTTCTACAAATTGAAAAACTGACCACAATCAAAATCTGGTAAAAGTCTTAGATGTTGAGTCAAAACATTCAAATAATTCTCAGTAAAGAAATTAAAATAATTCTGAAGACTTTCCAACTAATTATTAGACTCCTTGACATGAAGCATTTGAAGACATCATTCAATCACTATAGCCATTCAATTCTATGGATAAAATCTTACCCTTCAGTAGATCTGAATTCCAGCATCTGGCTCAGGATTTATCAGTATTTTGGAACAAACATCACACAGAAAATGAGAGCCATCTTGGCTTTTTTAAGGAGTATTTAATTGGTCCCAGGCAAGTCGATCAGTTACTTTACTAGTTGTCATTTTTATAGTTTGTCCTGTTGCACAGGACAGTAAAGGAATGTTTGAACTTCACTGTGTACCTATTAATTCAATGAATTATAAGTAATTGAATTACAAAATTAATTATCAAAATAATATTTCTCTCTCCTTGAAGAAGCTATGAAGAAAGAAATAAATGCATTTTGTCAGTGAAATTTAATTGTCTTTAATGCTACTTCACCGTATAATAACTTGTGCTGGAGATTTTCCATATTTCTTCGCTATTTCCAGTATTCTTTGATCTTCCAACAGTTTTGGCTCACCAGGTTTGGCCCAGGGACGGTCAGCTGATCCAAGAGGACTGTATGCTGTAACTATGATTTTTCGTTTTGTGCAGTGATCTACAAGCCTATTTTGGATAAGATAAGGGTGACATTCTATCTGCAAGAGAAAACAGGCAGATGTTTAGTCCACAATGAGGGAAGCAAGCATTCAACATCATTTGAGGCCACCTCGATTTTTATCCTGAAGTGCAATTCCAAGTTTAGAGTGTTTAGGGTGCTAACTGAATCAAAATTTCACTAGGATTTTGAAATTCTGCTAATCAAAACATCTCCAGTGAGTGAAATATTGACAACTTGAACCAAAGAATATATGATTATTAGTTTGCATTTAACATTTTTCAAAGCTTTCAAGTTTTTTTTTAACTTGTTGGGAGGTACTGGAGTTCAGATGCAATTAGATTCTTCCCAATGACAATGAAAAGGCAATTGGTTGGTATCAAGTTCTACTTACCTATTCATGGTGCTTGAGTGGTGTTATTAATTTTAAAAATCATGACACAAATTAATTTCCAATTAATAACATTTAGAACAACTACTTATCTAGTTTTTAAATACTTTCCTCTCCAATGAGCGAATTAAAAAAAAATATACTCTGGCATTCAAATAGGATACAGAGTGGTTGTTATTGTTATGGAATAGAAACCACAGAAACCATAGAAAAACTACAGCACAGAAACAGGCCTTTTGGCCCTTCTTGGCTGTACCGAACCATTTTCTGCCTAGTCCCATCTGTCTGAAGAACAGAATGTTTTATCTCTGTAAGAAAGTTTATGATTCTGAACATGCCTGAAATTATTTTAAAAAAACCTATTACTTACCTTGTGATCAGCATCAAATTTGTTTAATTAATCACCATGTAAGGATCAAACTGTCACAGTTTACAAGTGCTATGAGAAAGGACTGTACATCTCCTTTACTACTTCAGCTGTACTAAAGAGCCAGGGAATCAAAGTCTTGAATAAAACTGTGGGGATTATGATGTTAAGTTATTCTGTAGCATTCAATACACTGCCGGCGGTGATCTCCCTTTCTGCTGCCTTCCTAGCAGGATTCTGGAGTATCATCTGCAACAGTCACTTGCTGAGCTGGAAAAGGCTCAGTAATGCTAGTGCTACTTAGAGCTGAGCAGTAATGCTTAAGTCATGCCTGTGACTCAAACTGTGCTTGACATCATCATTCGGAATTGTCTTGCAGCAAATGAAGTCTACAGTTCATGATTCATAGGACAGTTCATGATTCTCCAGTTCTGGTGGAAGATGTAGCGAAGTAGAGTGGCCATTTTATTAGGTACTTGTACACCTGCTCATTGATGCAAATATCTAATCAGCCAATCATGTGACAGCAACTCAATGAACAAAAGCATGCAAACATGGTCAAGAGCTTCTGTCGTTGTTCAGACTAAACATCAGAAACGATGAAAAATGTGATCTAAGTAACTTTGACCGTGGAATTATTGTTAGTGCCAAATGGGGTGGTTTGAGTATTTCAGAAACTGCTGATCTCCTGGATTTTCACGCACAGCAGTCTCTGGAGTTTACAAAGTTCAGGCTTGCTAAGTTTCTTCTTCCTTATTCTTCATTCCTTGCCTGTTAGGGCAAAGTTAGAGCACTGAGAGTGACTCCAGGGGCAGTGTTAAGTCCTTTGAGTAAGATGTGGGAATTCTGTGAGACCTTCAGCCTTTCAGATAACCACATCTGCACCAGGTGCACCGAGCTGCAGCTCCTCAGAGATCATGTTAAGGAACTGGAACTGCAGCTCGATGACCTTCATCTCAGACGGGAGACTGAGAAATTGAGGTGGTCACCCTGAGGTTGCAGGAGGCAGCTAACTAGGAAGGGAAATGGGCAGCTAGCACAGAGTAGGCCTCTGGCCATACCGCTTAGTGATGGGTATGCTGGATATCGTTGAGGGGGATGACCTGTCAAAGGGAGCTACAGCAACCAGGTCTCTGGCACAGAGTCTAGCGCTGTGGCTCAGACGAGAAGAGAGGTGAAGAGAACTGCAGTCGTGATAGGCGATTCCATAGTTAGAGCTGAGATTCTGTAGATGTGATAGACACATCTCTCAGGTGCCAGGGTTGGGGATGTCTCAGATCTGGCCCACGGCTTTCTAAAGGGGGAGGGTGAGAGGCCAGAAGTCTTGGTATGTATTGGCACCAATGACATGGGTAGGAAACATGAAGAGGCCCTCAAGAGAGATTTGTGTGAGCTAGGTAGAAAGTAGTAATACCTGGATTGCCTCTTGTGCTACACACCAGTGAGGGTAAGAATAGGGTGACTTGGGAGATAACTGTGTGGCTGAGGAACTGGTGCAGGGGTCAGGGATTCAGATTTCTGGATCACTGGGATCTCTTCTGGGAAGCTATGACCTGCACAAAAAGGACGGGTCACACCTGAACCTGAGGGAGGCCAATGTCCTTATGTGTTTGGGAGGGTTTAAATTTATTTGGCAGGGGTGTAGGGACTGGAATGATAGGGCTGAGGATGGGGCAGTTGGTTTGCAAACAAAGGCAGTGTGCAGCAAGGCTGCTAGCAAGGACAGGCCGAGGATAGGGCTAAACTGCAGTTAATGGAATGAGCTGTAATGTAAAAGGGGACAAAAATCAAAAAGGGTGATGAATACAGGACTAAAGGAGTTATATTTGAATCCACGCATTATACAGAATAAAGTAGATGAACTTGTAGCATGGATACGGATTGGCAGGTGTGGTGTTATGGGCATCACTGAGCCATGGCTGAAAGAAGATTATAACTGGGAGCTTAACTTCCAAGGATACAGATTGTATTGAAAGGACAGGCAGGCAGAGGGGTGGGGTGGCTGTGTTGAAAAGTCAAGTCAAATCAAATCCTTAGACATAGGTGACATAAAATCAGAAAGTGTAGAATCCCTGTGGCTAAGAAATTGCAAGATAAAAAGACCCTGATTGGAGTTATTTTACTCCAGAAAGTACCAAAGATGTGGTCTACATATTACTTCAGTAGATAGTGAAGGCATGTCAAAAGGGCAGTGTTATCATGATCATGGGGGATTTCAAATTGCAGATAGATTGGGAAAATCAAGCTGGTGCTGGATTCCAAGAGGGGACATTTGTGGAATGCCTGAGATACCAGGGGATCGGGTATTCTGTATTGAGAGTTGTGCAATGAACTGGAATTGATTCGAGCTCAAGGTAAAGGAACCTTTAAGGGTGCAGTCATCATAATATGATAGAATTCACCCTGCAATTTACTACACAGCTAAAAATCAAGTGTAGTAGTATTACAGTGGAGAAAGGGAATTAGGGGCATGAGTAAGGAAAAGAGAGAGACCAAAGCTGATTGGAAGGAGACACCAGCAAGGATGATGGTACAGCAGCAATGTTGTGCATTCAGAGATGCTGGTATAACGTGTGGTTATCTGAGCTACTGTCACCTTCCTGTCAGCTTTAACCAGTATGGCTATTCTCCTCTAATGTTCCACTAATTTTTGCTCTATTGTATGCCCTCTCTTTGGCTTTTATGTTGATTTTGACATACCTTGTCAGCCATGGTTGCATCCTCCTACCTTTAGAGTACTACTACTTTGGGATGTATCTCACCGGCACCTTCTGAATTGTTCCCAGAAACTCCAGACATTGCTGCTCTGCCATCATGCAAGTGCCCATCCGCTATGGGCTTTAGTAGCAGAAGACCGTGAAAGTACACCCAGTAGCCACTTCATTAAGTACAGGAGGTGCCTAACAAAGTGCTTACCGACTGCAGATGTAGAGATGGGAAATGGGAAGGTAGGCAGTTGCAGGCTGCCAGGTGATAAAGCACTATCAAAAGGGGTAGCCCAAAATATGTGGATGCGCCTTCAACTGTGCAGCCTAGCAGTTGCACCATTTCTCAATTCCCCACCTCATTCATCTGCACTCACACCAAAAGTGGGCACGTTTTGCTTATCCCTCACACAGTGCAGTCCACCTTTAAGTCTGTATACATGAGTAGCTGTCAACCATAAAAGCCATGTCAGATTGTGCACATCTTTCAGAAGGCAGTCCACCAATGGAAGTGGCAGGAAATGTTCTAACTCCCTGAAGGAAGCAGTATGGGATGTTATAGAAGGACTACTGTTGAACTGGAATTGGTTTATTATTGTCACATGTACAGAAATCCAGTGAAAAGCTAGTTTTGCATTACTTTTCATCCAAATCAAATCAATACACAGTGCACTGAGATGGTACAAGGTAAAACAATAACAAATGCAAAGCACTGGTCAGCAGTATGCAGAGCCCATAGTTCCTCCTTATCTCACAATCTCTTCTGATTTGCAGCAGCAGATGCCATACATTTCCTTCTGTCCTTCCTTTATGTAGACAGCTTTGCCCTATCAATCAAGCTCTGGAGATTCAGAAGATTAATTATGATGTGACATGATCCACTTTACCCTGCGTTGATTTTTATTTTTATTGCAGGGTTGAAAGAATATTGGATTCCTGATGACAGACAAGATAAGAGTATGGTACTGTAGGTGAATGGGACCTGGGTTTGGAGTTAATGGTTTTGCATTTGATTTAGTTTATCATGTATGGCCTGGCCAGAATGAGCTGCCTTTTCCTCTTCAATGCTCTTCTCACTTCTCTGTTAGAAGCTCAATCTGGTTTGCAGTATCTCTGTTCATTTTCTCCAGCCATGCTCAGTTCAAATAACAATACTAGACACTGTAGGGTTCTGATGTTTTAATCCAAGGCTCTTACGGAAGTTAGGAAAGAGGCACAAAACTTGTTTCACAATTCATTTCATTAAGCATTGATAGAACAAAGGAAAATTGAACAGCACAGCGATAAAGGTCTGCTAAGTAGAGGGAGGTAGAAACACTGAAGAACTAAGATAGCACTGCCTCATGGTAAAATTCTTTTCTACTACATAGATAAGGAAAATTCCATTCAAATTTGTAGATAAGAGTCAACCACAGAGAAAACTCTTATTCAAATAATGTAGCACCAAGAGAAGTTTCCAGAGCCTTCCAGAATTATAATATTATAACCACTAGGGGACATACTGAACAATTAGATATACATTCTGTGGCCACTAGGAAATATTCTGATTTGTTAGAGTATATACACAAGAACTACTTAATATATAAGGAGATAATCATTAAACTGCAAAGAAAATAAGAATTAAACAGTCAGATCCAACATCACCATCTCCATGTTTCAGTGCAACTGATTTGAGCAGAAGTCAGCAAAATACCTCAGCAGCCACCACAACGTCATAAACATATAACAAACACAGCAGCTAGAACAATTGGGCTGTAGATCTGATCACTATTGCTTGCCCTGTGAAGAGAGGAGTTTGGTTCAACTGGGGAAATCTAAAGCAATAGTGCTGACTTCAAACCCGTGGTGCACATTGATTTATGGATTCTTACATATGTTAAAAGTATCTACTATCTATAAATATGGGATTGATGTTTCTCTGGCATGGATGCCTGGAACCAGTCTCTAAATAAGAGGATGGCTACTCAGGCCACTAAGAAGAAATTTCCTCTCCTCCAAAGCAGTGAATATTCAGATTCTCCATCAGTGGCCAAATGGCTAACTTGTTTTTTTTCCCTGGTTTTAAGATGGCATCTGGTTGCCTTACTTATGTATATACACCCAGCAGCGTATCTCTAAGGTATGGCACGTGCCCTGGACGCCACTTGAAGGGGGCACCACTGAGCAGTTTCTATTAAAGTCAGACAAGCCATCCTCGGATAGTGAGAAAGGAATTTTCTTCAGATGTATGATCTGTCTTTGATTATCATGAGTGAGAAGCACTTGAATGGCCTTATTTCAGAGCACTGTGTAAGAAGACCATGAAACGTTTCTTCACGAAGAAGGAAAGTGGAGCTGAAGGACAGAAGGGACGAAAGTTGGAGGCAGAGGAAGCCAAGAAGTCGAGCAAGTTCTTTGAAAAGCCTGGAACAAGTAGTTTGACATGTTCCATGGAGTTGCCTGCACCTGCTACAAGTTTGTTAGAATCCGAAGGTGGATCAAGTACAAATGCGTCACAAGCCGAGGAGGAAGTCAAGTCAGATAAATCCGAGTATGACGAGATTAGGAGTGAGGCTGCCACAGAGGACGTGGACACGACAGGAGGGGAAGACGATGGTGGTGGTGATGTTGACTTTATTGACGAGATTTTACCTGACGACACTGAACCTAGTGAACTGGATGGTGTCAAAGAGCCTTGAACTGTCACACTAGAGGTGATTGAACAGCATGACATTGGACTTCTAAAGTTCGACAAGGATACTGGAAAAGCAATTCTGCCTGACACGTTGAGAACAGAAATAATAAAGCTGGGTTCGAAGTATTTCCAGAACAGTGAGGGGCCTTTTCGACCAACAAATAACCGCTCAATGAACAAAACTTGGTTCAAGAGGAAATTGGGAAATGGTCATGGTGAGGAAGTGACTCGCTCATGGCTGGTCTATTCCTCCTTCTAAAATGTCCGCATTTTGTATCTGTTGTCTTCTCTATTCCCCGTCAGACCATCAATCCTCGCATTGCTATTCAGATAATGCTAACCATCGCCAGCTGTGAGAGATCATTCAGCAAGTTAAGACTAATACTTTCGTATTTGAGAGCCTCCATAGGCCTCCAAGGCAGACTCTGTGATCTTGTTCTGCTGAGTGTAGAAAGAGAAGAAACTGAAAAAAACTGGCTTTGATCACATCATAGACCAATTTGCATCAGTGAAAGCATGGAAGGTGCAGTTATAATTTTCATGTAGTGCCATAATTTGTTAATTAAAAGATTAAAGAGCTTGACTTGTATTTTTGAGCTGATATTATGGTAAAGTTATCTAAAAGATGGGTGTCAGATGTTTGGACAGGGGCACAATTTCAGTGCTTGCCATTTCTGTAGATACGCCTCTGTATACACCTATGTGCAACAAATGATATTTCTGAAATTAAGACTGTTGTGGTACCCAATTATTGTACACAGACATAAGATATAGATATCTATGAGAGCTTATATTTTTGACAGCTCCATGGCTTCCTCTAATTCCTTGTTATTGGTTGACCCCTAGCATTCAGACAAGAGTTATACAGCAATTTACGATCTTAAATACAAGTCATTTTCATGATAAAAATGTTTCTAAATTGGAAGAAAGCTCATTAAACATAGTGTTGTTGACACTGACCTGATTAACAACTGGTCTGTAGGTTGCAATTGATAATAGATCATCTATTTGCCTTGCATTGAAGTTGGATAAGCCAAGCTCCTTGACCAAACCCTTTTCTAGTAGTTTTTCCATGGCCTTCCAGGTGTCCTTGTAATCAGTATTGGCATAACGCACTGTACCATCATCATTCTTTGGAATCATAAGGTTGCCCCGTCTGTAGAGACAGAACTATATCATTATCTGTGGAGGGAGGATTTCCCCATTCTGCCATTCTGAGTCTCTGCTCTTTCTTGCATTTCAGGCTAGCGCATGAATTCATTTGACCTGAGCTGTAGAAAAGGAGTCCCAGTTTATATCGGCTACCTTCCCTCTCCATCTCAGTCCTAGTTTTGAACACTACCACCACTGGGGGAGGTATTGGAGCCTGAAGATGCACACTCATTGTTTTCGGAACAGCTTCTTTCCCGCCACTATCAGCTTTCACAAACAGTCCATGAACACGGCCTCACTATTTTGCTCATTTTCATGCTATTTATTTAGGTAATATTTTATGTATTGTCCCCTACTGCTGCCACAAAGAAAATTTTACAACATATGTCAGTGAAAACAAACCTGATTCTGATCTGATTCAGCATTTCCTTCCCCTCCCCCTTCTCTTCAGAAGCTGTTCAACTTGCTGAGTTCCTCCAGCAGCTTGTTTGTTTTTGCTGGATATACCTAACATTTAGTTTGCTTTAATCAGGCGCTGTTATCACGGGGGAAAAAATCTCTCAACTACTCCTAAGATTTGGAAATGCAACTATAACGTGGAGATGAAATAAAGCTGTATGAAGTTACATAAGCACAACTCTACTTACTCAAATGCCATTGGCCAGTGCATCAAATACAAATCCAGGCAGTCCAGCTGCAGGTCTGCCAACGTTTTACGACACGCAGGTTCCACATCATCTGGGTGATGCTTGGTGTTCCAAAGTTTGGATGTAATGAAAATATCTTCCCGATTGATGGACTATAGAAGGATAACAATGCATTTTTTATATAAAACACTAAGTAACCTTTCCTTCAAATACCACAGAGCAAACCTAGGCTCGGATCCACATTCACCTGTTACAGTTTTTGTTTCTGTCATTTGTAATCCTACTGTGATTCTCAACAAAATGGAAACTAAAATGATCAAAATAACAGTTGCTGCAAGCAACTGCAGTGGGCACTAGGAAGAGGTGTTTAATTTAGTCACTAATCCACCATACAGAGCAAAGGGAGCAGGGAAATGGACCCAGAGAGTAAAGGGAAACAGTCCGAGTTTAAACAGCACTTGGTTCAAACAAAGATGCAGACAGTTCAAATAAACATGATTTGGGGTAATTAACATTAAGTGGTTCAACAGCTTGTCTTGTTACATACACCTGTTAGAGTGCATTCTCCTGACACCTTTTTAGGTAACCGTAGGCTTCAGCCAGGAGCAGATGTCATCAGTAAATTATTTGTCATAACTGTTAATCTAGTTAAGGTATGGCACCTCAGACCTGTGGAATGTCCCGTGCTATAAGGGAACTCTGTAATATTTCCCATATCCTCTAAATAAGTGTCATAAGCTAGAGGAATTTCTGTTCTGGATTTTGGAGTTTGAGCAACAACCAACTTGTTTGGCTGATCCGCAAAACAGTCTTTTACAGATTAGCATATTTCAGAAAGTGTTCACCCACAGCTGGGAGGAATGGAAAAACACCTGCCAGGCTAAAGCTTCAGGATATATCTTGTAGCGTCTTGGTCTCAGTTCCGAATACCGATGGGATGACAGGTTTCCTCGAAAAGAAGTCAAGGCTAAGTCAAACCACCACTGAGTTACTCAGCTCTCCAAAATTGAAGGAGCAGGGAAACAAGAGCAATACTTATAGAACATTCTTTAGTTTGAAGAGCAGACTTGATTTCAGGAGGCTGCCTCCCAGGGGCCAGGGATGATGTGGGACATTGTGAAGGGGGAGGGTGAACAGCCAAGAGCTCTGGATCATATGTAGAAAAGTTGAGTAGGAAGCAAGTTTTGAAGGTGTGAATAAAGGGATCATCAAATATTTATGCAGAGCAGCGAAAGAGAAACTATACCTATTTGATGGGACACGAATAAAGAAAGATAAAGGAGGAATTATTTTAAAGCAGTGAATAATTTATGTCTGCAATGTACTTACTGCCAGCCAAGGTGGTAGAGGATCTTCGCAAATACCTGAAAGGCAGTAACTCTCAGGGCTCTAGAGAGAGCAACTACAAGTACATTGAGTACAAATACTTCATTCCCTGTAAGTGGAGTCAGAGGTTGAAAGAGTGGTGAAGAAGGCATTTGGTATGTTGGCCTTTACAAGTCAGGGTATTGGGTACAAAGGTTGGGAAGTCGATGTGCAGTTGTACTGGACACTAATGAGGGCCACACTTGTAGTATTAGGTTCGGGTTTGATCAGCCTGATGTAGAAAAGATTAAACAGGAAAGAGTTCAGAAATAGCTTACAATGAAACTTCTACCCAGTATACTGTTAACAAATGTACAGTTGCTGGAGAATAAGACTGAGGACCTAAGGGCAAGATTCCTGTATTGGAGGGAAATGAAGAATTGCTATGTTCTGTGTTTCATGGAGACATGGCTCACTTTGGACATGCTGGATACATTGGAAAGACCTGAGGAATTCTCAAAGGTAAAAGGTGATAAATTCTTTGTGGTGCTTAAGACTGAGTGGTCTTGTTGCACTCTTATTCCCCTGACCTAGAACAGCTAATGATGAAGTGCCAACTGAATTACTTAGTAAGAGTTCTCCTCTGTCACCCTGACCACAGTTTACATACCATCAAAGGCCGATGTTAATCAGGCAATCGAGGTACTGAGTGTTGCCATTAACAGACAAGAAAAAGCCTACTCTGATGCCCTTGAAATAATTGTTGGGGACATCAATCAGGTTTGGTTGAAGAAATCTCTGCCCATTTGGTAGGGGGATGGGAACCAGAGTGAAGGGACACAGAATAGGATGGAAGGTAAAAAAGCAAATTATCAAGAAGGGCAGGCAGATGATAGGGCATAATTGCAGCCAGCAGGGTGACTGTCAGTGCATTAGCGAAGCACAGTTAAAAAGGGTAGCAAATACAGTACACAAAGGGTTATATCTTAATGTATGTAATATAAGAAATAAGGTGGATGATCTTGTAGTATTACAGATTGTCAGGTATGATGTTGTGGCCGTCACTGAATCATGGCTGAAGGATGGTTGTGGTTGGGAGCTGAATGTCCAGGGTTACACATTATATCAGAGGGATAGGAAGGTAGACAGAGGGGGTGGTGTGGCTCTGCTGCTAAAGAATGGCATCAAATCAGTAGAAAGATGTGACATAGGATTGGAAGATATGAAAGATATTGTGGGTTGAGTTAAGAAACTGCAAGAGTAAAAGGACCCTGATGGCAGTTGTATACAGGCCTCCCAACAGTAGCTGGGATGTGGACCACAGATTAGAACAGGAAATAGAAAAGGCATGTCAAAAGGGCAATGTTATGATAGTCATAGAAGGTTTTAACATGCAGGGTGATTGGGAAAATCAGGTTGGTAATGGATCTCAAGAGAGTGAGGTTGTTGAATACCTCCAAGATGGCTTTTTGGAGCAGTTTGTCATTGAGCCTACTAGTGGATCAGCTATACTGGATTGGATGTTATGTTATGAACCTGAGGCAATTAGGGAGCTTAAGGTAAAAGAACCCTCAGGAGGCAGTCATCACCATATGATTGAGTTCAACTTGAAATTTGATAGGGAGAAAGTCTGGTGTGGCAGTATTTCATTGGATTAAAGGAATTTACAGCAATGTGAGAGAGAAGTTGGCAAAAAGTAAATTGGAAGGAGATGCTGGCAGGAATGACAGCAGAGCAACAGTGCCATGAGTTTCTGGGAAAAATGGTGCAGGATAAATGTATTCCAAAAATGAAGAAATACTCAAATGGCAAAATGATACAACTGTGGCTGACAGGGGAAGTCCTTAGAAACCATAGAAAAACTACAGCACAGAAACAGGCCTTTTGGCCCTTCTTGGCTGTGCCAAACTATTTTCTGCCTAGTCCCACTGACCTGCACATGGACCATATCCCTCCAAACACCTCCCATCCATGTATCTGTCCAATTTATTCTAAAATGTTAAAAAAGAACCCACACTTACCACCTCATCTGGCAGCTTATTCCACACTCCCACCACTCTCTGTGTGAAGAAGCCCCCCCTAATGTTCCCTTTAAACTTTCCCCCCCTCACCCTTAACCCATGCCCTCTGGTTTTTCTCTCCCCTTGCCTCATTGGAAAAAGCCTGCTTGCATTCACTCTATCTATACCCATCATAATTTTATATACCTCTATCAAATCTCCCCTCATTCTTCTATGCTCCAGGGAATAAAGTCCCAACCTATTCAACCTTTCTCTGTAACTGAGTTTCTCAAGTCCCGGCAACAACCTTGTAAACCTTCTCTGCACTCTTTCAACCTTATTAATATCCTTCCTGTAATTTGGTGACCAAACCTGAACACAGTACTCCAGATTCGGCCTCACCAATGCCTTATACAACCTCATCATAACATTCCAGCTCTTATACTCAATACTTTGATTAATAAAGACCGATGTAGCAAAAGCTCTCTTAATGACCTTATCTACCTGTGACGCCACTTTTAGGGAATTTTGTATCTGTATTCCCAGATCCCTCTGTACTACTGCACTCCTCAGTGCCTTACCATTAACCCTGTATGTTCTACCTTGGTTTGTATTTCCAACGTGCAATACCTCACACTTGTCTGTATTAAATTCCATCTGCCATCTCTCAGCCCATTTTTCCAGCTGGTCCAAGTCCCTCTGCAGGCTCTGAAAATCTTTCTCACTGTCTACTACACCTCCAATCTTTGTATCATCAGCAAATTTGCTGATCCAATTTACCACATTATCATCCAGATCATTGATATAGATGACAAATAACAATGGACCCAGCACTGATCCCTGTGGCACACCACTAGTCACAGGCCTCCACTCTGAGAAGCAATTCTCTACTACCACTCTTTGGCTTCTTCCATTAAGCCAATGTCTAATCCAATTTACCACCTCTCCATGTATACCCAGCGACTGAATTTTCCTAACTAACCTCCCATGCGGGACCTTGTCAAAGGCCTTACTGAAGTCCATGTAGACAATATCCACCGTCTTCCCTTCATCCACTTTCCTGGTAACCTCCTCGAAAAACTCCAATAGATTGGTCAAACATGACCTACCACGCACAAAGTCATGTTGACTCTCCCTAATAAGTCCCTGTCTATCCAAATGCTTGTAGATTCTGTCTCTTAGTACTCCCTCCAATAACTTACCCACTAACGACGTCAAACTTACTGGCCTATAATTTCCCGGATTACTTTTCGATCGTTTTTTAAACAACGGAACAACATGAGCCACTCTCCAATCCTCTGGCACCTCACCTGTAGACACCAACATTTTAAATATATCTGCCAGGGCCCCTGCAATTTCAACACTAGTCTCCTTCAAGGTCTGAGGGAATACCCTGTCAGGTCCTGGGAATTTATCCACTTTAATTTGCCTCAAGATAGCAAGCGCCTCCTCCTTTTCAATCTGTACAGTTTCCATGAACTCACTACTTGTTTCCCTTAATTCCATAGACTTCATGCCAGTTTCCTTAATAAATACAGACGCAAAAAAACTATTTAAGATCTCCCCCATTTCTTTTGGTTCTGCACATAGCTGACCACTCCGATCTTCAAGAGGACCAATTTTATCCCTTACAATCCTTTTACTTTTAATATACCTGTAAAAGCTCTTTGGATTATCTTTCACTTTGACTGCCAAGGCAACCTCATGTCTTCTTTTAGCCCTCCTGATTTCTTTCTTAAGTATTTTCTTGCACTTTTTATACTCCTCAAGCACTTTATTTACTCCCATAGCTAATGTCATAGCTAATGTAAAAGCAAAAGAGAGAGCATACAACAAAGTGAAAATTAGCTGGAATATAGAGGATTGGGAAGCTTTTAAAAAGCTAAAGAGAGTAAATAAAAGTATCATTAGGAGGGAAAAATATGAAAGCAAGCTAGCAAACAATATCAAAGTGGATAGAAAAAACCTTTTCAAATATATAAATATTAAGAGAGATGAGAGTGGATATAGCACTGCTAGAAAATGAAGCCAGAGAAATAATAAAGGGGGTAACAAGCAGATGGCAGATGAACCAAAGAAGCATTTTGCATCAGTGTTCACTGTGGAAGACACTAGCAGTGTGCCTGATGTTGAAGGGTGTGAGGGAAAACAAGTGTGTGCAGTTACTATCTCAAGGGAGAAGATGTCAAAAAGTTGAAAGGACTAAGGTTCATAAGTCACCCGAAGAGATGAACAGGACCATAGGGTTCTGAAAGAGGTAGAGTTAGAGATTGTGGAGGCATTACTAATGATCTTTCAAAAATCACTGGACTCTGGCATGGTGCCAGAGGACTGGAAAATTGCAAATGTCACTCCACTCTTTAAGAAAGGAGGAAGGCAGCAAAAAGGAAATTATAGACCAGTTAGCCTGACTTCAGTGGTTGAAAAAATGTTAGAGTCATTTGTTAAGGATGATATTATGGAATACTTGGTGACACAGGACAAGACAGGACAAAGTCAGCATGGTTTCCTTAAGGGAAAATTTTGCCTGCTGAATCTGTTGAAGTTCTTTGAAGAGATTACAAGTAGGATAGATAGAGGATGCAGTGGATGTTGTATATTTGGACTTTCAGAAAGCCTTTGACAAGGTGCCACACGTGAGGCTACTTACCAAGTTAAGAGCCCATGGTATTACATGAAAGTTAGAGTACTGGCCTGGTTAGAGTATTGGCTGATTGGTAGGAGGCAGTGAGTGGAAATAAAAGGATCCTTTTCTGGTTGTCTACCAGTGACTAGTGGTGTTCTGCAGGTGTTGGCACCGCTTCTTTTTATACTGTATATCAATGATTTAGATGATGGAATAGATAGCTTTTTTGGCAAATTAGCAGATAATACAAAGATTGGTGGAGTGGCAGGTAGTGTTGAGGAAACAGGAAGGTTGCAGAAGAACTTAGACAGATAGGAGAATGGGCAAGAATGTGGCAAATTAAATATAATGTTGGAAAATACATGGTCATTCACTTTGGTAGAAGAAATAAATGTGCAGACTATTTTCTAAACAGGGAGAAAATCCACAAATCTGAGATGCAAAGGAACTTGGGAGTTCTTGTGCAGAACACCCTAAAGATTAACTTGCAGGTTGAGTTGGTGGTGGGGAAGGCAAATGCCAAGTTAGCATTCATTTCAAGAGTTCTGGAATACAAGAGCAGGGATGTGATGCTGAGGTTTATAAGGCACTGGTGAGGCCTCACCTTGAGTACTCTGAACAGTTTTGGGCTCCTCATCTAAGAAAAGACATGCTGGCATTGGAGAGGGTCCGGAGGAGGTTCACAAAGATGATTCTGGGAATAAAAATGGGTTGTCATATGCGGAACGTATGATGGCACTGGGTCTATACTCACTGGAATTTAGAAGGATTGGGGGGGTGGGGGGATCTCATTGAAACCTTTTGAATGTGGAAAGGATGTTTCCCATGGTGGGGGAGTCTAGGGCAAGAGATCACAGTCTCAGGATAGAGGGGCATCCATTTAAATCAGAGATGAGAATTTTTTTAGCCAGGGTGTGGTGAATTTGTTACCACAGGCAGCTGTGGAGGCCTGGTTGTTGGCTGTATTTAAAGCAAAGATCGATAGGTTCTTCATTGGCCACAGCATCAGAGGTTATGGAAAGAAGGTCGTGGAGTGGGGCTTAGGAGAGGAAAAAGGATCAGTCATAATTGAATGGCAGAGCAGACTCGATGGGTCAAATAACCTATTTCTGCTCCTATGCCTTATGGGCTTATTATCATCAACATATCACCGGCAGCATCAGGGGTCCCAATAAACTTGACCCCATTGCTATACTGTACTACAATTAGGATTGCCTACTGTTTCATGCTTAGACCACATTTCGGGAAATCTGATAACTTGGCTCTCCTCCTCCTACCAGCATAAACGTAAAGACTAAAGAGCAAGGCTTCAGAGATAAGGAGAACAAAAAGGTGGTCACGGGAGGCAGAGGATTGCTTCAAGTCGATGGACTTTGTTCAAGAATTCATCAGAGAATTTGAACGAATACACCACAGTTGTCATGGACTTTATAAAACAGCTGTAGAGGAGTGTCGTTCAGAGTTTTCTACAACCAGAAGCCCTGGGTGAACCATGAGATCTGCAATCTGATGTGATTTTATTGGCTCTTCACGTGGCCTTGGATCACCTGGATAAAAATAACACTAACATCACGCTGCTGTTTATTGACTACAGTTCAGTGTTTAACACAATCATTCCTACACTTCTGATCAAAAAGCTCCAAAACAGGGCCTCTGTACCTCCCTCTGCAACTGGATCCTCGACTTCCTCACCGGAAGACCAATCTGTGCAGATCAGAAATAACATCTCCTACCTCCACCTCAAGGATGTGTGCTTAGCCCACTGCTCTGACCTCTCGACACCCATGACTGTGTGGCTAGGCACAGCCCAAATGCCATCTATAAATTTGTTGACGACACAGCTATTGTTGCTTGTTTGTAGGGTTGTTTGCCGAGCTTGGAGGTTAGGTTGCAAGTGTTTCATCACCAGTCGAGGTGACATCATCATTGTGCAATTAAGTGTTGTTTCTGCCGAGTGCTTGACCCGACTCATTGTTCTCATTGGTGGGCTGTTGCACTGGTCGGTAGTCTCTGCTGGGTCCCGGCGAACCAGATAACTGACTGATCTCCGCTGGCGCATTTCCCTTTATTGGTCGTTGTGAAAGTTGGTTCCTCTGCCCCCAGCGTAACCCTCGGCCCCAATCCTGCAGAGGCATAGGTTCATAAATTGCATTCGGTTCAATATGCTTGTTAATGGAGTCTTCCACAGAGAACCAAGCTCTAAAAATTCTCTTGATTTCTTGTTTTGTGCTTCTGTCAAATGTTTGGAGTTTCCCCAGACGAAATATTGTCCTTCTTGGTCTGCATGTACAGAGATGAGTAACAGAGGATCATATCTTCTTATGGCTAGCTGATGTTCGTGTCGTCTCGTGAATAGTTTACTTATGACTGTGAGGTTAAGCACAGCTCCAATGCCATAGTTACGTTTGCTGATGACGCTGCTGTCATTGGTCCAATCAAGGGAAGTGACGAATCAGGAGGGAGACTCAAAATCTGGCTGAGTGGTGCCACAAAAATAACCTTTCACTCAATGTCAGCAAGACCAAGGAGCTTATTATTAACTTTAGGAAGAGGAAACTGTTGGTCCACGAGCTGACCTCATCGGGGGAACAGAGGTGGAGAGGGTCAACAACTTTAAATTCCTCAGCATTATCATTTCAGAGGATCTGTCCCGGGCCCAGCAGGTAAGTGCCATTGTGAAGAAAGTATGGCAGCACATCTACTTTTTTTTTGGGTTTGCGAAGACTTGGCATGTCATCTAAAACTATAGATGTGTGGTTGAGAGCTTATTGACTGTTTGCATCATGGCCTGGTATGGAAACACCAGTGCCATTGAACAGAAGAGCTTGCAAAAGTAATGGATACGGGCCAGTTTATCATGGATAAAAACCCTCCCCATTATTGAGCTCATCTACACAGGCACCCTCATAGGAAAACAACATCCATCATCCAGGTCCCCCACCATCCAGGCCATGCTCCCTTCTTGGTACTGCCCTCAGGACGAAGGTACAAGAGCCTCAGGACCCACGACACCAGGTTCAGGAACAGTTATTACCCTTCAACTATCAGGCTCTTGAACCAGAGAGGATTGCTTCACTGAACTTCATTTGCCCTATCACTGAACTGTTCCCACAACCTATGGACTCACTTTCAAGAACCCTTCATCTGATGTTCTCAATATTTATTGCTAATTTATTATTATTGTTTATTTTTCTACTTGTATTTTCACAGTTTGTTATCATTTGTCCATTCTGTTGGGTGTGGTCTTTCATTGAATATATTGTTTCTTGTATTTAAGAGCATAAGACATAGGAGCAGAATTAGGCCATTCAGCCCATTGAGTCTGCTCCACCATTTCATCATGGCTGATCCCAGATCCCACTCAATTCCATGCACCTGTCTTCTCGCCATATCCTTTGATGCCCTGACTGATCAGGAAACGATCAACTTCCGCCTTAAATATACTCATGGACTTGGCCTCCAACGCAGTCTGAGGCTGAGGTGATTTAAGCAATGTTTTGTTTTAATATGTTATGTAACTAAAGTCAGTAGCAATATATTATGGATCCTCTGAGTATGCCCACAAGGAAATGAATCTCAGGGTTCTACATGGTGACTTACATGCACTTTGATGATAAATTTGCTTTGAACTTTTGCAACTTGAAGTTTGAACTTTAGGGATTCGGTTATAGGGCGGTTGGGCAGACTAGGGCATCAGTCATGGGAGTGTAGAAGACTAAGAGGTGATCTGATGGCTGTGTATCATATCATGAGGCACATAGTACTCAGTCTTTTTCCCTGGATTGGGGAATCAAGAACTAAAGGACGTAGATTTAAGGTGAGAGGGGAAAGATTTAAGAGGAAACTTTACACATAAGGGATGACATTGATGTGGTTTATTTGAGATGAGCTGCTAGAGGAAGTGGTTGAGGCACGTACAGTAACAACTTTTAAAGGACAGGTATGTGGATCAGAAAGGTTTAGAAGGCCGTGGTCCAAACACTGGCACATGGGACTAGCGTGGAAGGACCTGTATCCATGATGATAACTCTATGAGAGGGCGGAATACCAGCTGGATGGTTCTGATAGGGCCTCCTGTGCTGTAACCATTGTTACTCTATGATTCCATGTGCAAGGGGGCGGGAGGAGAAGATGGCATGACACAGTGCGCGTAGCCTCTCCGGTGAAATGGTATTGTATTTGTAAGTAGCAGGCCGTGCACAATTCTGATCTGATGGAGACAGACGTGAGAAGCAGAGGAACATCTGGAGAAATTTCTGAAATGTCTGGTTCACTGCCGCTGCTACTGTGCGATCGAGAATCTCTGGGGGGAAGGCCCCAAAATCCCTGGCTTTGCCTGCTGCTGGCGACCGAAGCTGAGGTCGAAGCGTTCGGCAGAGATGGTGCTCGGTACTCGGTGTTGGAGGGCTGATTAGAGCTCGAAGTTTTCAGACGACTCGGAGTCGGACTGTGGTCGGGCATGGGAGGGAGAGTTTTCTTCCTTCTCCCGTCTGCGTGAGATGTGGGACTTTCGAGAGACTTTGAACTTTTTTACTGTGCTTTGGCCTATTCTTCATCAAGTTATGGTATTGTTGCACTGTTGTAACTATATGTTATAATTATGTGGTTTTTGTCAGTTTTTCAGTCTTGGTCTGTCCTGTGTTTCTGTGATATCACACCGGAGGAATATTGTATCATTTCTTAATGCATGCATTACCAAATGACAATAAAAGAGGACTGCGTGTCCTCATAATCTAAAAAAAAGGCCTGATCAAGGGTTCATATTAGATGTCATGTCATGGATGACTTTTACTTCATAACTCCTTTCAAATTCTATTGAGACATAATCAAGTGTGTGTGTGTGTGTGTGTGGGGGGGGGAAGAGATAAAGAAAAGGAGGTGAGAAAAATCACCCATCTGAATACACACAACTTTGTATGTGTCACAGCTTCTAAGTAGTTTATTTATATGTTAAACAGCACATTTGTTACTTAATCCATCTCATCCAATCAAGCAAAATAAAGGGATACCTGATCACTAGGAAGTGCTGAACTGTCAGCTGATCACCTTGTACTGGCAAGAACCGAAAAGTGGGAACTGTATGCCTAGAGCTTAAGCAATGCTTTAAGATCAAGAATGTTGGGGTAGATCAATATTATTACATTCTGGACAGACAATGGGCTACATCTTTTGGGCCAAATCAGCATTGTTGATTTGGACCAAAGTGGATTTAGACTTGGTGACTCAAGCCCAATTATTGAGTAGAGATTAAGTTCCACGTGTCATTGTGCTATCCAAGTTACCAGGTAATCAAAAACACGAGAAGATCTGCAGATACTGGAAATGCAAAGTAACACACACAAATTGGTGGAGGAATTGGTGGAGCATCTATGGAAAAGATTAAACCGTCAACGTTTTGGGTCGAGACCTTTCACCAGGACTCATGAAGCGTCCTGATAAAGGGTCTCGGCCCGAAACATCAACTGTTAACTCTTCTCTAAAGATGCAGCCTGGCCTGCTGAGTTCCTCCAGCACTTTGTGTGTTAATCATTGTTATTCTCCTCACTCTCAACAGCCACCAATTTTCATGTAATAAAATCTTTGAGATATACAGCACAGAAACAGGTCCTTTAGCCAACTAAGTCTTGTGCTATCTTCACCCATTTACACTACATCTTCCATTAATCTCATTGTTCTATTCTCTCCATATTTTATCAAATATCCTACAGATTTTACACAGTATGGGCAACTTACAGTGGCCAGCTTATCTACCAACCTACATCTCTTTTGAATGACCAAAGAAACTGGAGCATCTGGAGGAAATGCATATGGTCACAGAGAGACCCTGGAGGTCAGGGTTGAGCCCGAGTCACTAAAACTGTGAGGGAGTGGCTCAACTGATTGTGTGGCTGTGTTATCTAGCAACTTAATAATCATATCTCCAGCATTCACATGTAAGTAATTATGTATATAATAGATGAGGGTTCCAGCACTGATCCCTCTGGTACACTGCTGGTTACTGGCTTCCGATCACAATCCTATAACAAAGCCAGATTTGGATCCAACTTCCATTTTGCCTTGGATCCCATGGCCCTAATCTTTATAATCAGCCTTTCGTAAAGGACCCTGTCAATAATCTTTCTGAAGATACTGTAAACTAAATCAACTGTATAGCTCTTATCAGGTCTAACTTAATTGAGTATTTCAATCTTTAAAAACACACTCAAATTAGTCACATCAACCAATTTGTGCTGATACCCCAGATCAATTCCCATCCTTCTGATCCTCCTTGTAGATTAAGTTTGCCCCTCAATTCCTTTGCCCAATAATTTCCCTAAGACTGAATTAAACAAACTGCCCTATAATTACTCAGCGTAACCCTGCTCGCCTTTTTGAATAAAGAGCCATATTTGCGGCAAGTGAATATTTACACATCTCCATCAGGGCCCCAGTGATCTTCTCCCTTGTATCCCCATCGTAGTCTGCAACACATCTCATTAGGTCCTGGAAATTTATCCACCAAAACAAATAGTACAACCTCCTCTTTAACATTAACGTGTTCTAGAAATTTACCACCTCAACTGAAATCTCCAACTACAATGTCTGTAATGAATACAGATGAGTACTATTCATTTAGGACACCCGCACCCCCCCCCCCCATTGCCTCCATACAGTTTGCTTGTTTGGAGATGAATAAGCCTATTGTTCTTAATATTCTGTATATAAGAATCCTTGGGATATTATTTCATCTGATCTGCCAGTTATATTTCCTGGTCCCTCTGTGTCCACCTAATTTTCTTACTTTAACATCTATACTCCCCATTTTCAACGCTCCCAATGTACTATGTGCTTCCTTTATTGTAAATCAAAGCCTTAATATCTCTGCCTCCCTCGATTTACTATCCTTACTCTTTCTCCTATTGGGAACTCTGGACCTGAACTCTCCCTGTTTCTTTTTTAAAGTGTTGTAAGCCTGAAGGACAATAACACAGACATTTTAAGTGAAAATAGTTTGAACTGCAGTAATGCACAAGAAGGAGAAAGCGAGTCCAATTGTGACAATGAACTGCCACTCCAATGAACATTCAGCACTTTCGCTTTACGTAGAAATATTGAGTTCCACGAGAGTTAACACTGTCTCATATGACTATATACCAAGTTCAAAATAGTCATGGATACACTGCCTCTCGCATAGTTCCCCCAGAAGGTGAATCCCCAAGATCTGGCTTATATCATCAGTATTTGAAATATAGTATCCAAAGGATACAGTTTTATTATGTGCTAATCACATTGAAGTTCAAAGTAAATTTTATTATCAGAATACATATGTCACCATATACAACCCTGAGATTAATTTTCCTGTGGGCATATCAGCAAATCTATAGAATAGTAACTATAACAGGGTCAATGAAAGATCAGCCTGAAGACAACAAACTGTGCAAATGCAAATATAAATTTAAATAACTACCAATAAATAATGAGGAGCACTTATTCACAATTTCACTATGGAGATATGATTACTATGTTGAGATAAAGTAAAAATGTTAAATCTTTAAGTGGAACTAAATGCTGGGTAAAGAATCATAGCTTTGAAAGAAAAGTGTCAAGAAACTTGAAGCTGTAAAACATAGATAAAAAAGTTATGCGTTGCAAATTAAGAGCTAAAACAGAATCTTTGATTTTAAATCCAATTCTCTCCATTATCAACAGTCACTGAACAACCTGAGTCTTGTACCACTATTTATTTGGAGGTTAACCACTGCGATTTAAATAAAACTTGCACACAGTGGGTTTTAATTACAATCAATTTTCAATATGAATAAACGAACATGGTAAAGATCAAGCATTAGACTTCGCTTTCTGGCTGCCCGAAAATAGGTATGAGCTACGAGCCAAATCTAAACTGGGGCCATTGCCATTTTATCACGAAGAGCATTATAGCAAACACCAATTATGTCCTCGGCTGACACTGCAGGAGCAGATGATTTGCAGCGAAAACTTTGGCTGGATTTTCCATTTCTGAATCTAAAGTGTCTAAAGAGCTAATTTTGAAAGCAGCTGCTACTAAATCAACAAGGGCTGTTTTTCCAGCCTGATACCAGAACCTGCTCGCTAGTTTGATCAGATGTATAAAACCACTCCGGAGTCCAGGTGAATAAAGTTCATGGTCAAAGGCCACAGTCACAAAGTGAAACTCAGAAGCAATTATCAAAGTACATATCTCAAAATATAGTACCTCGAGGATAATTTTCTTGCAGGAAAATAAAGAAATACAATTTTGTGGAAAACTACACAAAATACAAAAACTGACAAATGATCAATTTTGAATAAATTCAAAATCAATTTCATTCTTAACTAAAAGCCAAAGTTCCAAATTACATAAGCATTTTTGCATAGTAGGGGAGTATTTTTGCATAGGAGGGGAATTAAGGGTTATGAGGAAAAGGCAGGTAGGTGGAGATGAGTCCATGGCCAGATTAGCCATGATCTTACTGAATGGTGGAGCAGGCTCGATGGGCCAGATGGCCATCTCCTGCTCTCATTTCTTCAGATCCTATATAAGCATAAGTACTGCAACATCCTTACCTTACTGTTTTGAATTTTCTCAAAGAGCGCTTCTCCAATTTCATGCTCATTGCCATAAGCAGCAGCGCAGTCAATGTGATGGTATCCTACTTCAAGGGCATAATTCACCGCAGTTTTCACCTGTACAAGGCAAAGCAAGACTTAAAAATGTCAGTAAGTTTCAGAGTCCATTGACAGAGTTTTGCTCATATTCTGGTATTTTCCGATGTCATAGAAATAGGCCATTCAGCCCATTGAGTCTGCTGGCTCTCAGAACAATCCCTACATTCTCACTCCCCCACCTTATTGTGTCCAAGCTGCACACTACAACACCAGAGGTCAGGATTGAAGCCAGGTTGCTGGAGATATGAGTTAGCAGCATTACTTATTCTGTCATTGCTTCAAATTCCTAGGTGTAAGCATCACCGACAATTTGTCCTGGTTCAGTCATGTGGATGTGACAGTCATGAAAGCATACCAAGCCTCTCCTTCCTCAGAAGGCTAAAAGGAAATTTGGCATGGCCCTCATCAATTTTTATAGAAAACATCCTATCTGCTTGCATCACAGTTTGGCATGACAACTGGTGTGTCCAAGACCACAAAAACTGCAGAGAGTTATTAGTGCATCATGACAACCAACTTCCCCTCTATTGACTCCATCTGACTTGGGAAAGAACTGAGATAATCAAGGACTCCTCTCCTGGTCAGTCTCTCTTCTCCACCCTCCCACTGGACAGAAGATATAAAGCTACTGTCCAATGGAGGGGACAGAAGAGAAAATGACCAAGGGATCATTCCACTACAATGACCACTAGGATCAAAGACATTTTTTTATCAAACTATTGAAAGACTCTAGAATGAACAACTTCCTTTATAAAGATGAACTTTTCACCTCCCAGTCTACGCCATCATGGCCCATGCACGTTACTTGCCTCCTTGCACAGCACTTTCTCTGTAACTGTAACACCACGTTGCACATTTTCTTTTCACTTTCCATCTCCACGTACTTACTTATGGAGTGGTCTGTCTAGATGGCATTCAAACAGAACTTTACATTGATCTCATTACATGTGCAAGAATCAGCCAATGTGTAGAGTTTTAAAAGACTGATCTGAAAACAGTAAAACAATCAAAATACAAAGCATTAGGAAGTCTCTGCAGAAGAATCTTGATCCAATTAAGATTAATGGGAAGAACTTTTTCTCTGTTGACCAAATCGAATCAGTTTGGACCACTGTACAGTATCAGAAAAAGCAGCAGAGGGCTGTAAACCCAGCCAGCTCCACTATGGGCCCTAACCTCCCTGGCATCGACCACATCTTCTAAAGGCGATGCCTCAAGGCGGTGGCATCTGCCATTAAGGACACTCACCACTCAGAACATGCCCCCCTCTCATTATTACCACCACACAGGAGGTACAGGAGCCGGAAGACATGCACTCAACAGTTTAGGAACAGCTGCTTCCCCTCCGCCACTGTATTTCTGAATGCACAATGAACCCAAAAACACCACATTATTTTTGCTTCCTTTTTTCACTACTCATTTAATTTTTTATACCTATTTCTTATTGTAGCTTATAATATATTTTAGGCATTGCACTGCTCTGCTGCCACAAAGCAACCAATTTCAAGACATATGTCAGCGATAATTATCCTGATTCTGATTTTGATCCTTATCTGTATTAAATTGGTAAATTGGTTTATTACTGTGATGTAACAAGGTACAGTGAAAAACTTGTCTTGAATACTGTCCATAACGATCACTTTATTACAGTGGTGCATTGTGGCAGCGCAAGTTTAGACGACAACAGAGTGCAAAATGAAGTGTTACGGTACAGTAAACGTGCACTGCAGATAGATAGTAAGGTGGTCATGATGAGGTAGTTGGTGAGGTTAAGAGTCCACCCCATCTCACTTCCTGATGGGAGGGAGAGAGATGAGAGGATGTCTGTGGTGGGTAGGATCTTAGATCTTTCTAGTTACTCTACTGGGGCAATCAGGCCAACAGTCTTCAATATGCAAAAAAAAATCCATTTTTTTTAGATGAACTTTTGTAAAATGTGGGAAAGCCTAATATGAAGTTTAAAGTTGGACCAGGATTGATTCAGAGTACTGGGAACTTAATTCAGACTCTAAGTGATTTTGGGAAGTTCAATGACATGCCAGTCTTAACTGCCACTTTAGTATCTTTCAACTTAATAAATAATGATTAGTGAAACATAATAGTTCAAAGGATTAAAAGAACAAAGAATTGACCATTAAGAATAGTACAAATTAAGACACTTACCTGGCCAGGTGAACTCTTCCATGTTCCCAATCCAACTAATGGCATTTTCTGGCCTGTTGCAAGTGTCACATAGTTGAGACTCATGTTTAAATCAGCTTGTTGAATAGTGAGCTATCACAGAAATACAGCCTGTGTAGAGTCATAAAAACACAACAAAATGCACACCTGTAAATACCAAATGATTAGAAATTACTGATAAGCTATCATTTCTAATAGCCTGAAAGTGGAATCTAAATGTGTTTCTTAATCAACAACAATCCCCATTCTTAGACCAAGGAGGAGTATTTGATCTTTGATCCATTGTTTCAAATGACAACAATATCAAAATTTATCTTTTTGCTAACATTGGGGAACGTTGCAATCCTGCCGATTTGCAACATTAAATCTGATTTGCTGAGTATTTCCAGCATGTTCTGTTTTACTTCAGATTTTAGTATCTAGTTCTTCTCTTTAGTATACACATTAGGGTTCCAAATTAAACTCACTTTTTTCCAGATGTTCTTGATGATGAAGGTAAATTCAGTGCATTACACTCTCAGCAAAGAACCTGTGTTGGCTGGAGATTGACAAAAGCCTGCAGTTTGCTTTTTGACTTTAGAGTGTAAGTGATTATATTGGCGATATATTCTCAAGCATCCCAGCATTTCGGTGCGAACTAAACTCAGTATGTTTGTTTGGGCAAGCCATCGGATATGTGTGCCAGACACCAGATGCCCGAACTAATGTGTCTATGCAAATCATGTAACTGAAGTATAACTTAACAACAGCACACGCAATGCTGGAGGAACTCAGCAGATCAAGCAGTACCAATAGAGGGAAATGAAGGTTCAGCCTAACCGGCGCCCCTCCACCATCACCCTCCATAGATGCTGCCTGATCTGCTGAGTTCCTCCAGCATTTCATGTGCGCTGCTCAAGATTTCCAGCATCTGCAGAATCTTCTGACTTCCGTTAGCTTTCCTAACTACTTGCTGTTGCTGTACACAGGTGCTCCCCGGGTTATACAGGGTTCCATTCTTGAGAACTGTCCGTAAACTGAACTGTTCCTAAGTCGGAAATGAACAAAAATAGTAAGTGGGAGAGAATTGCAGGAATGACTCTGATAGAGAGTGAGTGGGCACGGGAAGAGCATCTGCCGATCAGCCTCCCTGATTCAGTGAGTGAGTGATGCTACTCAGTGCTGTCAGTTCAGCCCCCAAGCGTTACAGCTCAGGGGAGAGAGAAGGCATGTGGAAGTCCTCTGTTCCCATCCGGAAGAAGGTGCCTAAAGCTTGGCAGCTGCTGGAAAATCCAATCTGCCAGTACCCCACATGCTCATCTGCATGCAGAGGCCATCCATATGCAGGCATTCATTATCTACTAAGGACTTCCACTAACTTCTTGAGAATCATGAGATCCGTCTGCAACCCATAGTTTTCAACCTTTCAACATATGGACAATATACTTATTATTTTTCTGCCAAAAAATTAACAATTCCACTTTGTATTCCACTGTGCAAGGTCTTTGTCCTCTTGCAGCCTCTTTGTAAAATCTGCAAATTTGGTAATCATATATTCAGTGCTTTCATTGCAAGGAAATTTATACAAATTATGTTATGTGTGTCATGTGACACACCACTTGCTACATCTTGCCACCCAGAAGAAAGCCTATTCCTGTCTACTGTTTGTTTCCAGTCAGCCAGTGAATACCGTTATCCATGGGTGTGAGGACTTCTGTCTTAATCGTATGAGGAGTGTTGGATGGCTCTGGGCTTGCACTTGCTGAAGTTTAGAAGAATGAGGGAGAGGGATCTCATTGAAACCTATTGAGTATTGAAAGACCTAGATAAAGTGGACAAGGATGGGAAGTTTCCAATCGTGGGAGTGTCTAGGACCAGGGGACACAGCCTCAGAACACAAGGACATCCCTTTACAATAGAGACAAGGAGAAATTTATTTAGCAAGACAGTAGTGAATCTGTGGAATTCGTTGCCACAGATGGCTGTGGAACCCATGTCGTCGGGTATACAGTATTTAAAGTGGAGGTTTGTAAGATAGTGGTGCACTCAGAAGCAACCAACCAAAGGTACTTTAGTCTTTTTTACGATCACAAGACACTGCAGGTCATTAATAACTTCAAATGTTGCAGGTCTTCCCCATCAGCGAGTTGGTTGTTAGCAGAGGAGCTGGACAGTGTGGATTATGTTGCTGTTTGCTACAGAAAGGCGTCGGAGTTGGTGCAAAAAAGCGATGCTTGATTTAACAGTGAATTCTTCTCCTGGACTTTTTTTTGGGGATCACAAGACCCTGTTGGACATTAGTAATGTAGAATACTGCAAGCCCAGTTCACTGGTTTATTGGTGAGACTGACAGCGGGGTAGTTGTGTGGCTTCGGTTGAAACTCGAACAAGGCTTCCTGCCATAGTGTCATCTGTTGCAGCCACCCAGGAGAGGTGACGCTGGAGGCAGTGTGGCGTGGCGTCCATACTGGATTAGGTGCTGGCCCTGCCCATCAGTGTTGTCCCCTTCACTGTTTACTTGGTGGAAGACAAGCTGAATTGTGTTTGTCTATGGGCTGGTTCGTGCTGACAACATCCATGGACTCAGGGACTTCGGCTATATTATATATTTTTTATGTGACTGTATGTTGTGTGCTATGTGTGCCTTGTGCTGTGTATGACTTTTGATACTGTGTTTTGTACCTTGACCCCAGAGGAACACTGTTCCATTTGGTTGTATTCTTGGGAACTCATATATGGTTGAATGACAATTAAACTTGAACTTGATTAATAAGGGTGACAAAGGTTATGGGGAGAAGGCAGGGGAATGCAGTTGAAAGGGATAACAAATCAGCCATGGCAGAAAAGATTTGATGGGCAGAATGGCTTAATTCTGCTCTATGTCTTATGATGCTGTAGTGGTCTATAACTCATTACAGAACGGAAGCTTCAGAGAAGGTGGAGAGGAGATCTATCAAAATTCTGTCGAGATTAGAGAGTATATCTGATGAGGAAAGGCTGAGCGAGCTAGGGCATTGACAGAATGGACAACCAGAGGCTGTTTCCCAGAGCGGAAATGGCTAATATGACGGCGTATAATCTTCAGGTGTTTGGAGGAAAGAATAAGGGGAACATCAGAGGTAGATTTTTTTTAAACACACAGAGTGTTAGGTGCATGGAATGCACTGCCAGGGGCGGTAGTAGAGGCAGATGTATTAAGAACATTTAAGTGACTCATAGATAGGCACATGGATGATCGAAAAATTGGGAGCTATGTGGGAGGGAAGGGTTAGATTGATCTTTCGGTAGGTTAAAGGGTCAGCACAACGTCATGGGCCAAAGGGCCTGTACTGTGCTGTACTGCTCTATGAATACAATACAATTCATAAAGATACTTAAAGATAATCATCTATTTGACTTTCAAGTTAAGTATCAATTCTTGATAAGCCTGGATGGGGCTGTGGTGGGAACAACGAAAAATTAAAAAAACACAGAAAGAAAGGGTGGAATGAAATAAAATGCATAAGGGGATGGCTATGTTTCAGCCATTCTTCAACAAATTCAATTGTTTGTTATGGAGGTAAAACAAGAAAAGAAGATAGCAGGCTTCCTTCTCCCAAAGTTCCAATGTAGCATGACATTAGCTGTTATGGTTGGCCAGTAGACTAAAACCAGCGGGCAGAGAGCAAACAGTTCTTACTCACTGTCACAAATACGTGCCCACTGAGCCGGCTGAAGCTCATTACGTAATGCTGAATTCCACTTATTAAGAAAAGAACCATTTTCCATTTTAACATATTAGCCAGCTGTACTTCGGAACTCGAAGAATTTACATGCTTGATGAACATTAACTTCTTTTCACCTGTAAGATTTGTTTCTTCATGGTTAAAATGATGGCTCAAAAATCATAAATTGACAAAGAAAGTATAATATTTTATTTTTTCATGCATTTTTAATGCTGAAGAAATGTAGCTTTCTTCTATTTACCCTGGTTAAACCACTATCATCTTACATAGTTCCAAAAAAAATCTCTGCTTTATCTTCTGTGTTCCAGGGTAAACAATCATTTATTAACATCAGAACAAATTTCAGTCATTCGGCTGTTCAGGTCCTCCAGGATTCAAGGCCTTTCCGTGCCTTTAGCAAACTGCCTATGCACTCAGAATTCTGCTTTGAGGACTAACACCATTGCACATACCCAGTTATCTCTGTAACTGTGTTTTTGATAAAACTTACGTACATTTTGCATAAAAATACTGTGCTGTGTGCAAGAATTTCTAGGTCATAGACTTTTTAAATAATTAAATGGATTTTTAATTTTATCGAAGGTTATCATACACACATAAATTCCTCAAAGCACTTTGTAAAGAAAAAAAATGCTTTGAGATGAAGTAATTTTTAGCAACAACAAAATGCATTCACATGGAATCATAAAATTGTTATGGTACACAGGACAGCCATTTGGCCCATCAGATCTGTCCTGCTTTCATAGTAAAGCTTTCCTGTCAGTTCTACTCTTTTGCTTTTCCCTCACATCTCTGAAATTTATTCTCTCTTTGAAAGGCATAAATCAATTCTGTTTCTAATATCACTATGTATTAATACCTGCTGTGTAAAAAATATTTTTCCTTCCTCTGATTCCCCCTAAATTGCTTAAAATTTTAAATCTATATTCTCTGGCCATGAACCATTTGCAAATGTGAACAGATTTTGCTGTTCATTTTAACTAAACCAGTTATGTCCATCTCTACCAAACCTCTGTTTAACCTTCTATGTTCCAAGAAAAACAACCCCAAATTCTCCAGTGCCCATTAGGCTAAAATCGCTTGTCCCTGGAATCATTCCAGTAAATCCCAAGGCATGTCTCAAGATATTTCACAGGAGCAATCGGCAAACTTAATTTAACAACGAATCGCACAGTGATTCTCTAGCAAATCACAAAAAACATGGCTAAAAGGAAGCTTATATGAAGTGTTTGAGGACAGGGAAGTGGGAAAGTTTCGGGAGGGAATCGCGGAGTTTAGTGTCTATGCAGCTGAAGGCATGGTAATCAGAATGGCACAAAAGACCAGAAATGGAATGGTGCAGACAACTCTTAGAGTTGCTATAGAGATGGTGAGGGACAAGGCATTGCACAGATATGAAAACATGCTGGAGAATATTAAGTAGGCTTAACTGAGTCATTATCCACAAAACATGATTCCATAAAAAGCAAGGAGGTGACTGATCAGTTCAAGTAATTTTGCTAGTGATGGCTGGGTAATGAAAGTTGGCGAACACCCAGGACATTCTGCTCTTCTTCAAATAATGCCACAACTGCTTTCATATCCACTTATGTTACTGGATGGATGTGACAGTCTTTGGCTTAACAATGACATCCTAAAGAACGTACCTTTAACTACATAATTTGCATTCAAGTGTTGGTCTTTATGTGGTAAGTCCTAGAGATGGAAATGCTCCTAAATAGATCCGGATTCTTGCCTTTCACAGGAATTAGCTGATAGAAGACTTAAAGATGGTTTTGTTCTGTCATTTGTCATACTTGCATTAAAAATGGCTCTGAGAAAAAACATTTATCAGCTGGGTTAGAAACTTATAAAACAACTGCTGGAAATCTCTGGATAGCTTGATTAACTTTGATACCAGTTTTGATTGTTTTTCAGATGAATTACCGAGGGTATGTTATTTTAGCCTGAAAAACTCATTTCCTAATGCCAGGAGACAGGGCTGATTGGGAAGTGAGATGGTGGAGACAACAGGGGAATATTGATATTGGCCAAAGTAATAGGGAGGGAATAAGAAAATTAAACTTATCAACCAAAGGTTGATATTTACAGTTTTGCCCCTTTGATACGTCATTTGGCTTCCTTAATTATATTTTCAATCTTTTTTTAGTGACGGTCACATACTTTGGGTAAGGACATTGGAAAGAGAGCGATTCTATTGTTGGAAATGTTTCTGATGATGTAAAGGTACTTGGAAAATGTAATGGCATATGTAATGAAACAGCTGTTCACTGCTGAAAAGTCTCCAAGGTTTAAAGTTTCCTATATATGTTTCAGCTGCTGGAAATGTTCCTATGATGCGGTTGGCCATACGCCAGTTATGATCTTAAGCTGGTGCATGGACCTAATTACAGAAGTGTAGATTAGTTTCCTCATAAGTCTGGCATACACACCATCTGACGCAAACTGTTGCTCACAGGACAAAGCATTCATGAAACCTTGCTCAAATCACTGAACCATACCTTGTGTAATCTTTTGAAGCTATTATTATTCTGTTGTTCATGCACGGACAAAAATAGATAAGTATAGGATCAAAGATTCAGATTACAACATGACCCCAGATATAATATGCACATGGCCACAGTTCCATAGCAAAGATGGCACCATAGAAGTTTGAAGTTTTCCATTATAAATGCACACTGAGTACAGTGAAATGCTGATTCCTAACTTTGGAACAAAAGCAAAAAAATGCTGGAAAAACTAGGCCAGTCAGCCAGCATCTGTGGAAAGAGAAATAGTTGGGCTACAACACTTAGTCAGAACTCATCCAGAATTTGCAGATGCAAACATTGGCTATTCCTCTTTCCACTATTCAGCCAGACCTGTTGAGTTTTTCCAGCATTTTCCGTTTGCCTCAGATTTCCAGTACCTATAGCTTTTTTTCCTTGGATTTTCAGTTACTGTTGATTTCACAATCTCTCCAGTAACTATGATGATAATAATTGTTACTGTTATGCTTTTATCTCTGATCACTCAGTGGGTTTAAAACAAGAAGCTAAGTTTTATTCATCTGTCCAGAGACATTGATTTTTAGTGCTGTTGAGTGCAGAAAATAACCCAAAGCATTTTGCCCAAGCAGTAGCTAATCAGATGGGCTGTCAGAAATAGATTACCGCTATGACCTAAGAGTTATCAATGTCCTACACTGTGCAACAGACATATCTTTGGAATGAAGTATTCAAATGATCATTTCAGATGATTGGAAATAAAAATAAAGGTTCTTAAGTATTGCAAGGTACATGGAGATATTCATTCTTAGCTATGTTTTTCTATTTTAAATTGAGCAACTGTGATTGACTATAAAGCTTATTTTGGATAACTTAAAGACTACAGGATGAAAAATACTGCTCCTTAACCAGCGTATGATAAAAACAGGCCAACAATTGTCACTTCAGTATCACAGAAAGAACCCTTGGTCTATTAAAATAATACATACGGTGCCCTTCACATCAACAATCTTAACAAGGCCCTTAACAGGCAAGATTATAACAATACAGTGAGCAAATCAAAACATGATCTTCTCAAGAAGCCTCAAAAATCTACCAAAAGGAAGCTGAATATGGATTTAATGTTTCAAACTTTGAGTTTGCTTAAGTGATTCCCAACAAATCAGCTTAATAACGCTATAGTTGGAAAACACCTTTTTCAAACAACCTGGCACAATAAATAATGCATTTCTAACAAATTACACTACTAGTAATCTTTTATAAGTAACCTGCTGTATGCATTTTCCTAATAAGTACTTACTTATTGTTGAGAAAATGTTGAAGGCATATATTGCTTGGCGTTTCTGGTATTCGCAATTGTCTACTATCCTGGCTGATTATCTGCCTCTGCTCAAAGGTTCTATTCTTTGGTAAATAATTGTTAACCATTAATGAAACCTGTTAATTTGGAAAGTAACAACATTAGCCTTTCTAGATCTTTCTGTCTCTATCTCTGGAGACAGCTTTTCTACTGATGTTTACTATAAGCCTACTGACTCTCACAGCTATCTGGACTATTCCTCTTCTCACCCTGTCTTTTGCAAAAATGCCATCCCCTTCTCGCAATTCCTCCGTCTACGCCACATCTGCTCTCAGGATGAGGCTTTTCATTCCAGGACGAGGGAGATGTCCTCCTTTTTTAAAGAAAGGGGCTTCCCTTCCTCCACCATCAACTCTGCTCTCAAACGCATCTCCCCCATTTCACGCACATCTGCTCTCACTCCATCCTCCCACCACCCCACTAGGAATAGGGTTCCCCTGGTCCTCTCCTACCACCCCACCAGCCTCTGGGTCCAACATATTATTCTCCGTAAATTCCGCCACCTCCAATGGGATCCCACCGCTAAGCATATCTTTCCCTTCCCCCCCTCGGCTTTCTGCAGGGATCGCTTCCTACGCGACTCCCCTGTCCATTCGTCCCCCCAATCCCTTCCCACTGATCTCCCTCCTGGCACTTATCCTTGTAAGCGGAACAAGTGCTACACATGCCCTTACACTTCCTCCCTTACCACCATTCAGGGCCCCAGACAGTCCTTCCAGGTGAGGCGACACTTCACCTGTGAGTCGGCTGGGGTGATATACTGCGTCCGGTGCTCCCGATGGGGCCTTCTATATATTGGCGAGACCCGATGCAGACTGGGAGATCGTCTTGCTTGAACACCTATGCTCTGTCCGCCAGAGAAAGCAGGATCTCCCAGTGGCCACACATTTTAATTCCACATCCCATTCCCATTATGATATGTCTATTCACAGCCTCCTCTACTGTAAAGATGAAGCCACACTCAGGTTGGAGGAACAACACCTTATATTCCGTCTGGGTAGCCTCCAACCTGATGGCATGAACATTGACTTCTCTAACTTCCGCTAATGCCCCACCTCCCCCTCGTACCCCATCCGTTAATTATTTATATACACACATTCTTTCTCTCTCTCTGCTTTTTCTCCCTCTGTCCCTCTGACTATACCTCTTGCCCATCCTCTGGGTTTTTTCCCCCCCCTCCCCCTTGTCTTTCTCCCCGGACCTCCTGTCCCATGATCCTCTCGTATCCCCTTTGCCAATCACCTGTCCAGCTCTTGGCTCCATCCCCCCCCCCACCCCCCGTCTTCTCCTATCATTTTGGATCTCCCCTTCCCCCTCCCACTTTCAAATCCCTTACTCACTCTTCCTTCAGCTCGTCCTGTCGAAGGGTCTCGGCCTGAAACGTCGACTGTATCTCTTCCTAGAGAATGCTGCCTGGCCTGCTGCGTTCACCAGCAACTTTGATGTGTGTTGGTTGTAACAACATTAGCAAAAGGTTTAAAGTTTAAACCCAAACATCCGAGTCCATAGTTGCATAAGCCTACCAGGTAGCTCAAGGCAGAGAGCTCCTGTGGTTGAGGCACAAGCTAATGTTTGGTAATAAGTTCTCCTTATTTCAAGGAATCCTACATTTTAACATCCAGGCACACTTTGCTGGTCAGTTTAACTTTGGTTAGATGGCTGGGGTGGGGTTGGGTTGGGTTTGGGGCGGGGGGGAAGGTTACACTTATTTGCTTGGGCTTAATTTTTTAAAATAATTTTATTCATTCTTGGAATGTGGCCATTGTTTTCTTTACCAGGATTTTATTGTCCATCCCCCACCACCATCAAGGACACCTTCAAAATGCGGTGCTTTGAGAAAGTGGCAGCCATCATTAAGGACCCTCACCATCTGGGACATGCCCTCTTCTCACCCCTACCTTCAGGGAGGAGGGACAGGAGCCTGAAGGTGCACACTCAACATTTTAGAAGCTGCCTCTTTTTCTCCGCCATCAGATTTATGAAGGATCCATGAATACAACCTCACTATTCCTCCTTTGAACAATTCATTTTATTTTTATTGTAACATATAATAATTGTTTTATATCTTGCACTGTACTGTTGCCACAAATTAACAAATTTAACAACATACTGTCTTTCAGTGATAACAAACCCGAATCCATCTCTGATGCTGGCGGACCTGAAATAATAGAGAACAGCCTGGACAAAGATGGGAGATTTCTTACCCTGAGTAGCATTAGTGAATCATACCATAGAACACTACAGCTAGTTCCATTGACCCGCACCCAGTCCATAACCCTTCAGACCTCTCCCATCCATGTACCTATCCAATTTATTCTTAAAACTTAAGAGTGAGCCTGCATTTACCATGTCAGATGGCAGCTCGTTCCACACTCCCACCACTCCCTGAGTGAAGAATTTCCCCTAATGTTCCCCCAAACCTTTCCCCTTTCACCCTAAAGCCATGTCCTCTCGTGTTTATCTCTCCTAATCTAAGTGGAAAGAGCCTACTCGCATTTACTCTGTCTATAATTTTGAATCAGATGAGTGTTTTATAGCAATCTGGTGGTTTCAAGGCTATTGTCACTGATAACAGCTTTTCATTAGACCATAAAATATAGGAGCAGAATTAGGCCATTCAGCACATTGAGTTTGCACCATTCCATCATGGCTGACCCCAGATCCCACTCAACTCCATACACCTGCCTTCTTGCCATAACCTTTGATGTTGTGATCAATCAGGAAACGATTAACTTTTGCTTTGAATATACCTATGGACCTGGCCTCCACCGTAGTCTGTGGCACTCCACAGATTTACTACTCTGGCTAAAAAAATTCCTCCTTACCCCTGTTCTAAAAGGTCACCCCTCAATTTTGAGGCTGTGCCCTCTAGATCTGGATACGCCCACCATAGTAAACATCCTCTCCACATCCACCCTATCTAGTCCTTTCAACATTTGGTAGGTTTCAATGAGATCCATCCACATTCTTCTAAATTCCAGTGAGTAAAGGCCTAAAGCTGCCAAACACTCCTCATATGTTAACCCCTTCATTCCCAGAATTATCCTCGTGAACCTCCTCCGGATGCTCTCCAATGATAGCACATCCCTTCTGAGATATGGGGCCCAAAACTGTTAAAAATACTCCAAGTGCAGCCTGACTAGTGTCTTAGAAAGGCTCAGCATTATCTCCTTGATTTTATATTCTATTTCCCTTGAAATAAATGCCAACATTGCATTTGCCTTCTTTACCACAGACTCAACCTGCAAATTAACCTTCTAGGAGTTTTGTATGAGGACTCCCAAGTCCCTCTGCACTTCTGATGTTTGAACCTTCTCTCCATTTAGATAATAGTCCGCACTATTGTTCCTTTTACCAAAATGCATTATCACACATTTTCCAATGCTGTATTCCATCTGCCACTTTTTTGCCCACTCTTCCAATTTGTCTAAGTCCTGCTGCAATCGCATTGCTTCCTCAGCACTACCTACCCCTCCACCTATCTTCATATCATCTGCAAACTTTGCACAAAGCCATCAATTCCATTATCTAAATCATTGACAAACAATGTGAAAAGTAGCGATCCCAATACTGCCCCATGAGGAACACCACTAGTCACTGGCAGCCAACCAGAAAAGGCCCCTTTTATTCCTACTCACTGCCTCCTGCATGTCAACCATTCTGCTATCTGTGTCAGTATCTTCCTATAATGCCATAGGATTTTAACTTGTTAAGCAGCTTCATGTGTGGCACCTTATCAAATGCCTTCTGAAAACCCAAGTAAATGACATCCACTGCCCAAAATGCTTGTCACTTCCTCAAAGAACTCTAACAGATTTGTCAGGCAAGATTTCCCTTTGCAGAAACTACGGTGAGTTTGACTTATTTTATCATCAGTCTCCAAGTACCCCGAAACTTCAGCCTTAATAATAGAATCCAACATTTTCCCAACCACTGAGGTTCAGCTAGCTGGCTTATGCCTTCCTCCACAACAGCACAATAGACATTTACCATGCTTTAAAGAAGAGTATTTCTTGGGAATATCCTACTGGATTTATTAGTGCCTATAACTTTGGACTTCTACACACCTTTCCTTACCTAAAGCAGGATATGACTACCTTGAAGTCAATCCACAGAAAGGCTACATTGGAATGTTCTATTCTAGTGTGATCTTATCTATAAAATTCAAATGCAAAAGCCCAGGCTCTCTTTTTCCTGGGGCAAAGATGACTTTGAGGAGATCTTATAGAAATGTACAAAATACTGACTGACTTAGATAGGAGAAATAATAAAGAAATGTTCAAGTTAGTGGATTATACAAATTTCAAGGGAATAGGTTTTAATGCTTTTGCAAAAGATACTAAGAGAATGTGAGGAGACTTTCTTACACAACAATTGAGATCTGGAATTCATAACCTTAAAGAATCATGTAAAAAGAATTGCACCCCAACAAAAAAAAACATGGGTAGGCACTTGATAGAAAATAATTTGTAGGCTGGGTCGAAAGAGCGGGGGAATGGGAATGGGAATGGTACCTCTGCTGGGAGCTGGGTGCACTCAATAGATCATAAGGTCTCCCCCAACATTTTATAATTCAACACTCAGTGGCCATTTATTGGGTCCCTCCTGTACCTAATAAAGTGGCCACTGAGTGTATGTTCATGGCTTTCTGCTGCTGTAACCCATCCACTTCAATGTTCAATGTGTTGTGCCTTCAGAAATGCTCTTCTGCACATCACTGTTGTAACATGTGGTTATTTGAGTTGCTGGCACAGTTCTGTCAGCTTGAATCAGTCAGGCCATTCTCCTCTGACTTCTTGCATTAACAAGGCATTCTTGGCCACAGAACTACTGCTCAATATACGCTTTTTGTTTTTCCTCCCCATTCTCTGTAAAATATAGAGACTGTTGTGCATGAAAATCCCAGAAGATCAGCAGTATCTGAGATAGTCAAACCACACTGTCTGGCACCTACAATCAAAGTCACTTGGATCACATTTCTTCCCCATTCTTACGTTTGGTCTGAACAACAACTGAACCTCTTAGATTCACAGAGTCATAGTAAACTATAGCACAGGTACAATACATCTGGTCTGTGCTGAAGTATTTAAACTGCGTAGCTCTATTGACCTGCACCCAGACCATAGCCCTCCATACCCCTCCCATCACTGTATCTATCCAAACTCCTCTTAAATGTTGAAATTGAAATTGCATCCACCACTTGTACGGGCAGCTCATTCTGCACTCTCATCACCCTCTGAGCGATAAGTTTCCCCTTAAACATTTCACCTTTCACCCTTAACACATGTATACCTCTATCAAATCTCCCATCAATCTTCTACATTCTAACCTATTCAATCTTTCCTTATAACTCAGGTCCACTTGTCCTGCCAACATCCTGATAAATTTTCTCTGTACTCCCTAAATTTTAATTACATCTTTCCTGTATGTAGGTGACCAACACTGCACACAATACTCCAAATTAGGCCTCACCAATGTCTTATACAACTTCAACATAACATCCGATCTCCTGTCCAGAATACTTTGATCTATGAAGGCCAAGGTGCCAAAAGCTTTCTTTATGAACCTATCTGCCTATGACACCACTTTCAATGGTTTATTCACAGATCCTTTTGTTCGACCATACTCCTCAGTACTCTACTGCTCACTGTGTGAGACCTACCCTGGCTGGTCCACCCAAAGTTCAACATCTCAGACTTGCCTGTTTTAAATTCCTTCTGCAATTTTTCAGCCCATTTTTCCAGCAGGTCCTGATTCTGCTGCAAGCTCTGATAGTCTTCCCCACTGTCCACTACACCCCCAATCTTGGTGTCATCCGTAAATTTGCTGATCCAGTTAAGCACATTATCATCCAGATTGATGATATAGATGACAAGCACCAACGGACCCAGCACCAATCCCTGTGGTGCACCACTAATCCCAGGCTTACAGTCAAAGTGGCAACCGTCTACTACCACTCTCTAGCTTCTTCCACAAAGCCAATGTCTAATCCAATTTACTAATTCATTTTGAATGCCAAGCGACTGAACCTTCTTGACCAACCTCCAAAGGACTTTGCTAAAGTCCATGCAGACAATATCCACTGCCATGTCTTCTTTAACTTTCCTGGTAACTTCCTTGAAAATCTCTATAAGATTGGTTAGACATGATGTACCATGCACAAAGCTATGCTGACTATCTCTAATCAGTCCCTGTCTATCCAAATACTCATATATATGGTCCCTTAGAATACTTTCCAATAACTTTCTCACTACTGATGTCAGCTCACCAGCCTATAATTTACTGGTTTATTCTTAGAGCCTTTCGTAAACAGCAGAACAGCATTAGTTATCCTTCAATCCTCTGGCACCTCACCTTGCTAAGTTTGAATACTTTGCACTTTGGCCCCAGGGAAATGCAGTCTTATCCAGCTGTACCTGTGTATGGCTTGAATGATAATACAACTTGATTTGATTTGATTTGCTGCCAAGGATGATTTAAATATCTCTGTAGGGTCCTGCAATTTCTGCACTTGCCTCCCCCAGGGTCTGAGGGGACATCTTGTCAGGCCCTGGAGATTTGCTACCCTAATTTGCCTCAAGGCAGCAATCACCTCCTCCTCTGTAATCTGTATAGGGTCCATGATCTCACTGCGGCTTTGCCTCACTTCTATAGACTCTGTGTCCATCTCCCAAGCAAAAAAAAAAATCCATTTAAGAAGTCCTCAAGACTCTTTCACCTTGTCTACTAAAGCAACCTCATGCCTTCTTTCAGCTCTCCTGATTCCCTTCTTAAGTGCTCTCTTGCATTTCTTGTACTCCTCAAGTACCTCATTTGTTCCCATCTGCCTACAGATGCTATGCACCTCTTTCTTTTTCTTAACCAGGGCCTCAATAGCTCCTGAATACCAAGATTCCCCAAACCTGTTCTCCTTGCCTTTTATTCTGACAGGCACATACAAGCATTATACTCTCAAAATTTCACTTTTGAAGGTTTCCCACTTACCAAGTACACCTTTGCCAGAAAACAGCCTGTCCCAACCTACACTTCCCAGATTCTTTCTAATACTATCAAATTTACCTTTATCCAATGCAGAATCTCGACCTGAGGACCAGACCTATCCTTTTCCATAATTACATTGAAACTAATGACATTATGATCACTAGATGCAAAGTGTTCCCCTAAATAAACTTCTGTCACCTGCCCTGTCTCATTCCTTAATAAGAGATCAAGTACTACACACACTCTTGTTTGGACTTCTATGTACTGATTAAGGAAACTTTCCTGAATACATTCGACAAACTCTATCCCATTCAGCCCTTTTACAGTATGGGAGTCCCAGTCAATATGCACCCTCCTTATTCTTTAGTTGCACCCATAAAGCCTCACGAGACAAATGTTCCTGTCTGTCCTGACTGAGCATGCTGTGACATTTCCCCTGATGAGTAAAGCCACCCATCCCCCTTTAATCCCTCCTACTCAATCACATCCAGAACACAAAGCTGCCAGGCCTGCCCCTCCTGCAACCAAGTCTCACTAATGGCTATACTACTATATTTCCATATGTTGATCCATGTCCTGAGCTTATGTGTCATTCCTACAATACTTCTTGCATTGAAATATACACAACCCAGAACATTAGCCCCACCATGCTCCACGTTTTGATTCCTGACTTTGTCTGAGGTCTTAACAACATGTCTCCACAATCTGTTCTGGCACTCTAGTTCCCACTCCCCTTGCATCTCTAATTTAACACTCCCTCAACCCCGTGCAGTACTAGCAAACCTTCCCTCTAGTTTAGCTGCAAAACAACTCTTCTGTACAGGTCCCACCTTCGCTGGAAGAGAGCCCAATGATGCAAAAATCTGAAGCCCTCCCCCCTACACCAACTCTTTAGCCACGTGTTAAACTGTATGAGCTTCCTATTTCTGGCTCCACTGGCACGTGGCATAAGTAGCAATCCTGAAATCAGAACTCTGGATGACCTGTCCTTTAGCTTAGCATCTAACTCCCTGAACTCACTCTGGGAAGTCGATCCGAGATGTCTGGCAGCCGGGGGGCAACATACTATCTGCAAATCATATTCTTGTCCACAGGATCTCCTTTCTGTTCCCCTAACTAATATATCCACTATCACCACAGCTTGCCTCTTCTCTCCACTTCCTCTTGAGTCACTCAGTGCCAGAGACCTGACCGCTATGACTTCCCTGTGCTGGGTCATTCCCACTAACAGTATCCAAAGTGGTATACCTGTTGATGAGGGGATGGCCACAGGGATACTCTGCAGTGGCTGTTTAATCCCTTTCACCCTCTTGACTGTCACCCAGTTCCCTGTCATGCACCTTGGGTCTAACTGCCTCTCTATAGGTCCTGTCTGTCATCTCCTCAGCTATGGAGTTCATCCAGTTCCAGCTCCAGCTCCTTGACATGGAGTGTTAGAAACTGGATGATGATGATGATCTTCTTCTTCTTCTTCTTCTTCTTCTTCTTCTCCTTCTTCTTCTTCTTCTTCTTCTTCTGAGTTTTAATGCCGGTTAGCAGTCCAACATAAAGGTGCATTATCACCACCAGCTAGGTGGGAATGTGGTTTAGAGAATTGGAAAAAAAAACCCTTGCTACTTCTCTTTTCAAATGAATGCTAAATTACCTCAAAAAGCCTCATTGATTGTAAATAATGAAAGACAAAACTGTGAATTAAAGTCACTCCCATATCTTAACAAATTTTTAAATGAATCCCTCCTAAGATTGTAATGATGCCTGCATTTGATTTCTTTGAATGCTATACACTTCGTACTATAATAGTACATGTTCAACTGTTTCATAATGATGACAAAACCTACACCACCTAGAACGATACTTTCTAACAAGGAATAATTATGCTGAGTATGCCCAATTCTCATTTGTGTCCAAACAATTCCTTCCCTTCTTGTTTTACCCCCTTCTCCCGTAAACCCAATAGTTATATGTACTCTGTAAAGGGGTCTCCCCTCATGCCCTTTATGCCACAAGTTTTGCCATAACCCCCTAATTCTTAACCCTATCAACCTCTTAGCTTCTGATTTGCTAAGTGGAAGGTCTATATCCATAGCTGAACTTTTAACAGCATTTTAGCTAGACAATCAACTGGCTAATTCCCCTCAACATCTCTATGTGCAGGGACCCATAAGAAAAACATGTAAACCAATACTTTGTATATGAAATAATGTTCGATACGCTTTCGATGGGAAATCTGACCTGTTTTAAGATTCTTCAACATTGAAAAGGAATCTGAACAAATTTCAACTTTACATGGACACATTTCCTCCACCCATGTAAGCCTAAAATGATGGCAAACCACTTCTGTTGTATATACTAATAAATGGTTAGTAAGTCATTTCTTTATTATTACCTGTAATTCAGGCACAAAACAGCCACATCAACATTCCCAGTTAAATTATCTTTTGATTCATCTGTAAAAATGGTTAACATATCATAATAATTTTCCTTAATATAACAATGAACCAACAGATACTCAGGTATAACAGAATCCTTAGACTTTATTAAATCGTGTAATCTAAAGTCAACATCATTGGAAAAAACAAGCTGGGGTTACTGAGAAAGCTACAGTAGGATATATTGCATAATCCAACAAACCCATATTCTAGCATGATAAGAACCCAGCCACCCTAAACTAAAAACACTCTTCTTGTAATGCTCCCAACAGTCCTCCAATACACCTTTAACAGGATGATCATTTCTTTACCCCGTCAAATTAATCCAGTACGTTAACATCAACTTCAACCTCTGCAAATTTTGACCAGTAAAGCCGAAAAAGGGACAACCTTATTGCACAACACTCTCTTAAAGCCTGTGCCTGTATCCAAACATTTTAAATTCGAAAATGAAGCTGAACCATAAGCCACACAGCTATAATCAAAAACAGATCTAATTAAACAAAAATAAAATGGTGTAAGATTTTTGTGTAGCACCCAAAGTATACCCCCACTGACACCTGATTTATCAATTATTTTACTGATATGGTGCTTCTTATCCATCCACAGTGAGCACGTGGCCAAGTGGTTAAGGCATTGGACTAGCGACCTGAAGGTCGTGAGTTCGAGCCCCAGCTGAGGGAACGTGGTGTGTCCTTCAGCAAGGCACTTAATCACACATTGCTCTGCGATGACACTGGTGCCAAGCTGTATGGGTCCTAATGCCCTTCCCTTGGACAATGTTGGTGTCGTGGAGAGGGGAGTCTTGCAGCATGGGCAACTGCTTGTCTTCCATACAACCTTGCCCAGGCCTGCGCCCTGGAGAGTGAAGACTTTCCAGGCGCAGATCCATGGTCTCGTGAGACTAACGGATGCCTTTATTTATTCATATCCATCCACATACCTAAAAATCTTACCACCGACACTTCTTCAAGAATTTGACCATATAATTTCGAATCAAGTACAGGTCTCTTAACCCTCTTTGTAAAACACATAACTTGAGTTTTAGCTACTGAATGCTATTATTCATAAAATATCATACGCATCTTCAATATCAAAGAAAATTGCTGTACAAGTTCTTTATTTACCCGTGCTTTTCTAGTATCATCTTCTAGACATAGCTGTGTACATACATCTATTGATGCTTCTGGACACATCTTCAGTCATGTTCCTGGAGTCATTGGGTGTTTCGGGTCTTTCAACATCATACAACCTCCTCCAGGTGACCCAGCTGGGGCTGATCAGACCCCAGCTTGAGTCCAGATGGCTCCCCTCTTTTGAGCCACAGCCATCTTGAGGCCCTCTCTGCCGCATCGGTAGTACTGCGGATGGCTCTCCTCTTCCTCTCTCCCTCGATGCCCAAAATCAAAGTTAAAAGTTCTATGTCTTCCAGACATAGAACTTAATCCAATGTTATTCTACCCTTCTGAAATCCACTCTGATAAAACACTGTATCACCTCTCAATATAATTCAAATGTTCTATTACCATATGTTCCATAAATTTACCTAAATGAGATGTAACTGAAAAAGGCCTACAACTAGGAGGTTTACAAGCTTACCATGATGTTGCAGCGATGAAGTTAGAAAGAGACACTGACTGGGCTCTGAATAGATGCAATATGACCTCTAACTAAGTGCTTTGCCTTATGCAACCTTCCCAGTTGTGTTTAAAGTTCTCCCAGTGTCATGATTGCTGCCCAGTTTTGAGCTGCCTCTGCTGTACTTGTGAGCACTGAAAGAAATATGTTAGCATTATGCTATCAGAACAATTTGATTTTTTTACTAAACTGCCATCTTCAAACCCTCTGTAAATCTCTTTTACAGAGCAACAAGAGACTGCTGATTCTATAATCTGGAGCAACAAACCATCTGCTGGAAGATCTCAGGGTCAAGCTGTATCTCGGGGGGTGGGGGGAGGGGGAAGTGTGATGTATATTCACTGTATGGGGCTGGGGGGCCTCTTGCCAAGCTCAGCTTTTTTACACAGCAGCTGTCAGTTTTAGAGATCAAAGAGTTGTTTCTGAGTAAGTTAAACCCCCGACCAATAATATTTGTTCAGCTCTTGTCATAAGCAACCGTTCTTAATATCATCACAGGCAGTAATCAGGCTGAAGTTAAAAGGACAGTGCTGCAAACAAATAATACTGTCTATAGAGCTCAGACTCCAGGTCCACATCATGGGGCTGGTAGCCCAAGACATGCAGTGAAAGATGATGGGGTTATATTAATTGGCCTGTATCAATCCAGACAACACTGATTAAGTTATTTAGTTCAAGGAAGCTTGTAGACCAGATTGATACCATCACTTAGCACATCAAATTGCTATATCTATCAATAATTGAGAGATTCTTGTACTCATAAACACAGCCTTCACAGAATTAATTGTGGGTGTTTGGGATCTTTGTTACCACGAGCTTTTAGACTACCTGTGTGAAGTCTCCCAAGTGTCAAACGTCAGTATAAACTTAAGAGAGCAGTCAGGCTTGTTAGGAATGGCCAAGGGATGACAAGAATGACAGAAAGACAGGGTGAGTAGAATCCATTCCTCTGCCTTCGATTTCTATGACAGACGATTTGTTGGTATGTCTTTTTAGCTTCAAAGTTCAAAAGTTCAAAGTAAAATTGATTATCAGAGTACATACATGTCACCACAAACAGCCCTGAGATTCTTTTTCCAGAAACACAGAAAACCTACAGCACAATACAGGCCCGTCGGCCCACAAAGTTGTGCCGAACATGTCCCTACCGTAGAAATTACTAGGGTTACCCATAGCCCTCTATTTTTCTAAGCTCCATGTACCTATCCAAAAGTCTCTTAAAAGACCCTATCGTATCCGCCTCCACCACCGTTGCCGGCAGCCCATTCCGCGCACTCATCACTCTCTGAGTAAAAAACTTACCCCTGACATCTCCTCTGTACCTACTCCCCAGCACCTTAAACCTGTGTCCTCTTGTGGCAACCATTTCAGCCCTCGTAAAAAGCCTCTGACTATCCACACAATCAATACCTCTCATCATCTTATACACCTCTATCAGGTCACCTCTCATCCTTCATCGCTCCAAGGAGAAAAGGCCAAGTTCACTCAACCTGTTCTCATAAGGCATGCTCTCCAATCCAATTTTCTGTGGGCATACTTAGCAGATCTATAGACCAATAACTGTAAACAGGATCTGTAAACTGTAAACAGCTGTGAAAATGCAGATATAAATAGCAATAAATAATGAGCATGAAATAACAAGATAAAAGAACACAAATGAGTGTAGCTATCCCCTTTTTCTCAAGAACCTGATGGAAGAGGGTAGTAACTGTTTTTGAACCCGCTGTTGTGAGTCCTGAGGCACCTGTACCTTCTACCTGATGGCAACAGCAAGAAAAGAGCATGGCCTGGGTGGTGAGGATCTTTGATGATGGATGCTGCTTTTCAATGGAAACGTTTCATGTAGATGTGCTCAATGGTTGGGAGGGTTTTACCTGTGATGTAGTGGGCCAAATCCACTACCTTTTGTAGGATTTTCCGCTCAAAGACATTGGTATTCCCATAGCAGGCAGTAATGCAGCCAGTCAGTACACTTTCCACCATGCATCTATAGAAATTTACCAATGCTTTTGATAACGTACAATTCTTCACAGACTCCTGAGGAAGTCGAGGCGCTTTTGTGCTTTCTTCACAATTATATTTATGTGCTGGGCCCAGTACAGGTCTTCTCAGACAGTGACACCCAGGAATTTAAAGTTGTTGACCTCTTCACCTCTGATCCTCCAATGAGTACTGCCTCATGGACCTCTGGCTTGCCTCTCCTGAAGTCTACAATCAGTGCCTTGGTCTTATTGACATTGAGTGAGAGGTTGTTGTTATTACACCACTCGGCCATGTTTTCAATTTCCCTCCTGTATGCTGATTCATCACCACCTTTGATACAGCCACAGCAGTGGTATCGCCAGCAAACTTGTGTGTGGTGTTGGAGCTGTACTTAGACTGTACAGTCACAGGTGTAAAGCAAGTAGCTCCTGTGCTGATAGAAATTGTACCTGTGTTTTGGAAATCATTTAAAATTTGTAGATCTTTTAAAAGATAGAAATCCTCTGAGTTTTAAATGTGCTTTAAGAATTGTATCTAAATTTAAATGTGCATCACTAAAAATAAATAAACTGTGTTTGAACTACTTTGTTAACCGGAAGTATCTCTTTCTTGTTGGGGGGGGCGGGGAGATCCATCACTCAAAAAGTGGGTATTGGCAGCTAAAGTTGTTGTGGAGGATAAACAGGGAAGTGATATTGCTTTGAAGAGTAAGTGGTTACAGTATAACCTTCCTTTAGTGAAGGTACTTGTAGCTTTAGAATCTATATTGGATAGGGCTTCAGATATTCATTTGAGTTCAGAACTTCGTGGACATCAAACCCAATACCATCATGGGTGGACTTATCAACATTTCAGGTTGAATCTTGACACAGTGCTTAAGGCAAGATAATTCCTTCAGCTCCACCCCAACCCCCAACACATGCTGCCCGATTTGCTGAGTTCCTCCAGGTTTTTTTTTTTCGCTTTTTTTTTACATCTTTTCATTGTGACTAGGTACTCTGGATACTGGACAATTCAGTGTAAATGAATAAACAAAATCTTGTATAAATCCTCCACTGCTTCCTCATCCATCTGATTGAAAGCCCTGCTCTTTACAGAGAGCCGGAGGGAACAATGTGGTTAGTGGATATCCTCGCTCTCTACAAAAAAAGTATATTGATTAACTAAGACTGTCGGCATGGTATCTCCTCAAGCTGAGCATTATCTCAGTATTATCTTGGAACCATCATAGAAGCGTTTACAGCAGGTGGCATTCAATATGTTTCTTTAGAAGTTCTGGGAGAGGTACATGCTGAAATTTGTGTTTCTTTTATTTATTGTGTTTCTTGTATTTACTGTAAATGCCTGCAAGAAAACAAATCTTAAGAGTTGTAAATGGAGGTATATACAGAGCCTATAAATAGTATTCACCCTCCCCCTCCCCCAGAAAGTTTTCATATTTTATTGCTTTACAACATTGAATCACAGTGGATTTAATTTGGCTTTTTTTTTGACACTTTTGTGTCAAAGCGAAAACAGACCCCTACAAAGTGATGTCAATCAATTACAAATATAAAACACAAAATAATTGATTGCACAAGTATTCATCCCCTTCAAGTCAATATTTAGTAGATGCACTTTTGGCAGCAATTACAGCCTTGAATCTGCGTGGATGGATCTCTATCAGCTTTGCACAGCTGGACACCTCAATTTTTTCCCATTCTTCTTTACAAAACTGCTCAAGCTCTGTCAGATTGCATGGGAATCGTGAGGGAACGCCCTTTTCTAGTCGAGCCTCAAATTCTTAATTGGATTGAGGTCTGGACTCTGACTTGGCTTTGTTGTTTTTAAGCCATTTCTGTGTAGCTTTGGCTTTATGCTTGGGGTCATTGACTTGCTGAACACAATTCTTCTCCCAAGTTGCAGTTCCCTTGCAGACTATATCAAGTTTTCCTCCAGGATATCCCTATATTTTACTGCATTAATTTTACCATCTACCTTCACAAAGCCTTCCCCACAGCATGATGCAGCCACCACCATGCTTCACAGTAGGAATGGTGTGTTTTTGATGAAGTGCAGTGTTTGGGTTACACTAAACAGAGTGTTTAGTCTGATGGCCAAAATGCTCAATTTTGGTTTCATCAGACCATACAACCTTCTCCAGCTGACTTCAGAGTCTCCCACAGGCCTTCAGGCAAATTCTAGCTGAGATTTCATGTTGAGTTTTTTTTCCCCCCAACAGCAGCTTTCTCTTTGCCACTCTCCCATAAAGCTGTAACTGGTGAAGCACCTGGGCAACAGTTGTATGTACAGTCTCCCATCTCTGCCACTGAAGCAGGTAACCCCTCCAGAATTGCCATATGTCTCTTGGTGGCCTCCCACACTATTTCCCTTCTTGCATACTCAGTTTTTGAGGATGGCCTGCTCACAGCTGTGTCATCTTCTTTCCATTTCTTGACGATTGGCTTAACAGTACTCCAAGGGATATTTAGTGACTTGGAAATTTTCTTCTATCCATCTCCTGACATTACTTTTCAATAACCATTACGTGGAATTGCTTGGAGTGTTCTTTTGTAATCATGGTATAGTTTTTGCCAGGATATTTACTGACTCAGCAGCAGTTGGACCTTCCACTACCTAAAAGTGCTCCTCACGGCATGCACCTCAAATAGCCTCTGACAACCAAGTCCAACTCCTGGCATTCTCATGTGGCTTAGCCTCTAAGCCCAGCGGAATTGTTTCTACTGACAGGAGAAGGGGCGAAGGTGGGTCCTGGCGCCTAAAACCAGTGCTTCGGGTAGATGGAGCTCGTCAGCCTGGGAAGGCAGTCCATCTAAGAGAGGGAAAACTCTGATTTCAAACCTCCGCTGCCTTGCGGCCATACCCACTGATTGGAAGGGCTTTGAGAGGACAAATCCGGAGCTGGAGTCCCTAAGGCAGTCTGACGTTGCTTTCAACCTTGCTCTGGCAACTGCTGCGATGTCACTGGTGCCAAGCTGTATCGGCCCTTGCCCTTCCCTTGGGTAACATTAGAGGCGTGGAGAGGGGAGACTTGCTACTTGAGCAACTGCTGGTCTTCCATACAACCTTACCCAGGCCTGCGTCCTGGAGAGACTGAAGCAAGACTTTCCAGGTGCAGATCCATGGTCTCACGAGACTAATGGATGCCATCCATATTTTTAGTACAATCAATTGAAACACCTTGACTGCACACAGGTCTCCATTTAAGTAACTATGGACTTCTAAAGCTGCACTAGTGATGATTTGGTGTGTCATTTTCGGGGGGGGGGGAGAAAGAGGGTGAATGCTTATGCAATCAATTATTTTGAGTTTTATATTTGTAGTTAATATAGATCACTTTGTAGAGATCTGTTTTCACTTTGACACAAAAGTCTTTTTCTGTTGATCATTCCATTGTCAAAAAAGGCAAATCAAATCACTCTTAATCAATGTTATAAAACATGAAAACTTCCAAGAGTGAATACTTTTTATAGGCAGTGTATGTACTTCGATAAAATTACTTTGAATGTTGAAAAGGGCAGTATATTAGGCAGCTAGGAGCAAATGGAGTGAAAATAAAGACATATACAAGTAAATTTACAATGGATGGGGTGCTGGGCTGGAAGGGGCTGTTCTGCTCTGGAACCCTTTGTGGTGGTAATGATACCAGCTGCACATGATAGCACACAGAAATTTTATGAAACTGGACCCAAATGTTCAACAATACTTGAGAAATTATGATTATGAAAAATAAAGATCACTAGAACTCTAGAATGATGGAGCAGATTGATAGGCTACGTGACCCTGGCATCTGACAGGATCATAACTGAACTGCTTTATCTCTACTTTCCAACCAGAAACCCAGTTATGATACCCCAAATTTATGTGAGCTTTCAATATACTCATTGATTACAGATCCTCAGTCTGCTGTGATAGAATAATGATCTGTGATAGAACAAATAATCTGTTTTCTGAATGAAGAAATTTCTTCCATCCTAATTGTTCAACTTCATCTCAAGAGGAGAACCTATAGTTATAAGCCTTTAAGTATACTCCAAGAAGATATCACACAGTTCTCCCAATTCTTCAGTCATTGTTTGATGCCCATTGATTTTATCTGAAGTGCTTTAGAATGTTTCATCAGGTTTAGGACAACACTAAATTACAATTTAAAATGCATCAAATTTCTTGCATACCATCACAACTATATTTTGGGATGTTATAGCTTAACATAAACGCCTTCAATTTTCTTTTCCTTCTATCTTCAACAGCAATGGGGGAAATTCTGTCTTTACAAACTTGATGAAACAACACATAATAAATTTGAAGAATTGTATGCACGTGTATGTAAATTATGTATATAAAAAGAGGTGTATAAAATTATGAAGGGTATTGATAGGGTAAATGCACCAGACTTTTTCCACTGAGGTTGGGTGGGCCTACAACCAGAGGTCATGGGTTAAAGGTGAAAGGTGAAAAGTTTAAAGGAAACTTCTTCACTCATCCAATTCCTAAATGGATATTGAATCTTTGGACACTACCTCACTTTTAAAAAAAAATATACTGAATTTCTGTTTTTGTATGTTTTAAAAAATCTATTCAATATACGTATACCATAATTGATTTACTTATTTATTATTATTTATTTTATTTTTTTTTCTCTGCTAGATCATGTATTGCAGTGAACTGCTGAGTTAACAAATCTCATGCCACGTGCTGGCGATAATAAACCTGATTCTGATTCATAGGTCTGTGAGAATGTGAAACCAGCTGCCAGCATGAGTGACGCATGCCAGCTCGCTTTCAACCATGTTTGGATAGGTATGTGGATAGTAGGGGCATGGAGGGCTATAGTCCCTGTGAACATCAATGGGAGTAGACAGTTTAAATAGTTTCGGTATGGACTAGATGGGTTGAAGGGCCTGTTTCTTTGCTGTACTTCTCTATGACTATGCGGATAACTTGGGAGCTCAACTTCTAGCATTTATTTTGTGTGAAGTAGGGTGTTGTATATAAAAGTAGAAAAGAATATATTATCTAACAAATGAAGGGAAATATTTTTATAGAAAATTGAAAAATTACAAAATGAGAAAGCATGCTTATTTACTATAGAGTTTCTGCCACTTCAACATCCCTACAGAGTACCCCAGAATGTAATTACTGGACATAGATATGCCTGTTCATCATTGGTAGACAACAAGATTAAATGGCAAAGTTCTCTCTCCAGATATTCTGAGTGAAAAAATTTGGAGAAAAATGAAAAAAATCAACCAGCATGCAAATATCACCCAGTGGCAATTTTTTTTTCACGCCCAAGATCTTCATCAGAACTGAAAAAACAAATTAGTCTATAGTCTACCAACTACCTTTGGCCCTCATTCTCATATATTCCAAGGAATAAAGACTTAACTTGGCTTGGCTAACCTCTCCCTCTAATTCTGTCCCTTAGTCCCGGCAACATCCTCAAACATTTTTGCATTCTTTCCAGTTAAACCACATCTTTCCTATAACAGGGTGACCAAAGCTGTACACAATACTCCAAATGAGGCCTCACAAATGATTTATACAACTTGAACATGATGACCTAGCTCCTATACTCAGTGCCCTGACTGATGAAGGCCAGTTCCTTTACCACCAGTTTGTCTACTGTGATGATGATTATGCACTTGTATCCCCAAGTCCCTCTGCTTCAATAGACTCCCCGGTATCCAACCATTCAAAGTGCAAGTCCTATGCTAGTTTGATTTTCCAAAACGCATCACCTCATACTTTTCTCTATTGAAATCTATTTGCTACTCTTCAGCCTTCTTCCATAACTGATCAAACTGATGTCACCTAAAGGTTTGACAAATTTCTATAGATTCACATTGGAAGGCATCTTAACTGGTTGCATCATGGCCTGGTGTGGAATCACCAATGCTCAAGAATAGAAACCCTACAAAACATGGTGAATACAACCCAGTTCAGCACAGAAAAAACCCACAAAGAGTGCTGCCATAAGAAAGCAGCAATGCTCTCTTCTCGCTGCAACTAATAGGAAGGAGGTACTGGAACCTTAGGCCCCACACCACCAGGTTCAGTTATTCAGGCTCCTGAACCAGCATGGACATCTTCACTCATCACAACACTGATCATTGAACAAAACCTTATCAACTCATTTTCAAAGACTCTACAACTCATGTCCTCAGTATTATTTATTATTACCATTTCTTTCTTTTTGTATTTGCACGTTTGCTTGTCATTTTTGTTTTTGTGTAGTTTCGCATTGATTCTATTGTACGTCTTTGTTATACTGTGAATGCCTGCAAGAAAATGAATCTCGTGATAGTAATTGATGGCATACATGTACTTTGATAATAAATTTACTTTGAACTTTGGTCAAAATGCCCCTGTAATCTATGATAACCTTCACTATCAACACCACCTCCTAATTTCATATGATCTACAAACTTACTGATCGAGCCTTAGAGTATTTGCATCCAAAACATTTATAAAAATGACAAATAACAAGGGTCTGGATAGTGACACTGGCCTCTGTTCTGATAAACAATGTTTAACCACCATCCTCTGCTTCCCACCTCCCAAGGCAATTCTGCGTCAGAAATTGATAGCAAATTAGAAAAACAATTGGTATATGTATAGAAACTTACACTTAGCAAGATATTGCAAGGTGTTCCACAGAAACAAAAATTGACACTGAACCATGTGAAGAACTGTAAAAATCTTTAGTCAGATGGTAATCTGCACTGTGCGAGTTAGGATAAAGGCAGCAGAAACTTTTGACTTGGAAAAAGTCAAGTAATAAAGGTTTCAGCAGTAAACAGCCTAATTTGGGGCAGAAATCGGTATTGTACCAAAAGGTGGAAATAAGCAACTTTAATGGGTCAGAAGCACAACTCAGGAGCAAACAACTGAGATCAGTTAATATTTATACCAAAAGGTGGAAATAAGCAGCTTTAACGGGTCAGAAGCACAACTCAGGTGCAAACAACTGAGATCAGTTTCCGATAGATACCATGGATAAGATGGTGTAGGTAGGCGGGGAACAGAGTAGACAATCTAGTTTTCGCATTATATCTAGTTAGAGGACATTTCTGCTCATCCACCTGGACATCGGATAATCTATATTTGGACACAAGGGTAAGATATAACTGAAAGTCTCTGTATGGTATTGCTGATGAGATGTACACAAACAAGAAATAGGAAGGGACCAAGACAGATTCTTGCGGGGCTGGGAGGTAGGTCATTACAAGTTCTCATGAAAGTGTAAGAAGAGAAACCAAAGCTGGTGATTCTCTAATTACATTCAGTAAAGAAGGAACTAGGCCAAATGCAGTCCCAGTCTGGATGCAGAAGTTGTAGAATGCATGCTCAATTATTCCAAAAACTACAGACAAGGCAAACCAGACAGACCACATTTGTCATAGCTATGATGTCATTAGTAACTTTCATCATAGTTGTACTGTAATTTGTGTATCATCACAATAGATCTACAGCAGATGCAATCTCAATGGCTCTCCACGCAAACTTGGATCAACTGGATAATGCAGGATGCAGTATATCGACCACAGCTCAGCATTTAGCACAGTCCTGATCGAAAAGCTACAGAACCTAGGCCCCTGTATCTCCCTCTGCAACTGGATCCTCAACTTCCTAACTGGCAGACTACAATTTGTGCAGATTGGAAATAACATCTCTACCTTGTTGACAATCAACATTGGCACATCACAGGGATGTGTGCTTAGCCCACTGCTCTACTCTCTCTACACCTAGGAGTGAGTGGCTAGGCATAGCTCAAATGCCATCTATAAATTAGCTGATGATACAACCATGTTTGCAAAACTTCAGATGGTAACAAAAGAGCGTACAGAAGCGTGATATACCCATTAGTTGAGTAGTGTTGCAACAAAACCTCGCACTCAACATCAGCAAGATCAAAGAGTTGATTGTGGACTTCAAAAGGGTAAGAAAAGGGAACACAAATCAATCCTCACAGAGGGATCAGAAGTGGAGAGAGTGAGCAATTTCAAGTTCCTGGGTGTCAATATTGTATCATTTCTTAATGCATGCATTACTAAATGACAATAAAGAGGACTGTGTGTCTTCATAATCTTCAATCTCTCTGAGGACCTAACCAGGACACAACATATTGATGCAGCTATAAGGAAGGCAAGACAGTGGCCACATTTCATTAGGAGTTAGGGGAGATTTGGTTGATCAACTAAAACACTCAAAAACTTCTACAAATGTACCGTGGAGAACGTTCTGACGGTCTGCGCCACTGTCTGGTATTGAGGGTGGAGGGCTGCTGCACAAGATCGAAGTAAGTTGCAGAAAATTGTAAGATTAGTCAGCTCCATCATGGGTACTGGCCTCTGTAGTATCCAAGACATCTTCAAGGAGTGGTGCCTTTGGAAGGCAGCACCCATCATTAAGGACCCCCACCAGGTAGGACATATCCTCTTTTCATTGTTACTTCGGGAAGGAGGTACAGAATCCTGAAAGCAAACACTCAGTGATTCAGTAACAGCACCAGTTATTTTAGCTTAACTAATTAATAGATACTTACTGTAATTCAGTTTTTTCTCTATATTTATTTATCATGTATTTCATTGTACTGCTGCCGTCTAAGTTAACAGATTTCACAACATATGCTGGTGATGTTAAGCCTGATTCTGATACTGCTACAGTGCCCAAAAACAAAACTGCAGAATTTGAACAAGGATGAACAGGGTGAGGGTGCATTTATTCTTCACTGCCCTTTGTTGGCTATTCTGAACAAGGCCATGCCATCTCCCCTGCCAGTGGCAGTGGATTCACTCGACAGAATGTGCTGATGTGTAGCAGACCAACATTCATTCTATGAAATCAAATTTCGGTAACAACAGATTGAATTAAATATTGTAAGAACTGTGCAGGGTAACTCAGAATGACCAGACAGAAGTGGATGTTTGTTCTCATTGAAACCGGCTGTCACTGATTCACAGATTGATTTGCTTCTTAACCAACAAAGATGGATATCCAAAAAACTGGATTTTGAACCTTCTAAGGAAATTAAATCAGATTGCTACTAAAAGAACCATGTTTCTAGTGTTGTATGAATTATTGCTTCTTCATCCAAAATATGCTAAGAAATAATTAGTTCATTCTAAATTTCCTTGATCTGAGATGGGTTAATCTCAGGAATTTTCAATTACTTTCCAAGAAGACATACTATGGTTGGACCCAATTCTTGCTGTGAAGCTCTAAGGAACAATGATTTCCATTTTCTCGATATTTTCACTGAGTAACATCAATATATGGTACGTATTCTGTCTCTGATCTCAAGGATGATTACCTTGGGGCACAAATATAATAATGGAGGCACAAGTGAACTGAGTGGGTCGAGCAGCATCTGAAGAAGTAAAATGATAGTCAACATTTCAGGATGAGAGCCTGCATCAGGACTGAAGATGTAGAAAGTAGAAAATAAAGGAAACTTGGAAAACAAAGTTGAATAATAAGCAAATCCAATGCATTCTCATTATTTTATGATTGAATCAATCAGTCCCAATCATTTGCCCTTGTATATTTGGTAAAAGGCAGAGAGCATATTACACAAAATGACATGATTTAGTTGAAAACTGTAGAGGTGAGCTTTGGCCTCTGCTTTGTAAACTTTTTTTTAAAAAAAAGGCTGTTCTTTTAAAAAAACTGATCAACCTGCATCTTTCACAGAAACAATGAACATAATCCATTATGAAATTTAAAAATGCAAGCAATTTGAATTAAACTATTGGTACAAAAATAATTGCTAAAAGAAAAATCAGAAGAGTAAACTTCAGTCAAAATGCAGTTTATTTTTAAGAATTAGAAGTACAGATGAAGTATTAAACAGTGAATTTATAGGTTTGAAAAACAAGAACAATGCGGATTGCTCCTCTTTTGAAAGTCTATTTAAAATCAATAAAAAATATTCAAGAATAAGGTTCAATATTCTTCCTCAAGCAGCACTGTTACACTTTCATTCTTTTCCTATTAGGACAATACAAAGTTTTGTTACAAAATACCAGTGTAAAGGGGCACTCTGTTTCTTGTCAATTTTACTAATTTTGCAAAAGGCCGGTTTAGAAATTACCTAGTGGCGAAAGCTGCACAGTATCTTTTACTGGTAATGAAGAACCGTGAACTATTCTTTAAAATTCACAAATTTAAGAGATTTTCACAGTAATGAACAGTGATTCATAGGCCACAGTTATGCAGTCTTATGCACGCAAAGTAGTAACATTTTTGAGCTTTTAGTCAGTACTGATTGCACTTTTCCTTCTCTAATTGGCAATTTAATTTGATTGTGGGGTGGTGTAAACAAAACAATCATAAATAATTTTGCTTTGATAAAATAATGAACTAGTGTAGGCATCCCGTAAAGAAAAGAGTTTACAAAATCACAAGGTTATTGTATTCATGGACAGAAAGCCTCTTAGATGCTGGTACTAAGCAAAGTGTAAAATCATTTTAACTGTAAATTGCCCAGAATAAATTCCTCCCTTGCTTACGTCAACTCCTTGCTTTGCAAGGCTTTGAAACTACTGACCAGGTCTTGAATGTGCTAATTTAAGCCATGGCACTAGTATAAATGACTGAAACTAAAATAAATCTCTAAACAGATTAAAGATCATTGGACAGGAGCCAGCAGTTTGCTTAAGATGGAGAATAATGGTCTGAATATTGCAAACAAGTTTCTCAAATGACGGTTACTGTCCAATTGAAAAGGCAAATATAAAACCCAATATCAAAATCTGTATGGTAATGAAGGAAAAACTGGATGAATAAAAAGTGGCATAATTCATAAAATTACATAAAACAAGATAAACTTAAAACAAGTCTTATTATCTCAGGTAAAAGAATTGCAGTGACTGTTAGCAGAAAGTTGGGAAAAGAAACACAACAGCATATTTAGGAATTCACACAAAAAAATTAGGAAATACAAAGTCAGACATTTGACAAGTGATAAACATTGAAGATAAATATTTCTCAAGAGTTTTAATAAATTTCCCAAATGTAGGAGTTCTAGCTTCAGTTTTAAAAGCAGTGTACTACAGCTTCCAAAGCTACTCGCCTTGTTGCTCAAAAATAACTCTACAAAATGATGCTTGGTTTTTCTGAAATATTGCATTTGGTTCGTATATCATCACCAAAAGTAACTAGATTTAAAAACACTTTTAACCTTTGTATTAAGTTTTGAAGTACATATGGCTTCTCAAAATCTAACTTGCTTGAAATGAGAGCTATTAAATGTAGACTGGTTCTATTGCTTCCAGAAAATTGGACCAAATGCGTGTGATTTGTAATTTATCCCCTTAAATTGTGCAATTCTGTAAAAATAAAACTACGACCAATAATGCTATATTTTATACAGCTTTACAAAACTTGAAATTTTCTTGGTAGTGATTTTTTTGTAAACTTGCTCAAGTTATCCCATAGTTCAAACAAAATGCACCATTCTATGGCACTGTGTTGATCTGTGCACTAGTACTACTATTTTAGTTTACAATTATTTAACATTTCTTTTGTTGAAGAATAATACACTTCAAATTCATCTGTCAAATTACAATATTAGTTTACCATGCAGATCTTTTAGCTGCTTCACTAATTGCTCTGCATTGATCAAATCCAGCTTTGGAAATCTATCTCCATACCATAATGTTTCAAGTACATATATATGTTAATCTAATTTTGCTCCACACCCTCAAAATACTGACAAGAAATGATTTCAGTATGCATTTTTTTTTTGAAACTACAACAGATTCAACAGTTCTTTTTCCACTTACCATCATTATGCTCATGAGGCTTAGCATATTAAAGAACTGAAAGCTTTTTTTTATATAACTTATAATTTTCTTTAAAAGATATTGCATTATATTAGAAAATGTATGATCCTTGTTGATTTCTTCAAACTTCTGGCACAATGTCAAATATTGCTCTGATTTGAGCTCTAAGAGATGGGAAGATGTTGCTTCAGGATTTCTTTTGTTGTTGGAGGCATTTTGTCAGGAAATTTTATATGAAACTCAACTATATAGTCACCACGTTGATTTGGAGTCTTAGGAAATGGTAAACCCTCTCCTCTCAGCCTCTTCACAGTCCCGGGCTTGATAACATCATTGCAAGGTAGGGGAATCACTCTGCCATCAATTGTAGGGATATTAACTGTACAACCACACAAGGCCTATGAAAGTAAACAAATATTTTATTATACTAAGATATTTAGAAGTACTTTCAACTGACAAAAGTTAAACAAATTATACACACAAAATGGAATAGAAGATATCCATTTATTTTCACCAAGATTCATCACCTTGAAGGAAAGTTCTGTTTTTCAATATTGAGCAAACAGTGAATTAACAATCAGAGAGAACGTAGACACTACCCAAATCTCCCTGATTAAATTCTGCTTAAGTAGTTGGTACGGAAACTTGTGATATGACTGTACAAATACATGGTATTAACAGAGCTGCCTGTTGATCAGAATGATCTTTTCTCTGTCATTGGCTTGCATTATTAAAGTATCATATACTCATAATTAGTACAACTGTGGCATCCAGGGTATCACTTATGAACTGACTGCAAGACAATGATATACTGTAATTCAGTCTGAAGTTACAGGTATTGTACCCTGTAGAGAGGCTTTTCAGAAATACTGAAGTTTTTTTCTGCCATGTACAGGATGATGCTATCATGGGATTAGTGTTAACTTCTACTTGATATTCCTCTGTAATATAGATGGGCCACACATCTTTGAAGATATGATGGCAGAGTTTGGAAGAATGGTGAAGAGAGATAGACATACAGAGACAGTAAAGCCACTTCAGACATGCAAAATATATGAATAGATTGTGTATACTCATTTTATTTCAGGATTAAAATTTACAACTATTAAGTAATCGAGAATGAAAATTAGTTGTTACCAAGTTGAAGATTCTCAGGAATAGTATTAATGTTCATTTGGAAATGCAGAAATTAATTAAGAATCAACGTAGATTTGTAAAATCATCTCAAGTATCTGATGGAGTTTTTGAGAGGATAACTAAATAATGTAAAGGCAGAGTGGTAAATATAGTTCAAGGCTTTTGATGAAAATAATCAGATAAAAGGTATCTGGAACCTGAAGAGTGTTGCAGACTTGATTGGGTGATAGGAGGTGCAGGGTAGTGGTTGCATTGTTTGTAATATTGTTTACATCGAGTGGCCACCTTATTAATTACCTCTTGTACCTAATAATGTGGCCACTGAGTGGTATGTTTGTGGTCTTCTGCTGCTACAGTTCATCTGCTTCAAGGTTTTGCCTTCCTGTCAGCTTGAGCTAGTCTGGTCATTCTCCTCTGACTTCTCTCATTAACAGGGCATTTTCACCAGAGAACTACCACTCACGAGATTTTTTTTAAATCTCTCGCACCATTCTGGAAACTCAAGATACTATTGTGCATGAAAATCCCAAGAGATAAACAATTCCTGAGATACTCAAGTCACCGCAACTGGCACTATTCATTCCATGATCAAAGCCACTTAGATCACATTTCTTCCCCTTCTGATACTTGGTCTGAACAACGATTAAACCTCTTGATCATGCCTGCATGCTTTTATGCTTTGAATTGCTGCCACCATGATTAGCTGAATTATCAAGCAGTTATGTAGGTGTACCTAATAAACTGGTCTTTGAGTATTTAAGTGTAATTTTAATGATCACAAGATCCTGCTGAATTTTAAGAACTTAAAGTATCGTAGGTCTGCCCAATCAACGAGTTGCTCGCTGGTGGAGAAAATGAAAGAGCTGCGTATTGTGCTGCTGCCCGAATCGAAGGAGGCCTACAGTCTATTAGTGGGTCACTCTTCTAGTGATCGCAAGACCCTTTTGGGCATCGTTAATGTGGAATACCACAAGTTCGACTCACTGACGTATTGGCCAAGAGCAGGGGCAATCGTAGTGAGGACTAGGCCTCAAGCCACCGTGTGGCCTATTTACAGCTGCCAAGAGAGAGGCGTCAGAGGCAGTGAGGTGCGGTGCCCAGGCTGGAGTCAGTGCTGCCCACACTTCCTTTCCCTCAAGTGTTCACTCGGCAGAAGGCAAGCTCTATTGTGGTCGGCTGCAGATTTCAGCAGCATTCAGTTAGACTCTGGGCCTCAAGCCATGGTGTTGCTTGTCTGGAGAGAGGCATTGGAACTGGTGCAGAAAGGCGACCAGGCTGCCCCTGCCTACCGCAGTGTTTGCTAGGCAGAAGACAAGCTCTGTTGTTGTCGTCTGCAGATTTCAGTGGGGTGGGATGGCTTGAATTTGGCTGTATTTTTCTATTTTATTTGTGCTATGTTTGCTTTGTGCTGTGTGTGACTATTGATACTGTGTTTTGCACCCTGACCCTGGAGTAACTCTGTCTCATTTGGTTGTATTCGTGTATGGTTGTTTGACAATTAAACTTGAATTGAAGTACATGGACAAGAGTGAAGATTATTTGAATGTTTGGAAGAAAGTTGGTGGAGTTGTATTAGTCAAAAAGGTTGTCTAAAGATACAGCAGAACAGATCAGTTGGAGAGTGATGTGGCACATGGAATTTAATGCAGTTAAGTGTGAGATAATAATACTTAGGGACAAAGTTGTGGTGGGGCAATTAAAAAAATGTAAGGATTGTTAGCACATTTATGGTCTCCCCAGGCTTATGCTATCTTCAGTGGGCTTATCCAGCACAGTGACATTCATTTAAATAGGGGAGATAATTTTCATTAAGGTATGAAAAGATGTCGTTTTCAAACTTTTCATAACGTGAGCAGCAGTCATTTGGCCACTGAATTCATGCGATTAATCCTATTCCTTTATTTATTTTCCAGTAACCTGTTCTCTCACACGTCATCAACTTCCCACCAATTCTACTACTACCACCACCACCTGTATGTGAGGCAGTTTACAGTAACCAACTAATCTAACAATCAGCACATTTTAGCATGTGGGAGGCAACTAGTGCATTCAGAGGAAAAGTTTCATGGTCAAAAGAGAACATGTAGATAGTCTCTACGATCAGGATTGAAGCCTGGTGACTGAAGCTATGATTTTTCAGTGGTAGCTGATGAACCAAAGTTATTAATATTTGAAATAAATTTCTGTAACATGTTAAAATGTCAGTAAATATAATTAATTTTAAATATCAACAACAGTCAAAATACATGACCTCTGAGAAAGTCATAAGGGTAGCTCATGGGCAGGACCCTGGCTTTTTGCCATCAGCTGTGTATTTGCTGCTTGTGGCCTGCTTTGTTTCACCTTGCATAAAGGACAGGCAGCAACGTTGAGAGGCCATTAAACCATATAGCTACAAAAGGAAATTACCAGTACTGGCAAGTGGGTTGGGGGAGGGCTGTGAACAAAAGATATAGGTTAGTTCCAGGAAGATCAGACCCCATTGCTTCAAAAGCAATGAAGACCAGAACTCCAATGTGGTTGTGTCATTGAAAAAGAGAATCATCTGAAGCCAAACCACTGAATGTCTAAATGTTTTAATGATTGAATAATGCCCTCATACAACCTTTCACTGCCTAGATGGAACAATTAAATAGTTTCCACAGGCAAGTGAAGCTATCGTAGAAGAGTCATGGTGTACAGATTTAATCTGTCCAAATACCACCGGTTTTGACTATTTGCTTTCACTCAAAATGATTAAATTTCAAAAGGATAGTACAGACGATAAGCACTGAATAATTTCATCAATTTAGAGACAGAATTACTCTCAATGGATGAAGTATAAATAAATTCGGTCCCCTAACCTGAGGAAAGACATTTCTGCCCTAGAGGGAGTACAAAGAAGGTTTACCAGATTGATTCCTAGGATGGCAGGACTTTCATATGAAGAAAGACTGGATCGACTAGGCTTATACTCGTTGGAATTTCGAAGATTGAGGGGGGATCTTATTGAAACCTATAAAATTCTAAAGGGATTGGACAGGTTAGATGCAGGAAGATTGTTCCCGATGTTGGGGGAAGTCCAGAACAAGGGGTCACAGTTTCAGGATAAAGGGGAGGCCTTTTAGAACTGAGATGAAGGGGGTCAGATAGGCGATTCTGTGGACGCAGTCCAAAGACCCGGATGGTAGTTTGCCTCCCTGGTGCCAGGGTCCGGGATATTTCTGATCGTGTTCAAGATATCCTGAAGTGGGAGGGTGAGGAGCCAGAGGTCGTGGTACATATAGGTACCAATGACAAGGTAGGAAAAGGGAAGAGGTCCTGAAAGGAGAATATAGGGAGCTTGGAAGGATGTTGAGAAAAAGGACTGCAAAGGTAGTAATCTCGGGATTACTGCCTGTGCCACGCGACAGTGAGAGTAGGAATGCGATGAGGTGGAGGATAAATGCGTGGCTGAGGATTTGGAGCAGGGGGCAGGGATTCAAGTTTTTGGATCATTGGGACCTCTTTTGGCACAGGCGTGACCTGTACAAAAAGGACGGGTTACACTTGAATCCTAGGGGGACCAATATCCTGGCAGGGAGATTAGCGAGGGCTACTGAGGTGACTTTAAACTAGAATGGTTGGGGGGTGGGAAGCAAATTAAAGAGGCTAGGCGAGAGGTGGTTAGTTCACTACAGGGGGATGGGAACCAGTGCAGACAGACAGAGGGGTGTAAAGTGAGGGTAGAAGCAAAAAGTAGTAAGGAGAAAAGTAAAAGTGGCAGGCCGACAAATCCAGGGCAAGCATCAAAAAGGGCCACTTTTCAACATAATTGTAGAAGGGCTAAGAGAGTTGTAAAAGAGCACCTGAAGGCTTTGTGTGTCAATGCAAGGAGCATTCGTAACAAGATGGATGAATTGAAAGTGCAGATTGTTATTAATGATTATGATATAGTTGGGATCACAGAGACATAGCTCCAGGGTGACCAAGGATGGGAGCTCAACGTTCAGGGATATTCAATATTCAGGAGGGATAGACATGAAGGAAGGGGGGGGTGGGGTGGCGTTGCTGGTTAAAGATGAGATTAATGCAATAGAAAGGAAGGACATAAACCAGGAAGATGTGGAATCGATATGGGTAGAGCTGCATAACACTAAGGGGCAGAAAACGCCGGTGGGAGTTGTGTACAGGCCACCTAACAGTAGTAGTGAGGTCAGAGATGGTATTAAACAGGAAATTAGAAATGTGTGCAATAAAGAAACAGCAGTTATAATGGGTGACTTCAATCTACATGTAGATTGGGTGATCCAAATTGGTAAAGGTGCTGAGGAAGAGGATTTCTTGGAATGTATGCGGGATGGTTTTTTGAACCAACATGTCGAGGAACCAACTAGAGAGCAGGCTATTCTAGACTGGGTTTTGAGCAATGAGGAAGGGTTAATTAGCAATCTTGTTGTGAGAGGCCCCTTGGGTAAGAGTGACCATAATATGGTGGAATTCTTCATTAAGATGGAGAGTGACATAGTTAATTCAGAAACAAAGGTTCTGAACTTAAAGAGGGGTAACTTTGAAGGTATGAGTCGTGAATTAGCTCAGATAGACTGGCAAATGACACTTAAAGGATTGACAGTGGATATGCAATGGCAAGCATTTAAAGATTGCATGGATGAACTACAACAATTGTTCATCCCAGTTTGGCAAAAGAATAAATCAAGGAAGGTAGTGCACCTGTGGCTGACAAGGGAAATTAGGGATAGTATCAATTCCAAAGAAGAAGCATACAAATTAGCCATTTGGAAAGCAGTGAAATCATCGGACAAAGTCAGCATGGATTTGTGAAAGGAAAATCATGTCTGACGAATCTCATAGAATTTTTTGAGGATGTAACTAGTAGAGTGGATAGGGGAGAACCAGTGGATGTGGTATATTTGGATTTTCAAAAGGCTTTTGACAAGGTCCCACACAGGAGATTAGTGTGCAAACTTAAAGCACACGGTATTGGGGATAAGGTATTGATGTGGATAGAGAATTGGTTAGCAGACAGGAAGGAAAGAGTGGGAATAAACGGGACCTTTTCAGAATGGCAGGCAGTGACTAGTGGGGTACTGCAAGGCTCAGTGCTGGGACCCCAGTTGTTTACAATATATATTAATGACTTGGATGAGGGAATTAAATGCAGCATCTCCAAGTTTGCGGATGACACGAAGCTGGGCGGCAGTGTTAGCTGTGAGGAGGATGCTAAGAGGATGCAAGGTGACTTGGATAGGTTGGGTGAGTGGGCAAATTCATGGCAGATGCAATTTAATGTGGATAAATGTGAAGTTATCCACTTTGGTGGCAAAAATAGGAAAACAGATTATTATCTGAATGGTGGCCGATTAGGAAAAGGGGAGGTGCAACGAGACCTGGGTGTCATTATACACCAGTCATTGAAAGTGGGCATGCAGGTACAGCAGGCAGTAAAAAAGGCGAATGGTATGCTGGCATTTATAGTGAGAGGATTCGAGTACAGGAGCAGGGAGGTACTACTGCAGTTGTACAAGGCCTTGGTGAGACCACACCTGGAGTATTGTGTGCAGTTTTGGTCCCCTAATCTGAGGAAAGACATCCTTGCCATAGAGGGAGTACAAAGAAGGTTCACTAGATTGATTCCTGGGATGGCAGGACTTTCATATGAAGAAAGACTGGATGAACTAGGCTTGTACTCGTTGGAATTTAGAAGATTGAGGGGGGATCTGATTGAAACGTATAAAATCCTGAAGGGATTGGACAGGCTAGATGCAGGAAGATTGTTCCCGATGTTGGGGAAGTCCAGAATGAGGGGTCACAGTTTGAGGATAAAGGGGAAGCCTTTTGGGACTGAGATTAGGAAAAACTTCTTCACAGAGAGAGTGGTGAATCTGTGGAATTCTCTGCCACAGGAAACAGTTGAGGCTGGTTCATTGGCTATATTTAAGAGGGAGTTAGATATGGCCCTTGTGGCTTCGGGGATCAGGGGGTATGGAGGGAAGGTTGGTGCAGGGTTCTGAGTTGGATGATCAGCCATGATCATAATAAATGGCGGTGCGGGCTCGAAGGGCCGAATGGCCTACTCCTGCACCTATTTTCTATGTTTCTATGATCTTTCCCCTTTTGTAATTATCTTTTGAATAAGCATATTTAGTCAAGTTTACCAACTATATATCCAATGTATGGTTAATCTGCTTTGAGGATGATTTGTCTAATTCAGTTCCTGCATCCCTGAAATACGAAGAAATTTCCCATTTTGTTTCTTATTTCCTCTGAAAACTGGGTCCTGTTTTCTAATCTGCCTCTTTAAGCTCCTGTCCTAGTTAGAATTGCTTGATAGAAATTGTCAAAATTTGAGATATATTCATCTGAAGGTGACAAATTTGTTTTTAATCTATGTTTCAAATAAACAATAAGGCATAGGAGTAGAATTAGACCATTTGGTCCATTAAGTTTGGTTGCCATTCAAACATGGCTGATCCTTTTTCTCCCCACCCCCCCCGCGCCATTCTCCAGTCTTCTCCTCGTAACCTTTGATGCCTTGGCCAATCAAAAATCTATCAATCTCTGCCTGAAAATGGACACCCCTCTATCCTGAGGCTGTGCCCTCAAGTCTTTGAATCCCTCACCATGGGAAACATCCTTTCCACATCTACTCTGTCAACATCTGAAAGGTTTCAATGAGATCCCCCCTCATCCTTGTAAATTCCAGCGAGTACAGGCCCAGAACCGTCAAACTTGGCCTGTATTCTGGTTCCCATTCCCCTTCCAAATTGAACTCTCCACAACAGCTCTAACAAAGCTGCCTGAGAGAATATTGGTTAGTATTTGTGATAACTATTTCAGAAGTGTGACAGTTAGTCATGACAAAGGGTCTCGGCCTGAAACGTCGACTGTACCTCTTCCTAGAGATGCTGCCTGGGCTGCTGCATTCACCAGCAACTTTGATGTGTGTTGACAGTTTTAGAAATAGTTATTCAAAATATAGGAATATCTACATTAAGCTGCAATGCACATAGAGTACAATACTGTGTTTTTCTGTTCCCATTTCAGTTTGAATTGGATTAGTACCATGAATGAGGGAAGATGGAAAAAAAGTACAAGAAAAGCACCCGGTTACTGTAACAACTGCACATTTTCAATTTTTTGCTACCAAGTAAAACACTTACAACAATTCACCTATATATTACATGATCGCACAAAAATTCATTCAACAACCCTCATCTAAAAAGATACTCAATCTTGAAAATTTCATCCGACTGAGTATTTATTAACTTCCAGGAAAGTGAACTTTGGATTACTACTGTCCTTGATTTTGAAGTAATACAGAGACCCCCCCCTCTTGTGACACCAGCCAGTGATGCAACATCAGTAGGAAAGTACCACTATATTACTTAGGACAGTGAAACACAACAGTGGACTCTGGAAGTGATCTGACCAACAACTTACTAAGTAAAAAGCTGCAGTTCCAAAATTCTGTACAGCCTTTTTTTTTTTGCTTGGACAGTACCCAAGTACATCCAAAACTTTCCCCAGCACCTTAAATTTTCTTACATTTTATTTGAATTTTATATTAATTTCTGCATGGACTGTGTTGGCACAATTTCTTAGGTCATGTACAAAGACAGTGAACAGTAAGCAACTCAGGATCAAACTTTGAAGATAATAGTAACATGCTTCCAGTGAGAATAGCAAATAATATGAGAACCTATGGCTTCAGTATTGGAGCCAATAAGTAATCCTTCAAAGGTCCAATCCAATTTCCCCCGGGATCAATAAAGTATGACTATGAGTACTGATGACAGGATTCTAGATAACTCTATAAAATACATATTAGCAAAGGCTTTCTGAAAGTCAAATAAATGTTACAGTGGCTTCTACTTAATTAGGACATTGGTTAATCAGGGCAACTGCTCATTTGGCACAACTCAAAGAACAAAAATAAATCATGAAAATAGCCAGGATTCCTTTGTTTATTTGGGACAAAATGCTGCTTAATTGGGGTAGAAGACCGGTGCTGAATATTTTCTAACTAGCGTCAGTCACATGCACATATGGCCATTAGATTCTACACTGCGCTTAGACTGAAGTTTTTAAATAGCGTCAGTTGCCTGTGTTTGCATTCAAAAAGCAGTGATTTTTGTTACCGATAACTGGTGAGAAATAAACAGCAAGAGAATTCAGAATGGTTTTGCTCACTGCAGTTTCAAGCATTCTGCCTTGAAAATGCCAGAAATGGCTGGGAAGTGAAAAATGAAACAATTTCACTTCAACAAGTTAGAAGCTACAAGAAGCTAAGGTATTGATAATCCTTTTGAATGTTAACTTTGGTCTCCACTGGGGACTCAGCTCTCACCTGTGGCTTCAAGTAGCTGCATGTGACAACCACCACATCCCAATACAACACTTCAGCAGGTGAGCTAAACCAGGTGAGGGTAGCTGGCAGGTTTCATGTCTTGGTGAGATCTACAGTGAGATCTAATGGCCAGGAAGGCGGTTCTGTAATGCTATGTGGAGAGCGAAGGGCATGACGAGGCACAGAAGTAGTCATGGTCATCCACTGCAACCAGAGAAGATGTGACATCACACAAACTACTTATAGACAGTGGTGGGAATTGAACCTCAATCTCACAGCTGGCACTGTAAAGTGATGTGCTAACTGCTACATTACTGTGCCACCATTTGGCAGCTCTGTCTTAACCAGTCTGGAATTCAGGTACTTGAAGCTTGCAAATCCCTTTTGGAATACCCTGTAGAGCATTTAATAGCCATGAGATACTACGCCATCATATAGCCAAGAATGGCAGACAACTTGTTCACTGTAACTTCACACACAAAGAAAAGAAAATAACCAAGTAATTTTTTTGGAAATGTTGTAGTAGTACACTGGAAAAACTGTTGTTTCCCATGTTCATTTAGTTAAAGTTTTGCAATGCTTGATTTTACGATTTCCCAAGTGAGAAATCATGAATTATCCAATTTGAATCCAAAGTTTTGTGTCTCAGAAGCAAGTATTTAGTAAGGAAATCAAAATACTTACTTTTATACAAGGTAGAATGAACCTTACCCTCATTTTTACTCCTGGTTACAAGGCTCTATAATGAGTCAACCCATAGCTGGGGAAGTGATGAGCCCCTCCTGTTAGACTGTTTAAGGCAGGGGTGGCCAACCTTTTACATTCCATGCATCAACTTTTTTCACTCATGAGTTCAGATGCGCCATACAACTCTTGTACCCCCATTCAATTCTTGTAAAAATGTTAATATAGAACTCATGCGTGAAAAAAAAAAATCGCATCTGAACTCGTGCGTGAAAAAATTGACTCAAGGAATGTAAAAGGTTGGCCATCTCTGGTTTAAGGTAACCTTTTAAAAAACTTATTCTTCTTACTTCTCTTTTAATATTGTATATCTGTGCACCTGTAATGTTACTATGACACTGTGATTTCCTTTGGGATCTATCTGCCTTAAACTCACCAAAAGTTAAGGATTATGGTCAATTGAATGTTTCAAGGCAGAGTGAGATGTTTTGAAAGGGAGAATAAAACTACACATCTGCAAATCCACATAGCATATGGTAACTCTCTGAAACTCTGTCTCTGACCTTAGCCCACTGTTCTATTCTCATGACTGTGTGGCTAGGGACCGCTCAAGCACCACCTATAAATTTGCCAAAGTCACCACTGTTTTTGGTAGAATCTCAAATGGTGCTAAGTAGGGAGATAGGTTGACTGGTTGAGTGGTGCTGCAATGACAACCTTGCATTCAGTTAGCAAGGTTAAGGAATAGATTGTGGACTTCAGGAAGGGGGGAGTCAGGGAAAATAAATACACCAATCCTCATTAAATGGTTAATGGTAGAAAGGGTGAGCAGTTTCAAATTCATAGAACATAGACATCTACAGCACATTACAGGCCCTTTGGCCCACAGTGTTGTGCCAACCATACAACCTACTCTAGAAACTGCCTAGAATTTCCCTACTGTATAGCCCTGTATTTTTCTAAGCTCCATGTACCTATCTAAGAGTCTCTTACAAGACCCTATTGTATCCACCTCCAACATCTATCCTGGGTCCAAAACACGGATGTAATCATGAAAAAGGCACGCTAGTGACTATACTTCACTTGGACTTTGAGGAGATTTGGTATGTCAGCAAAGACTATAGCAATATTTTATAAATGTATCTTGGAGAGCATTCTAAATGGTTGCATCAGTGCCTAGTATAGAAGCTCCAATGCACAGGATTGCAAGAGGTAGCAGAGGGCTCAGCTCAGCCAGCTCCATCATGGGCACAACCCTTTCCACCATTGAGGTCATCTACAAATGGTGGTGTCTCAAGAAGTTGGCATCCATCATTACAAACTCTCAGCACCTGGGACATGCCCTCTTCTTATTACTACCATCAGGGAGGAGGTACAGGAGCATGAAGTCCCACTCTCATTGTTTTAGGAAAAACTTCTCCTCTGCCTTCAGATTTCTGAATGGCCCATGAACACTATCTTATGATTCCACTTTTGTCCTATTTATTTATTATTGCAACTTATAGCAAAATATTTTGTCTTGCATAAAGTTCACAAAACACTTCAGTGGTAATAAAGCAGATTCTGATATAGAATAGAAGTGAAGGCAATCACCAGCAAACACCTTCTCCTCTTTACACCACCCAACCACCAATACATTCAGATTAACTGTCAGTTTTGCCCTGACCCACCTTACATTATTGATGTAATAGCATCTGTACTGCACAATTATATTTTAGAATAAATACTCTACACAATTAAATAAGAAAGAGAACACCAGTCTGTTTCACCAACTGCAATATAGCACAAGTAGGAATTCAATAAAAATTCATAAATAAAAACATAGCTGCAGGGCATCCTATTACTAAAAACCATCAAACACAGGACGTGTACAGTACTACCAACTTTCTACACATCCCATGTTCCGTTTTTACCCTTTTGTTAAGCTTCATGATCCAAACCTCAACTCTATTTACATGGATGCCTTGTAATAACAAAAATCCCATTTCTGACTCATTTTATACAATGAACAATCCTGACTGAGATTACAAATTGTAGGAACTACTTATTGTATGATGTTCCAATACTTACAAAATTTGAGGCAGAAACATACCTAACCAACTTTTCAGGTCACATATATATCCCTGTGTCTGTTTTAAAACCAGTTTTAATGTGCACAAAGAGCAAAATCCTGCATTTTTGGGGAGCAAGCTAAGAAAATACTGGGCGATAGCAACATCTAATTCAGGCTGCTGTTTACTGATTACAGCTCAGTATTTAACACAATCATACCCTCAGTTCTTATCAACAAGCTTGAAAACCTGGGCCTCTGTACCTACCCCTGCAACTGAATCTTTGACTTCCTAACCAGGAGACCACAGTCGGTGCAGATTGGAAATGACATCACTTCTTCGCTGACGATCATCACTGGTGCACCTTAAGGATGCGTGCTTAGCCCATTGTCCTACTCTCTTTACACCCACAAGTGTATGACTGGGCACAGTTCAAATGCCATCTATAAATTTGCCGATAGCACAACTTTTGTTGGGGGAATTTCAGATGGTGACAATGAGGTGTACCATCTGATGGAGTGAGATAGATCAGCTGGTTGAGAGGCATTGCAACAACAACCTTGATATCAGTAAGACCAAGGAATTGACTGTGGATTTCAGGGGAAGTTGAGGAAACACACACCAGTCCTCAATAAGGGATCAGCAATGGAAAGACTTAACAGTTTCAAGTTCCTGGGTGTCAACATCGCCGAAGGTCTATCCTGGGTCAAACACACTGATGATGCAATTACAAAGAAGGCACAGCAGCAACTATATTTCATTTGGAATTTGGGGAGACTTGGTTTGTCACCAAAGGTTCTTGGAAATTTCTATAGGTGTACCTTGGAGAGCATTCTAACAGGTTGCATCACTGTCTGGATGGAGGGGCCACTGCACAGGATTGTTAAAAGCCAACTTCATCATGGGCACTAGCCTCCCTAGCATCAGGGACACCTTCAAAAGGTGATGCCTCATGGAGGGAGCAACCATCACCCAGGGCATCCCCTTTTCTAATTACCACCATTAAGGTGGTGGTTCAGGAGCGTGAAGACACACACTCAATATTTCAGGATCAGCCGCTTCTTCTCCGTCATCAGATTTCTGAATGGAGAATGAACCCACGAACACTACCTCACTATATTATTTTTGCTTTCTTTTTTCTATATATTTATTTTGTAATTTTAAAAATTATATATTGTAATGAACTACTGCCACAAAACAACAAATTTCACAACATATGGCAGTGATTTTAAATGTTATACTGATTCTGATTCTATTGTATCTGTTTGATCTGAACAGACAGGCTAAGATTTTAATGTACCCATGGTCAAACTTTTACTTATTCATTTATGGGTTAAGGGATGAGAGATAGCCTGTCGGATAAAATCAAACAGATCAGTAGACATATTTATTCACATTTTGTTCCCAAAAGTGCATGATTTTGTTCTTTGTGTACATTAAAAATGATTTAAAAACAGACAAAAGGATGCATACATGACCTGATAATTTGGTTAGGTACAGTATGTCGTAGATGAACAAATGTTGTGCTGATGTTCTTGCTCAAAGGTCTAATTTTCTTTATCTTTTTTAAGTATTGGAACATCATACAATAAATAATTACTACAATTTGCAATCTCATTCAGGAATGTGTAAAATATGAGTCAGACAATGCCAGCATTTATTATTCATCCTTTACTGCTTATAAATTATTGGCAGAGAGAAGTGATATGAGTGTAGTCCTGGAACAGGGTGGCTAGCAACTCTCAGGATTTAAGTCTAGTGTGAGTAAAGCAGCACATAATTTTTATGACTCAAAAACTCCGCATATTTCAATTTCATACTCTTTTAGCAAAATAAACTTAACAGCTTTTTTAACAATAACAGTATTGTTTTGAAGGATCAGTTTTTTAAAAAATCAAGCTTAGACAGAAGCAGTTACTGTGCTTTCTGAGCATACTGGGAGATTGTTTTGGTAGGGAGCGTATTATCCAGTAAAGGGGATGTCTGCTGACCACAGGTGGCATCAGCAATTCTTCAGCAAAAAAGGCAAATCTATTTTCAGTGACTGGCAAATATGGTGACAGACACTGAACTTTGAGACTGACACAGAAAGGCAGCAAAACCTGATCAAGCAGCTAGCTAAGTAACAAATTCTCTGGAAATGAGTGAAAAAGAATTAACTAAGCTGCCCAACACCTAATAGTTGCAACATGTAATAAGCCATCACTCACATTTCCTTGATATGCAGTTGAAATAAATTGGTACAAAAGGCTTAGAGGTATATGGGTCAAACACAGACAAATTACTAGCTTAGATGGGAATCTTAGTTGGCATGGACCATTTGGGCAGAAGGGCCTATAATCGATGCTGTATGACTATTTCAAAAGAGGTAAATGTGAAGTCAATTGAAAGTTGTGGAGCAAATACAATCTACTAATCAATATATAAACTGCAAAAGCAAAACTAAATATAAAATCATTAGCTTCCAAAAGCCTTTATAAATGATGTTTGAATTTAGAGTTACAGATCATCTATGTTAGGATAAGTCCTCAGCCCAGTTTGCAATTATTTCAAATCGTGATTTATCAGTGTGATTTTGTACTGCAGGTACACTTAGTAGAATGTCAAAATCAAGGTGTAATAAGCTTAACATGAGAGAGAGAGTGACAGTCTGGTTTCAACACAGATCAAAGCTGAGCTAGTCAAATTTCCAGTATATGAGGAAAACAAAAAAAAAATGTTTTTTTAATAAAGTTATCCCTAAATAAAAATGCAACGTGCATAAATATGCACAGAGTACAAGATTGTAAACTCTGACATGGACCGTCCCAAGCATGGCTGCAAAGGGAGGAGGGCTGGGCATGGGGTTAGCAGCCCCATCCTGTAAAAGCCCAGTGTTACTGAAACGCCAACAGAAGTTCCAGCAACCTCATCCCTGGGATAGGAAGAATACACCAAGAAGCTGGGCTACACCTGAGAAAAACTGAAGACTAGCCCAGGACAAAGAATTTTGGTGAGCTGCTGTTGGCAGCCTATGCCCCAATAGGGGCGATGGGCTTAAGAACAAGATTTCAGCAATACTGAATACTAACTGCATGGAAAGGTATGGTGGCATAGGATTAATTTATTGCAGAGAGGCTTTTGAGAATCAAACACGTTTGTTAACCTTGCTCATTCTGGTCTATCTGATTCATGGTTGATTCTTAAAAACTCTTAATCTACTGCTTAAGAATCAACCATGAATCAGGTAGGCCAGAATGGGAAGGTTACAACATTTCAAAGTACATAGAACAGGTCCTCTGGCACACAATGTTGTGCTGTCTTATATAAATCTACTTCCATCTGACCATAACCCTTATTTTTTTCCTTACATCCATGTGCCTATCCAAGAGTCTCTTAAATGTCTCTACCACCATCCCTGGCAGTTCATGGCACTTACCACACTGCGTACTGAATCTGCTTCCGACATCTCCCTAAACTTTTATCTACTTACCTTATCTGGATGTCCTCTGGTACTGGTTATTGCTGTCCTGGGAAAAAGGCACAGCCTGTCCAACCTATGCTCTCATAATCCTATATACCTCTCATTTTCTCTTCACTCCTAACATCTCTAAGCCTCACTCAAATTATCCTCATTAAACATGCTCTCTAATTCAGACAGCATCCTGGTAAATCTCTTTCACATTCTCTCTAAAGCTTCCACATCCTTCCTATAATGAGGCGACCAGAACTGAACAGAATACTCCAAGTGTGGTCTGACAAGAGCTTTATAGAGCTGCAACACAACTTCACAGTTCTTGAACTCAGTTCTCCAATTAATGAAGGCCAATGCATCACATGCCTTCTTAACCTTCCTACAAGCTTGCATGACAACTTAGAGCAATCTATGAACTTGAACTGTTTCTCTAAACTGTTAAAAATCTTGTCATTAACCTTGAACTTTGCCTTCAAGTTTGATCATCTGAAGTGTATCATTACAGAGTTTTCTGGATTGAACTCCATCTGCTGTTTCTCCACCCAGCTCTGCATCCCTTTGTAATCTACAACATTCTATGCTATTCACAACACCACCAACCTTCATATCATCTTTATCTATATACTACTAAAACTCTCATGCTCTGTCTGTCTGTTTGTGACCTCCAATTAGCGCAAACGGTGCATTACAGCGGTACTTTTTTTGGCTAAGTCGAATTAAAATATGCTAACTTACATAATGCAGGCAAAGTTCAGGGTTATATATTCGTATAAAATTGCTCATTCGCCAAAAATCAACAGGCTGGCTTGCACCCGAGAGCTGATTGGCCACCATGGAAATCAGGACGCCACAGCCCGACGCATGTGCACAGCCAGCTTCAGCAGCGCCCCACGAAGCTCACAGAGCCGCTTCCACCTTACATGGAGACTGCAATGCCACAGCCCGACACATGCACACGACCAGCCTCAACAGCACCTCATGATGCTCACAGAGCCGCTTCCACCTTCCATGGAGACTGCGACGCCACAGCCCGACGCATGCGCACGGCCAGCCTGAACAGCAGGTCACGAAGCTCACAGAGCCACTTCCACCTTCCATGGAGACCGCGACACCACAGCCCGACACATGCGTACAGCCAGCCTCAACAGCTTGGAGGCTTTGGTGTTACTGCTTCCTATCTTCTATCAAGCATTAGGGTAAAAATATATGGATAGTCTAATTATGCCGCGTGGAAGGAGAAGGGGGACATTACGGTCAAGAGATGATGCCAAATGTCATCGGGAAGCGGCAAGGAGAGGGAGAGAACAACAAACAGTTGAGGCCAGGGCTGCACGACTCCAGGATCAAAGAGTCAGGACAAAAAAGATGAGAGAAGATGAGAGAGAGGAGGACAGGCATGCATGTCTCCAAAATGACAACAATAGGCACAGACAGAGGAGAGAACAAGAATCCCATCAGGCCAGGGCCGCACGACTCCAGATCAGAGCGAAAGAACAAATGGTAGAAGAGATGAAGAGACGAAGGATAAAAGGGCTGCACGTCTCCAGAATGACAAAAACAGGCAGAGGAGGAGGAGAGGGGAAGAGACAGAGGAGAAAAGGAAAGATCAACTTGAGAATATGCGGCACAGAGTAATTACTGCGAGAGTTGCTGAAGACAACAATGGCCGCTTTTGACGACAATACCTCGACAGAGAAAGAGCAAGGTAAAACGCATGACTCGCATGCCGTCACATTTCTGCTGATGTTGGTTGGATGACCAGAGTATGCCCTCACTGTCGTGCCTTCCTATTCACTGGAGAAACCGCACATTTCTGCTGTATGAAGGGAAAGGTCAGGGTAGGCAATTCGCAGCCTCTACTTAATGAACTGAATTTGTACAACAATGATGAACCTATTGCAAATGAATTCAGGAAGAACATCAGATAATACAATTGCCTCTTCCAAATGACATCCTTTGGTGCCAAAGAAGTCATTCCAACTAGGAATCGATGGAATCCTTCTGTGATTATTCAAGGCCAAATCCATCATTACATTAGACATTTAATTCCAGACCTGACCCAGCAAGCCCGATTCCTTCAAATTTACTTCATGGATACTTAATGTTCACTCTGGTCACATATTTGTTTTGCTATGCGTCTTTCTTCTTTAATAAGCTGAGTTTTTCTTCTTTAATTTCCAAATCAAGGAGATAGCAATAGCATTCAGGAAAATTTAATGTTCATTCTGGTCACATCAGACTGCACTACCCTTCCCCCAAAGGGTGCCCCAACGGGTCATATCATCTAACCCACTCTTCCACTTCTTTACTCGTCTTTTATTAGAATCACAAAGAGTAGGGATCCCAGGACAGATTCCTGTAGAACACCACTAGTCAGTTACCTCCAAGCAGCATTTGCTCCACCAACCTCTGCCTTCTATGGGCAAGCAAATTCTGAATCCAAACAGCCAAGTTTCAATAGATCCCATGCCTCCGAACTTTCTGGATGAGCTTGCCATGGGGAACCTTGTCAAATGTCTTACTAAAATTCATCAAACACCACATCCACCACTATCATCATTCAGGTGCCTTGCCGTTCGGCGTGGGAGATCATGTCTCTCCATCCATCACGGTCCCTGACCCTCTGAATTGTAGTTGTTGCCTCCCCTGTTTCTAACCATGATGTTATTCCATCTATCATTTTAATTCTGTCTGCCTCTGCTTCTCTTCCTTCCAGCTTTCCAGTTGTAACTAAATGCTCTAATGTTTCCCTTCGCATGAAGTGTCCAAAGAATTTTGATTGCTGTTTTCTGATTTTTTAAAGTAATGTACATTTTGTTTTCGTTCTCTGTAGAACTTCTTCGTTGGTTATCCTGTCCATATTTGATATGCATAGCATTCTTCTGAGGAACTACATCTCTGCTGCATTGGTTCTTTTTTCCATTGCATTTGTGATGGTCCATGACTCGCAGCCATACATCAATGTAGGAAGAATGTAGCAGCTGAGAGTTCTAAGGCGGATGTCAATTACTATTTTCTTGTTCATTAGGATGTTTCTCGTTTCTGTAAATGCTGTTCTTGCCATTGCTATTCTTGCTTTTATGTCTGTTTTGCATTTGCCATCAGATGTTACCCATGATCCAAGGTACTTGAAGTTGTGAATTTGCTTCAGGATTTCATTTCCCAATACAATCCTACAGTTTGGAATATCAGGTTTCTTTGATATTACCATTACTTCAGTTTTCTTTTAAGGTTAGGCCAAGTCTTTCACTCTGTGTTGATGGTAGTTATTAGTTTCTGTAAATTTACTTCACTGTTTGCTATCAGTATTGTATCATCCGCATAGCAGAGGTTGTTGATATTGTATCCTCCTATACTTATTCCAGGTAGGTCTTATATGGTTCTCATGATGTTTTCATTGTACAGGGAGAACAGGTCTGGTGATAGAACACAACCCTGTCTGACTCCTCACTTTATTGGCTGACATTCACCAATCTCGTTGTCTATCCGTATGGCTGCACTTTGTTGCCAGTAGAGATTCCTGATAATTCTTAGATCTTTTCCATCAATATTAATATCTTTAAGCATTTTCATGATGACTTGGTGTTTCACTGTGTCAAAGGCTTTTGTGTAGTCAATGAAACAAAAGTATAGGTCTTGTTGTACTTCCAGTGACCTTTCGATAATATTCCTGAGAATGTAAGTGGCATTTGATGTTCCCTTGCCTTCGACAAAGCTGCACTGTTCTTCCCTGATCTCTGGTTTAATTTTGTTTCTTATTCTGAGCATGATGATTCTAAGTAGAATTTTTGTGAGGTGGCTCATTTAACTAATTGTTCTGTGTTGTCCACATTCTTTTGCACCTGGTTTCTTTGGCAGTGGCAATGAATACTGTCTTTAAAAGATCTTCTGGTACTTTGCCACTGTTGTACATTCTATTCAACAAGATTGTTAATTTCTCTAAACCAAAATCTTCTAGTGCTTCATACAGTTCAACCGGAATGTTATCTGGTCCTGATGATTTCCCCTTTTGCATTTTCTTCATATCATGTTCCACTTCTTCTTTCAGTATTGCTGGGCCCTCATTGTTGTTGCCAATATCAAAGTTGTCCTCTCGGTCTTTGTCGTCGTATAGGTCTTTGATGTATTCTGATCATCTTTGCATTATTTTTCCTTTTTCCATAATTGTAAAATAATTTTTCCCCTTTTCCATAATCGCCTTTTGCTTTTATACATCCTGTTGTTGCTCCTCCGCTCTGTCCGCCACAATAGACAGGATCTCCCAGTTGCCACCCACTTCAACTCTGCTTCACGTTCCCATTCGGATATGTCCATACATGGCCTCCTCTACTGCCACGATGAGGCCAAACTCAGGTTGGAGAAGCAACACCTCATATACTGGCTGGGTAGTCTCCAGCCCCTTGGCATGAACACTGAATTCTCCAACTTCTGGTAAATCCCTCCCCCTCCCTCCCCCATCCCAATTTCACTCTGCCCCCTCCTCCAGCTGCCTATCACCTCCCTCATGGTTCTGTCTCCTTCTACTACCCACTGTGCTTTCCCCTATTCCTTCTTCACCTTTCCTGCCTATCACCGCCCTGCTTCCCCTCCCCCACCCCTTTATCTTTCCCCTTACTGGTTTTTCACCTGGAACCTACCAGCTGCCTCCTTCCCACCCCCCACCCCACCTTCTCTATAGGGCCCCTGCCCCTTCCCTCTTCAGTCCTGATGAAGGGTCTCGGCCCGAAACATTGATTGTTCATTTCCATGGATACTGCCCAACCTGCTGAGTTCCTCCAGCGTGTTGCGTGCGTTGCTGTTGTTGCCCCGCTTGTCTTCCAATTTGTGAGCTCTTTGATCTCGTTGTGCATGCGTTTGCTGTTGTTGGTCTTCTGTAATTGTTCTATTAACTCACATTTGTCCTTAAGCCACTTTTCTTTTGCTTCCTTGCACCTGGTTATCTGTGCACGCAAGGATACGTAAGCTTTTTTGTTTTCCTTACATTTTCTTCTTTGTTCCATAAGATTCAGAATTTCTTCTGTCATCCATTTCTCTTTAGCTTTTTTCTGGGAATCACCTCTTGTGCTGCTTGTATTATGCTGTCTCTGAGGTTTTCCCATTGCTGTTCTATAATAGTGATGTTTTGTAGTGCCTCGGATTTGTTCTTCACTGTTATTTGGAATTCACTTTTGATGTCACTGTTTTTTCTCAAAAGTCCCAAATTCAGCTTTGGCTCTACTCTTGGTCTTTTAAGCTTTCTGAGTCTCAGGTACATCATGCTGATTATTGGTATGTGATCACTGTAGCAGTCTGCACCCGGATATGTTTTGCATGATTTCAAAGCATTTCTATACCTTCTCCTTATGAGCACGTAATCAGTCTGGTTTCTGGTGTTATCCCCTGGGCTCTTCCATGTCCATAGTTTTCTCAGGTATTGCTTGAAGACGGTATTACCAATTATATAATCTTTTTCTGTCACCCATGTAGCTAGTTGCTCACCTCTCTCATTTCTCTCACCTATGCCGTAATGCCCAATATTGTCCTCGTCCCTGGTCTTGCCTACTTTTGCGTTGAAGTCACCTTGAAATCTGAGCTTTTACATTGTCTTAATGCTGTTTCTAGTTTGTCATAAAATTCATCGATGCTTTCTTCACTGCTGTCTGCTGTTGGGGCATAAACTTGAACGATGTTAATGTCAAAAGGTTATGCATGTAGTTTCACACATAACATTCGATCTGATATTGTCCAACAGCCTTTTATTGATTTTGCATGTTCTTCAGCTGACATAATTCCAACACCTTTTTCATGTATTTCTCCTCCTGAGTAAATGATGGTATATCACTCTGACCTTGTTTTACCAGCTCCTTTCCACCTCATCTCACACATTCCCAAGATGTTGATTTTTAATCTTTCCATTTCCTGTTTGATGTTGTCTAGTTTACCAGGTTGGTTAAGGGTTCTTACATTCCAGGTTGCTAGTCTGATCTTCTTTGCTTTTATTCTGCTGACAGTCGCTGGATAGTGGTCGAGGTTCACCTGTGGCGGATGAGATCCTCTACCGGACGAGGCTCCTTCGGTGAAAGCTCCATTCACATCTTTGAGCTGAGACCGTAGTTGATTTGAGTTCATGACTGTACAAGGGAGGAATACTGAAGAGGTTTCCTATTGCCTTCTTCAGTTGCACTGTCCATACTGGACAGGTAACACTGGCCATTGATCAGCAGATTCACCTGCCCAATGTTTTTAGTTTTACAACCATAAATTCCAATTGTAGAATCTGCTTGTAAAACCATCCACCACCTGCAAACCATGGCTTCCCGTGACCCTGATTGGAAGGCTAAACAGATACTCTACTTACATCAATTTGCTTTGTCACTATCTTGAAAAACTTAATCAGGCTTGTGAGGCATGGCCTGCTCCTCACAAACTACATGATATAAATTGTTTCTCTGTGTGTATTGCTCATGATGTATACTGGTTTCTGAATTACAATCCAGTACTTATAACAATGCAAGAAGCGGCCATTTAGTTCACTGAGTCCAGGCAAGATACCAGTGAAACAAACTTGTAGTTTCAAATTATTCACGTAGACTTGAGAGAAGTGTATAAATTATAACAGGTGTCAATAGAGCGGACAGACAGCACATCCTCCGTGCCCCCCCCCCCCCAAAGAGATGGAGTGGCTAATACCAGAGCTGTGCTTTGAAGGTGTGGGGAGGAAAGTTTAAGGAGATGTCAGGGATATTTTTTAAAAAAACAGAGAATGGCAGGTGCCAGAAACACACTGCTGTGGATGGTGGGAAAAGCAGATACATTAGGGACATTTAAAAGACTCTTAAAATTGAGGGTTATGGACTATGTAGGAGGGAAGGAACAGAATGATCGTGGAATAGGTTTAAAGCAGAGCACTATATCATGGGCCAAAGGGTCCATACTCTATTGTACTGTTCTATGTTTTCACTTGCCCTATACCCAACACACAAAACACCCTTTTGATTCTTTTGCCACTAAGTTACACTAATGGAAGGAAACCATGTAGTCAGAGAACAGAAAATCTGCAAACTTCAAAGACATAGCATCTGATGTCACAACTGAAGCTGAGAGGCAACAATGCTATGCTTACCCAGATGAGGAGTTCCATCAACACCAGGATTTATTTCAGATTCGCTTAGTTACTTGAAGTTAAATTCCCCAACTGTGTTGCTGGAATTTGAACTAATTTCAAAGTTTGGGTTGCCAAATCTTTCACATTGTAAAGTACAGAAGGCACAGCAACTTGTGCCTTCACTCCAAACCCAACTCTTTGGCTGATAAAAATCATTTTTATTTACCATTTCCAAAATGAAATATTCTGGAGCTAACAACCCACATTTCATGCCCTAGTACCTTAAATCCTTATGCTTGCCACCTCTGTTTCCTCATACACTCCCCTAATATATAGTAATTAAATTACTGAGATAGTATTCAGTGGCCTGGACTTTTTTGATATAAGTTCAAATCTCAAAGTTCAAGGTAAATTTTATAATCAAAGTACATATATGTCACCGTATACAACCTGAAGATTCATTTTCTTTTGGGCATACTCAATAAATCTATAGAATAATAACTATAACAAAGACAATGAAAGACTGCCCAACTATGGTGTTAAACCAGAGCGCAGAAGACAACAAACTGTGCAAAGAAGAAATAATAATAATTATTATTATAAATAAGCAATAGATGTCAAGAACATGATAAAGCAATCGGAGAATTTAAACCTGGTCTCTATGGAACTTCATGTTTGGGTATTCAGAAGGACTGTACAGTAAGGAGAGAAGGAAAGAGGAAAACAGGATAGAAATTGAGATTTAAGATAACTACAGCTACAGATCTATTACTAAAGACCCATTGCCTAGAAGTGTTCAAGTCTGGCACAAAGGAGACAATCTAAGTAGGCTGCACAACAAAGCAGATGATTTGGGAGGAGGATGGATGGTCAATCTGTCACCGATGTTGTGCATGATGCAGAAAGCATGGAGGAGGCAGAGGTCTATTAAAGAAATGGAAGGAGGGAATGTGCAAAGGAAGTTTTAATTGCAGCTGTTCTAGCTACCCAGAAGGAACCCAATTGACCACGGCAGGATATTCATATTGATCTTCATGTGCTGACATAAACCATACATGGTGCAAGATTCTTGGGATAATTTTTAATGTTGCAATGAGGCGAATCAAGGGATACGGCCCCGTCACAGTAAAAGCTCTACCCCACCACTGAGCACATTTACGAGAGCAGCATCCATCATCATGGACCACACCACCCAGGCCACGCTCTCTTCTCACTGCTGCCATTGGGGAGGTGGTACAGGCGATGCAAGACCCACACCACCAGGTTCAGGAACAGTTATTACTCTTCAGCCATCAGGCTCCAAGTTAGTGGGTAACTTAACGCACCTTAACAATGAACTGATTCCGCAACCTATAGACGCACCTTCAATGACTCTGCCACTCATGCTCTCAGTTTTATTTATTATTTGATTTTTTAAATTTGCACATCAGTTGTCTGTCTTTGTGTGTAGTTTTTCATCGATTCAATTGTATTTCTTTGTTCCACTATGAATGCCTGCAAGAAAATGAATCTCAATAGTATATGGTGACATACACATACCCTGATTATAAATATATCGGAATTTTGGTGGCTCCAAAGGAAATTGCTAGCACTTAGCTGCCCGAGTCAGTCAATCTCAGTATCATGTAGACACACTACAAGTCAAGGATGTGCTGGCTTTAGATTATTGACACATTAAATGACTAACATATCTATTCGCAGAGAGTGCTTTCTGTATCATTTGCCAGACCTTACACTAGAGTGGCAATCTATTTGAAACTGCATGAGCATGAGGATTCCCTGCCCTGTAGATTAGATGGGGAAACAGGCACAGTTTTTTAAAAAAAATCTTATTTTCATGCAGTTAATTGGGTTTTATATTCATTTAAATTTACAATAAAATTTAAGCAATTTTAATAAATTTGAAATTTCTCCAATACAGGGAAACCATGAGAGCTTTCACGAACTGGGCAGAAAGTTAGTCTAGCTTCCCATTCGTCTTTCAGGGTGTCTGAGGGCAGTGTCTCAGAAATCAGCTGCCTGAGGTTTGTATCACAAACATCAGGCTTTACTTTGCAAAACCACCCAGTGAAGGAAGAGAAAGTTGGCTCATTCAACTCTACACCCAATGGCTACCTTATTAGATACCTCCTGTACCTAGTAAAGTAGCCACTGAGTGCACGTTCATGATCTGCTGCTGTAGCCCATCCACTTCAAGTTTCGACATTTTGTGCATTCAGAGATGCTCTTCTGCACACCTCCGTTATTTGAGCTACTGTTGCCGTTCTGTCAGCTTGAACCAGTCTGGCCATTCTCCTCTGACCTCTCTCAATCGCAAGGTGCTTTTGCCCACAAAACTATGGCTCACTGCATGTTTTTGTATTTTTGCACCATTCTCTGTAAACTCATAATAAGAACATAAGAAATAAGAGCAGGAGTAGGCCATCTGGCCCATTGAGCTTGGCCATTCAATAAGATCATGGCTGATCAGGCCATGGACTCATCTCCATCTACCTGCCTTTTCCCCATAACTCTCAATTCCCTTACTATGCAAAAATCTATCCAACCTTGTCTTAAATATATTTACTGAGGTAGCCTCCACTGCTTCATTGGGCAGAGAATTCCACAATTCACCACTCGCTGGGAAAAGCAGTTCCTCCTCATCTCCATCCTAAATTTACTCCCCAGAATCCTGAGCCTGTGTCATCTAGTTCTAATCTCACCAGTGGAAACAACTTTCCTGCCTCGATCTTATCTATCTCTTTCATAATTTTATATGTTTCTGTAAGATCTCCTTTCATTCTTCTTAATTCCAGCAAGTACAGTTCCAGGCAACACAATCTCTCCTCAGAGTTTAACCCCCTCATCTCCGGAATCAACCTGGCGAACCTCCTCTGCACCTCGCCTCTAAAGCCAGTATACCCTTCAAGTAAGGAGGCCAGAACTGCATGCAGTACTCCAGTACCCTGTACAGTTGCAGCATAACCTCCCTGCTCTTAAATTCAATTCTTCTGGCAATAAAGGCCAACATTTCATTTGCCTTCTTGATAGCCTGCTGCAACTGCAAACTAATCTTTAGTGATTCATGCACAAGCACTCCCAAGTCCCTCTGCACAGCAGCATGCTGCAAATTTTTACTACTTAAATAATAATCTCTCTCATTTTTCCTTCCAAAGTGGATGACCTTGCATTTACCAACATTGCACTCCATCTGCCAGACCCTTGCCCACACACTTAACCTATCTATCTCTCTGCAGACTCTCCGTATCTTCTCCACAATTTGCTTTACCCTTCAATTTAGTATCAGCAATAAACTTAGATACACTACACTTGGTTGCCTCTTCCAGATCGTTAATGTATATCATACTCTAGACTCTTTTTTTATGTCATGATCCTTACCATTAACTAAAGAGTTTGGGGACCCCAGGGTGGGATCCTGCTCGAGAGACTGTTGTGCATGAAGATCCTAGGAAATACTCAAAACACCCCGTATGGCACCAACAATCATTCCATTCAAAGTCTCTTAGATCACATTTCTTCTCTATTCTGGACATTTGGTCACTGACTATATATATCTCCTGTGGGGGCGTTCCTTATTCCGAGTGTCAAAAGTTGCTTCTATTGTGATTGGTTAGTTCAGAAACTGCAGCTGCTTTTTCCATTGGATAGATGCCTGGTGTCCAGTTTCAAATATCCTGGGTATATAAAATAGCACTTGGAAGGGGTTTGTTTTCTTCTTCCTTTTTTTAAGGCAAGGATGCACATGATGATTGAGAAGGTATGTATGTATTTAATCAAGCATGCATGCAGGTAGCTGGGTTTATCCCATTAACCAGTTTTAAAGAAAGGGCATTTGCAAAAGGAAACCAACATAAATTTCCTGATTAATATACACACACAATGCTGGAGGAACTTAGCATGTCAGGACGGATGAAGGGTTTCAGCCCGAAACATCAATTGTTTATACATTTCCATAGATGCTGCCTGACTTGCTGAGTTTCTCCAGTATTTTGTACGCGTTACTCTGGATCTCCAGCATCTACAGAATTGCATATGTTTATAAATTTCCCAGTCGTGGCTAGTTTACAATGACCTGCGTTAAGGCCCGATTCAAATGGATTGTTTCTCTACATTAAACAGTGTTTCATGCCCAAATTTATTTTTATACCAATATTCCTGTTCTGTTTATTGTATCTTTCAGGACATCCTACCACCAATTTCAAAACATAAGGTGCTGTTTTTTTTAGCCTGCCAGGGAGATCTGCTATACAATACTAATTATACTTCAATTTCCAAAAGTCAATTTCTGTTGTAAACTTCCGTTGGTGCTGGATTAATACTTCAGTAATGGTTGTTGCCACATCTTTTGGAAAAAAAATGTTCTTTCACTGATACTGAGCTGAGAAAGTTCTTGATTCATTATGATTTATTCCTAGGTATACTATCCTGTCTAAACTTTCCCTGAAGTTACTTATTTAAAATGTCACGTTTACATCATCTACTCTATTTAATTAAGTACTAAATGCACCTGGCATAGCACCAAATCATTTTATGTTGGATAAATGAAATTACACATACTCCAAGATTTTTGTACTTAGCAGGAGCAAGTGATCACATACAGTATAAACTACATAGAATTGTGAAATTCATGAACCTAAAATTTAACCACCATTTGCAAAGGTACTTCAAGTTACTTCAGTGCAGCTGACTTGTAAATTATTTAAGGAAATTTTGCATAGGGCACCTCTCTAGTTCCCAGAGAGTTCCCCTATGCACAGAAATTGACTTTATAGGCATGTGGAAGCCTATCCATCTATATTTCACATTTGTCTTTTTTAAAAACTAACTAGAATACACAGCACACAAAAAGAGGCATTATATTATCTTGAAGCTAATCTTCTGTAGTGATATCAGGTAACAAAAAAAAAACAAATAAATTGGTCCCGAGGAATTAATAGAAACTTATTTAACCTACCTCTCTAAGAGTGATCTTGGCTACATAAACTACATTGGATCCATCCCTTTTGAAACGAAGATGAGGTTTATCTTTCAGAATAAAGACTATATCAGCTGGGATGTTGGTTGGCGTTTCATCACCTTCCCTTGGAAATGTGATCTTTGTGCCCTCTTTCCAACCTCTTTTAATAACAACATTCAGAATCTTGTCTTCAGTCCTTGTGGTTCGGCCATCTGGGTTCAATCGTCTACGTGTGATCTTCATTCTTTTGGTACAACCATGATAGATTTCTTCAAGGGATACTCTAAGTTCATGAATTACTGGAGGATCCTGCACCTTCCTTCGAGTATGGAGAGTGTCCGGATGCCGTCGATTAAATCCATTCATTCCATTAAAACCAAAATGGTTAAATTCATTGAAGGGATCATGATCATCATCATCATCAATGTCCATGTCTTCATGTCCAAAGCCATTAGCCATTCTAGTGGAGCGTCCTTGAGTTCCAAAGAAAATATCAAAGGGACTTGACCCACCAAAGAAGGATGCAAAGGTAGCATGTGGATCACCATGAAAAGTGTAATGGAACGTGTTTCCAGGGCCACCAGTGGAGGCTCCTCCAGCCTTTAGACCTATAAATTAAAAAAAAAATGAATTAAGTTTATTCATATGATGTGATTATATTTCACATTAAGCTTTACAAGATGGAATATGGAAGCAGAGATTAACCATTTGTAATTTTACCAATATCATGAAAATCTAATTAAATGCATATTTCTATGATATCATCCAAACTAAGAAAATGCTCAATGGATAAGATTCCAGGATATCTATCATAGGTAAAATGTTTAAAGAGGATGGATTAAAGAAGTTCCCCTCAACAAGGGAAATTTAATAGTACTAATGTAAAATTCTAATGTTAAATTTTAGTTGCATTATATTTGAAAACTGCAATTGTACAGTCAATAGAATGTTCCAGAATTTAATTCAGATATATGCATATATTCCAAAATATATTCAGAAACGCAGGACTATTCAAAGTGTTTTACTTCAAATTGAAGGACTTATTTCTCAATTATGATTTTTCTAGTGTAATAATTCATGCTCTTAATCAAGGTTACATCAGACATCTTCACTATATACACCAGAAATTTTGTCGAAGTACACAAAAGTTTCATTGCATTTTATAAAATTCAGATGTGATAGTAAGCAGCCTCAATAGTTTTCGTGCTGTGTCACTAAAGTGCAAGCCATCATCTTGTGTTTATGATTGCCACAAAATAACAGCTCACCACAAAAGATCTAGTTTTACCTTTTCCAGTGCTGGCCTACCTGCTAAAACTGCTTCAAATCATTTAACATTGATGCTGGGCTGGTTGTTCAATAGCCATGTCCACTATGTATTAGATCGCTTGGAAAGAGCACATTGCGTTCCTTATTTATATGTGCATACGAGCCTTATGTAAATCACTTTGCATTTCACAGATTTGCTAGTTTAATGTTCTTCTTGCCAAAAGGAACATTTCAAATTTCCCACTTTATATTCCTTTTTTGCCTCTTCTTGAATCTTCTATATTTCTTTGTATTCTCCTTGTTCCCTTTCTATAACTGAGTATTACAAGATGAAGGGTGTGTGAAAAGATTGTATTATTATTATGACTGAAACTTTTAAAAAGGTGGAATAGAAGCTTACAGGATAGACATTAAAAGGCAAATGACTATTACCACAAATACTGTATTGCTTTCTTGATGAAAGGAAGGAGGTCATTGTTATGTGTCAATTAAGAATTTTAAATAATACCGGTTTTAATGAATATATTCTACTCAGTTCAATTTCTTATATCAATTATTGACCCCTTAACATACTGCAACAATAATCACTCATATCCAAAATGCACCACTATTACAGTGATGTTTTCCACAGATTTCTTAAAGTTAGCTTTTCATGTTGTTCATTGGAGAAAACTGGTACCAGGTATCCATCCTGAAGTTTAGTGAATTAAAAAAAATTAACCAATGGGTCCACTATCTCTGCAGGAATGTCCTTTAAAACCTCAGCGTGCAGCCCATCAGGTTCTGGTGACTTGTCTGTCTTGAGCCCCAAGCTGCTCCAATACTTTATCTATAGTAATTAGGGTATTAGCAATGTCTCATTGCTCATACAAAAAAAATCCCACTTTACATTTCTCCCATTTCACCACATTACAACTACTCTGTGAAATCCCATTCCTTATATAAGCCACCCTAATTAGATCCTATTCCAAATACTCTCAAGTGAAAAGAGAAGATTCAAGATATCCTCAAAACCTCTTTAACTTTAAAAAAACAAAACAACTGTTTGGAACCTTGGGGTCACAACTTTTTGGAAAGTTCTGAGGAAGAGCCCAGAAGTTTCCATTGCCATTTAAAGCCAGTGCCATATTCTGGGACTTGCACATGGATGAATAGCAGTTTCTCATTGAATGCAAGGCCATTCACTGGATACAAAAATTTCTTTTTGTACAGACATAAATATCAAACAGAATCACATGGTCAGCTATGGAAAACATCAACTGATCAATGAAAACTCTGGCAAATTTCCTTTTTCTGCCTCTTGAAGTTGTTCTCAATGGTGGGAAGGGTCGTGCCCGTAACAGAAACTGGCTGAGCCATAGTACAATTGCACTTCATCACCAAAAGCCTGGACTTAAACAAAATTTTCAGATTGCAGCAATTACACTGTAAAAGTGAGGCCAACCAAACCTCAGTGGTTGTTATCATATGAACATACTGAAAGGTTGAATTCCAAGCATCAACTCATCCATTAAAGCATACAGGAAAACCTTAACAGTCAACACCCACTAAACTAAAGTCTTCTATTAACTTGCTCTACTACCTAAACTGCCCCCTGGCAATAAAGGCTTGACAATAAAAACTTTTTATATAATAGGAATAGCTTTCAGTCAAGGCAGATGGATAGTTAAATTCACTAAAGCTTTCAACGTGCCACATTAACATTTAATCAATTGAGGAAAATAGTATTTGAAGATTAAGACTTCAAATACTCATAATATACTGTGCAGTAGTAAACTCTGCCCTTGTAGGTGCTTTTGAGACTTGGATTACCTATATTAGGCTTCCTAAAGTACTGCAAAAAATACAAGCAACCTTGTCTTTGCAAGTTTGTCCAAATTCTTTGGAAGGATAAGTAAATCACCTTCACCATTCTCTCCCAGGCCAGCATTCCTAGCAATACACCCTAGTTACATTCAGTTGACCATGTTGGGCTGACCAAATCACTTGCATACCGAACACCAGATTACCAAAACAGGCATGCTTTTCTGAGTTATACGAGGAGATTACCACATGGACAAATAAAAATTATCCAAAATGTGCTCAAAGCCTTCTTGAAGAAGTGTAACATTGTAACTAACACCCAAGAACATCTGGCAAATCATCACTAAAATGAAGAATATGCATTCAGTGTGACATTGAGACCCTTAAGATCAGAGGCATACAGAAACCCTGTGCAAATGGTGGAAAGGGAGCACTGCCTTACAAACTATCCATCTCACTACTGTATAGTAAAACTTGGGCATCTGGATTATGATGATGGCAGGGCATTGAATCTTATTCTTGTTATGCTTTTATAAAAATGTTCTTTACATTGTCAAAATTGCTGAAACATGTAAGCACTTTGGCCCATATTTGGGATATTTGATGGCTCTAACCCCTTCTTTAGCCATACAGACAGTCCACACTCCCAGTCATACGTGATCATCCTTCACAGTGTACAGATCCAAAAATAGTATGCCCTTGCTAATGAGGACCTTAATGGATAAGTCAAATGACAAATGATCATTACTTTTGAAACGTCCAGAAATCATATTTGAATTCAAAAACAGAAAACGGAAACTCTCAGCAGGCCAGGCAGGAACTTAGACCAGAAATATTAACTGTTTCTAGCATTTTTGTTTTTAAAATTTCCGGCATTTGGAATTTTTTCCTTAAATTGTCATCACATTCTGATTTGTTGGGTACAATTCAAGCATTACATAAACTAAAATGGAAAACTGTAAACATTTCCAGATATAGAAGTGGAAAGAAAGCCTCCTTGGGAACAGGAGGTTGTCCAAAGATATGTTCAGTCTTCCCCTGGAAGGGTTCCAATAGATCACAACTAAAACTCACAGAATGAAAAGAAAAGTGTGCTGTATCCATTCTTCTTCACATCAGAGTTTAAAATTACTGTAATAATTTCAAAAATGAATGCAATTTTCAAAGCAAATCATTTTCAGTAAATGATTTATTTCCTTTTTTACTAATATATTTTTCCTACCTAGTGAATCAGGCATTTGCAAATGTTAAACACAAGAGATTCTGCAGATGCTGGAAATTCAGAGCAATGTATACAAAATACTGGAGGAACTCAGCAGGTCAGGTAGCATCTCTAGAAATTAATAAACAGTCGACGTTTCAGGCCAAGACCCTTCTTCAGGACATTTTGTAAATGTTACAATTTATTAACAAAAAGGAAATTTTCCAGATAGCCCAAACTTTTAAGATATTTAAGTTTTTTTCATCACCTGTCTTCTTCACAATATTGAAACCTAGCATCTAAAGATTGTGGTTGCAATTTAATATTGTTTAGCAGTTTGCTGTATAACAGCTGAACATACTTCATTTTAATCTCCTGTTTAATTAATTCCATGCCAGATAATTTAATCTCCTGCTTAATTAATTCCATGCCAGATAATGTTCTTTTAATGCTAACAGTAGAGAAGACCAGCGAACTGAGGGCTCCATGGAACTGGCACCTAACAGGAGTTGAAGCATGGGACAGATGAGCCAATGATGGGCTTTAGGTGACCTGGTGACATATTCCTGCTCCTATTCCTGTGTTCAATAACACATCACCTGCAGAATATCCTATGTGGAAATATTCAATAATAATTAAAATGTTGTCTTTTCCACTGCAGGGTAAACAGACCATCTCCCAGGTCAGCACCCTGGGCACTGAGACCTTAATTCACGTGCCCAATTCCAGACTTAAACACTCTAACTCAGAAAATGGGAGAGAGGATATTCTCACCACCTCCCTGTGAACACGTAACATTCCCCCGCCCCCCAATCTGATGGAATCCCTGATCCAAGACACTTCAAAATGGATGGTATTGACACGCTAGAAACCATTTGTTAGGAGCATACAGAAGCTTTGTACAAATGGTAGATAGCACACACCAGCTCACAAATCACCCATCTGCCTGTCCCATCAAGGGGGCAGGCAGATGAGTGATCCTGCTCCATTTCTGTTCCATCAGGTCCTTTGTTGGCTTTACCATCCATTTCAGAACCTATCAAGGTAGAGTGAAAAACAATTATCAATTGCCATTTGAACACAGGATGTTGCAATTTTCGCCAAATTTTCATGATGAGTCAAAAAAAGTCACTCCCAAAAGGGCTTCAATGATTCCCCACCCCCCCAAGAAAAATGCAAAGAATAAAAGACTTCAGTAGATTGTAGTCTCAGCCAGCTCCATCATAGGCACTAGCCTCCCATCATTGAGAAGATCTCCAAGAGACAGTAACTCAAGAAAACAACATCAATCATTAAGGGCCCTCTTCTCAGTAATGCCATCAGAGAGGACGCACAGGGGCTGAAGACCGACACTCAATGATTCAAGAAGAGCTTCTTTCCCACTGTCATCAGATGTTTGAATGATCCATGAGCACGATCTCATATTTCCTTTCTTTGCACTATTTATTTTGGAAATCATAGTAACTTTATGTTTTTGCACTGTACTGCTGCTGCCAAACAACACATTTCACGTCATGGAAGGCAGTGATAACCCACCTGATCCTGAAAAGGAAGGTCAGTCCTAGACCAAGATTCATTCATTGCTTGGGAGCTTGTTTAAAGAACAGAACTACCATTATTCAGACTGAAGAAACAACACTCTTACATTTACTGCTGAGCACATTTACAAGGAATGCTGTCACATGAAAGCAGCATCCATCACCAAGGAACCCCAGCATCCAGCCCATGCTCTTTTGCCATCAGGAAGGAGGTGCAGGAGTCTTAGGTCCCACACAAGCAGTTCAGATACAGTTATTACCCTTCAACCATCAAACTCTTGAACCAGAGGGGATAACTTCACTCACCCCCAACACCGAAATGATTCCACGACATATGGATTCACTTTTAAGGACTCTACAACTCATGTTCTTTGTAGAAACATAGAAAACATACAGCACAATACAGGCCCTTCGGCCCACAAAGCTGTGCCGAACATGTCCCTACCTTAGAACTACCTAGGCTTTACCCATAGCCCTCTATTTTTCTAAGCACCATGTATCCATCCAGGAGTCTCTTAAAAGACCCTATCGTTTCCGCCTCCACCACTGCCACTGGCAGCCCATTCCACACACTCATCACTCTCTGCATAAAATACTTACCCCTGACATCTCCTCTGTACCTACTTCCAAGCACTTTAAAACTATGCCCTCTCGTGCTAGCCATTTCAGCCCTGGGGAAAAGCCCCTAACTATCCACACAATCAATGCCTCTCATCATCTTATATACCTCTATCAAGTCACCTCTCATCCTCCGTTGCGCCAAGGAGAAAAGGCCAAGTTCACTCAACCTATTCTCATAAAGCATGCTCCCCAATCCAGGCAACATCCTTGTAAATCTCCTCTGCACCCTTTCTATGGTTTCCACATCCTTCCTGTAGTGAGGTGACCAGAATTGAGCACAGTACTCCAAGTGGGGTCTGACCAGGGTCCTATTTAGCTGCAACATTACTTCTCGGCTCTTAAGCTCAATCCCACGATTGATGAAGGCCAATGCACCATATGCCTTCTTAACCACAGGGTCAAACTGCGTAGCAGCTTTGAGTGTCCTATTCACTCAGACCCCAAGATCCCTCTGATCCTCCACACTGCTAAGATTCTTGGCATTAATGCTATATTCTGCCATCATATTTGACCTACCAAAATGAACCACCTCACACTTATCTGGGTTGAACTCCATCTGCCACTTCTCAGCACAGTTTTGCATCCTATCAATGTCCCACTGAAACCTCTGACAGCCCTCCACAACACCCCCAACCTTTGTGTCATCAGCAAATTTACTAACCCATTCCTTCACTTCCTCATCCAGGTCATTTATAAAAATCACAACGAGTAGGGGTCCCAGAACAGATACCTGAAGCACTCCACTGCAGGATATGACCCGCCTACAACCACTCTTTGCCTTCTATGGGCAAGCCAGTTCTGGATCCACAAAGCAGTGTCCCCTTGGATCCCATGCCTCCTTACTTTCTCAATAAGCCTTGCATGGAGTACCTTATCAAATGCCTTGCTAAGGTCCATATACACTACATCTACTACTCTACCTTCATCAATGTGTTTAGTCACATCCTCAAAAAATTCAATCAGGCTTGTAAGGCATGACCTGCCTTTGACAAAGCCATGCTGACTATTCCTAATCATATTATGCCTCTCCAAATGTTCATAAATCCTGCCTCTCAGGATCTTCTCCATCAACTTACCAACCACTGAGGTAAGACTCACTGGTCTATAATTTCCTGGGCTATCCCTACTCTCTTTCTTGAATAAGGGAACAACATCCGCAACCCTCCAATCCTTCAGAACCTCTCCCATCCTCATTGATGATGCAAAGATCTTCACCAGAGGCTCAGCAATCTCCTCCCTTGCTTCCCACAGTAGCCTGGGGTACATCCTGTCCGGTCCCGGTGACTTCTCTAACTTGATGCTTTCCAAAAGCTCCAGCACATCCTCTTTCTTAATATCTACATGCTCAAGCTTTTCAGTCTGCTGCAAGTCATCCCTACAATCGCCAATATCCCTTTCCGTAGTGAATACTGAAGCAAAGTATTCATTAAGTACCTCCGCTATTTCCTCTGGTTCCATACACACTTTTCCACTGTCACACTTGATTGGTCCTATTCTCTCATGTCTTATCCTCTTGCTCTTCACATACTTGTAGAATGCCTCAGGGTTTACCTTAATCCTGCCCACCAGGGCCTTCTTATGGCCCCTTCTGGCTCTCCTAATTTCATTCTTAAACTCCTTCCTGCTAGCCTTATAATCTCTAGATTCCTATCATTACCTAGTTTTTTTGAGCCTTTTGTAAGCTCTTTTCTTCTTGACGAGATTTACAACAGCCTTTGTACACCACGGATCTTGTCCCCTACCATCTTTTCCATGTCTCATTGGAACGTACCTTCTCAGAACCCCACGCAAATAACCCCTGAAGATTTGCCACATTTCTTCCGTACGTTTCCCTGAGAACATCTGTTTCCAATTTATGCTTCCAAGTTTCTGCCTGATAGCCGATTTCCCTTTACTCCAATTAAACGCTTTCCGAACTTGTCTGTTCCTATCCCTCTCCAATGCTATGGTAAAGGAGATAGAATTGTGATCACTAACTCCAAAATGCTCTCCCACTGAGAGACCTGACACCTGACCAGGTTCATTTCCCAACTGCAGGTCAAGTACAGCCTCTCCTCTTGTAGGCTTATGTACATATTGTGTCAAGAAACCTTCCTGAACACACCTAACAAACTCTACCCCATCTGAACCCCTCATTCTAGGGAGATGCCAATCAATATTTGGGAAATTAAAATCTCCCACCACAACGGGAGGAGAAGATGGCGGCGCGACACAGCTCGCAGCGGCCACTCCGGTGGTGATGTCTGTTATTTATTTGTCAAGTAGGGTGCCATGCACAATCCTGATTTGATGGAGACCGACTTGAGAGAACGGAGGAACATCTGGTGAAACTTCTGAAATGCCTGCTTTGCTGCTGCTGCTACTGTGTGGTCCAGAATCTCTGGAGGAGAAGGCCCCGAGTCCTCGGCTTTGCTTGCTGCTCAGCGGCTGGGGCGGGGTTGAAGCGCTTGGCAGAGAATGGTGCTCTGAAAGGCTGTGTTGGAGACTCGAAGTTTTCAGACGGACTCAGGAGTCCGCTGCGGTCGGGTGCTTCCAATGGTGCTGCATCGGCAAGTTGGCAGTGCTTGGAGGTTCATGGCGGGGAGAGTTTCTCCCTTCTGCCGCCTGCGTGAGATGATGAGTCTATTGGGACTTTGAGACTTTTTTTTTAAAAACCGTGCCCATGGTCTGCTCTTTATCAAATTATGGTATTGCTTTGCACTGTTGTAACTATATGTTATAATTATGTGGTTTTGTCAGTTTTAGTCTTGGTTTTTCCTGTGTTTTCTTGAGATATCATTCTGGAGGAACGTTGTATCATTTTGTAATGCATGCATTTCTAAATGACAATAAATGAAGACTGAGTGTCCTCATAATCTAATCTAAACTATCCTGTTATTATTACTCCTTTCCAGAATCTGTCTCCCTATCTGCTCCTCGGGTAACAGTCAGGAGATGCAAGGGGAACAGCCACTGGCGTACTCTCTAGTACCTGCTTACACCTCCTGACTGGTACCCACTTCTCTGTCTCCTGTGATCCCGGGGTGACTACCTGCCCATAGCTCCTCTCTATTACCTCCTCACTCTCCCTGACCAGATGAAGGTCATCGAGCTGCAGCTCCAGTTCCCTAATGCGGTCTCTAAGGAGCTGCAGCTTGACGCACCTGGTGCAGATGTGCTCACCCGGGATTCTCCAGGACCTCCCACATCTGACACCAAGCACAGCAAACCGGCCTCACACACATACTTTGTCTTTATTTTAAACAGATAACCTACCTGGCCTCGACCCTTTATCACCAAAGCCCCGTTGAGCCAAAACCTTCCTATTCTGTCTCCCACTACTCCATTGCCCACTCTGTAAGTCTGATTTCCTTTTAAACTCTTCCCACTGTTCTCACTGGCTGACCTCCATGTGCTTGCGCAGTCGTGCCTCGTTCAAACCGCAGAAGAAATAATCGACACCTTTTCAACTCTGCTCGCTTTTAAACTTATTTATCTATTATTATTTTTTCCTTCTTTTTGTATTCACAGCTTGTCTTTTGCACATTGGTTGCCCATTTTAGTTGTGTGTGGTTTTTCATTGATTCTATTGTGTTTCTTTGTATTCACTGTGAATGCCCGCAAGACAGTGAATCTCAGGGTACTATGTTCAAGATTGTTTAATGTCATTTCCTATACACAAAGGTAAAGGAGAACAAAGAAGGGCCTCAGCCTGAAAAGATGACTGTTTATTCGTTTCCATAGATGTTGTCTGACTTGCTGAGTTCCTCCAGCATTTTGTGAGTGCTGCTTTGAATTTCCAGCATCTGCAGACTTTCTTATTTTCATGATATTTATTGTTTTGTTCCCTTCGGCTAGAAAAGTGCAAAGTTCAATGCAAATTTATTATCAAAGTACATATATGGTACCATATACAACCGTGCGATTAATTTTCCTGTGGGCATACTCAAGTCCATGTGCAATGCTGGTGGTGTAATGTGGGTAACCAAAAATAAGATGGCCACAGGAGGTGTGGTGAGTGAAGAATTTGAGGGGAGTGAACAAAAATGGGATATTTCCATAAAACAAATGGGGGGGGGAAGAGATAGACAGATAAGAGTAGTTAACTTTTCTGGAATGTGATTGTGTTTGAAAATGGCGACAATGTTTGGAAGTATGGGACCCTATGATGAAATGACAGCGCAACGGAGTTCATATACTATAAGGTTTGAATATTTTGCTCTGTCAAATCAAATTTCAGATGACATTCGTATTCCAACTTTTCTGACTATGATGGGTGCAAAAATGTTTAATTATTATGCAGTCTAGTACGACCTGATACGATTGGCGATAAGCATCATGAGGACATAGTTAAAGTCTTAAAAGACCACTATTCTCCTTAAAATTCGCTTATTGCTGACAGGTTTAGATTTCGTAAAAGGAATCAAGAAGGTGGCAAGTTTATTTCACAGTTTGTGGCAATGCTGAAGAAACTGTCTGATCATTGATTTTGGCCAGTTGCTGAATGACACGTTACCTGATAGATTGCATGTGGTCTGTGCAGTGAGGCAATTTAGAAACATTTGCTTACAGAAGACAGACTAACATTAAAGGCGGCAATTGAGATTAGTACATCCATGGAGATGGCAGCTAAAAAAGCAGAGCTATTAAGCGCATCTTCCCAGGTTCATAAAGTTTCTCCTGAGTTTAAGAATAAGATACCTATTGGTAATTAATGTTACCATTGCAGCAAAACTGGGCAATCAGCAAAAGAATACTGAGACAAGGATTTAGATTGCTGAGGCTGTAGCAAAAAAAGGACATATTGAATGCACCTGTAAAAGTAAAAAGGCACTGTCAACCAAAAGCACTGCAAAGAAAAATGACTTTTGGAAAAACAAAAAGAAACATGAGCAAGATAGGGTATACTGAGGAAGGACTGAGTGACTCTCACTGTGGTTGAAGAGGATTTGCACGTTTTATCCGTTTCAGGACACAAAGACATTAGGTGTCTCCCCCCCCCTCCCCCCCGTCCCCGGTTGGAAGGGGCCACAGTGAGGGTGCAGGTGGACACGGTACAGCATCATCACTGGTGTCAGCGTCAGCTTACAAGGAGAAATTGCAACATTTCATCCCAGGAGAGGCAAGATTGACTTACACTGGCGAAGTTGCTCAAGTGAGGACAGTAGTACATGTTCATGAACAGAGAAAGAAACTTCCACTGTACATTCTTAAAAGACGTTATTCAGTGCTTCTGGATCACTCGTGCTTGGAGCAGGTCAAACTCAACTGATATGAAGTGCACTTGATTGGTGGGAGCACTGGTCAACAAGTATCGGAGAAAGATGCAGAAGTATTCAACAGAGCATCAGGCAGTCTAAGGAATCACTGTTAAGCCTGGCACAACACCCACATGCCTGAAGCAAAGAACAGTTCCATATGCCCTCAAACCAAAGGTAAAGGCTGAATTGGAAAGACTGGTCCAGAGTAAGGTATTGGAAAGAACATGTGTAAGCAAATGGACAACTCCAGTGGTTCCTGTCCTAAAAAGGGATAGGTCTTTAATGGTTCTGATCTCTTTGCTGTCCTTCTCCTACCTGCATACAGGCAGAGGCTAAAGAGCAAAACTCCAGAGATTAGGACAACTAAGAGGTGGTCACAGGAGTGTCTATGGGGTCGCTTTGAGTTGGTGGACTGGGCTGTGGATCTGGGTGAATACACCATGGTTGTCACAGACTTTATAGAACAGTTGTAGATGAGTGTGTCCCTACAAAATCTTTCAGTCTTTCCCAGCAAGAAGCCCTACAAACAATGAGATTCGCAATCTGTTGTGGGCCAGATCAGAGGCATTCAAGTCTGGTGACCAATAATGTTGCAAGAGGTCCAGGTATGATCTTCGAAAAGCTATCTCATGGGTGAAGTAGCAGTTCCAGACTAAATGTGAATCAATGAAGGATGCTCGACAGTTGTGGCAGGGCTTGAACACTATCACCTATTATAGAATAAAATCAAGTGACATAAGTGACAACAGGGCTTTGCTTCCAGATGAGCTTAATGCCTTCTATGCTTGCTTTGATCATCAAAACATGGAGGAAGCATCATGAACTCATGCAGCCCTTGATGATCCTGTGATTCCAGTCTGAGGCTGACATGCAAGCTGCCTTTAGGAGGGTGAACCCACAAAAAGCATCTGGCCCAGGCAGGGAGTCTGACCAAGTACTAAAGACCTGTGCTGATCAACTGGCTGGAGTGTTCACTGAAAGCTTTAACCTCTTGCTTCAGTAGTTTGAGGTACTTACATGCTTCAAGCAGACTTCACTAATTCTGCTGCCTTAAGAATGTGGCAACCTCCGTCAATGGCCATCGTCCAGTAACACTTACATCCAAAGTGATGAAGTGTTCTGAGTGGTTGGTAACGAAACAAATCAACTCCCACCAGAGAAGTGACTTAGATTTGCTCCAATTTGCCTACCAGAGCAACAGGTTCACAGCAGATGCCATCTCATTGTCTCTTAAGGGTGGAATATCTGGACAGCAAAGGTGCATACATTTTAGGATGCTCTTTATCAACTACAACTTGCATTGAATACCATCAAGACTAATCAATAAGCTTCAACACCTTGCCCTCAATACCTCCTTCTGTAATTGGATCTAGATTTCCTCACTTGCCAGTCAGTTCAGATTGGCAACAACATCTCCTCCACAGTCATCTGCTCAGGGGCACCACAAGGCTGTGTGCTTCATCCGCTGCTCTACTCACTTTATGATCGTGGGAGGGTTAAGCACAGCTCCAATGCCATATTCAACTTTGCTGACGACACCACTGTAGTAGGCCAAATCAAAGGTGGTGACAAATCAGCATATAGGAGATTTAAAATCTGGTTGAGTGGTGCCAGAGCAACAACCTCTTACTCAATGTCAGCAAGACCGAGGAGTTGATTATTGACTTCAGGAGAAGGAAACCTGGGGTCCATGAGCCAGTCATCATTGGAGGATAAGAGGTGGACAACGTCAGCAACTTTAAATTCCTCGGTGTTATCATTTTGGAGGACCTATCCTGGGCTCAAAAACTATGTGCAATTACGAAGAAAGCACAGCAACGCCTCTACTTCCGTAGAAGCTTGCAAAGATTTGGCATGACATTTAAAGCTTTGACAAACTCCTACAGATGTGTGGTGGAGAGTATACTCACTGGCTGCATTATAGCCTGGTATGGAAACACTAACAAACTTGAATGGAAAATCCTCATTGATGACCTCTTTTGCAGGATTGGCTGGAGGACAGACATTTAGCACAATTGACTTGTGTCAAGCATACTTGCAGATGCATGTGGAGCTAAAGTCAGAGGAACCATTGACCAAAGTGATTCACAAAGAAATATTCAGGAGCTGAAATCTTTCATTTGACATCACCTTGGCTCTCCCATTTTTTCAGCAAGCAATGGACCAGATCCTGAGCAGGTTGACAGGGGTGCAATGCTATTTGATAACTTACTCATTACTGGAGAAAATTAGTGTTAACACCTACAAAACTTGGATGCCACACTGCAAAGTCTCAAGGGCCAAGGGTCTGGAAGAAAAAGTGTGAGTTCATTCGATCTCTGATTGAATATTTGGGCTATGTGATCGACAAGGTACCATCAATGGTTAAGGCAATCGTGGAGACTCTATCATCACAGAATGCAAGTCAATTAAGGTCTTTCTTAGAACTACTAACATACTATGTGCAACCCTCTCACCGGTGAGAAGGCCATCTTCCATAAATAGCACAAGTCTAAGGTCAGTATGATTTGGGGTTCAACCAAACAGGTCAGCTGGGATTTTCCGATTAAGGAACATTGATTGTAGCAAATACTGTGTAATTACTGCTCACACAATTATCGGTCACCAAGAAATGACAGATCATACAGCAACATAAAATTATAAAGGATATATATTTACCAATTTTCAACTTTATCAAACAGCTAACAGGAAAAGAAAGGGAAAAGGGCCCATTACAGTAAACCCAGCACAATGTGCACATAAACGTAGGATCTCATATCTGGAGCAGTCAGGTGTATCATTATACTCGTGCACTGACCCCATGGTCTGTGTAAAGGCACCCGCCACTGTCTGAATTTCCCTCGAAGACCACCTGAACAAACTGGCTCTCTGGAGTATTGTCCTTTCCTCCTTGGAGCCATTCACCTGCACAAAGCACTTCTTACAACAGGGACTCTCCTTTGAAAGGCATTCTGTGGCATCTTCCTTTGTGTCCTGCTCCGCAGCACCCATCAAAAAAAAAAAAAAAAAAAAAAAAAAAAAACAGAATACTGTCCTTCTGAAATCTGCTCCCACCCAGCACTCCTGGATGTTCCACTGGGCAGAAAGTTACGACATGTACCAAGACAACCCCAATTGCCTGACATGAAATGCCGAAGTTGGACAACATGGGTCCTTAACTTTAGTCAAAGCCAAAAAAACTCATACTAGCAGAACACACTGCGTTTACAGAAAACTGCTAAGATAAAAATACCTCACAGTATAGCAGAAAAAAATCTTACCCAGGGCATTACATGCACAAAATTTGTTCCTAACATAGCTAGCATGCCACTTCATAAGCTTTTAAATAAATCAACACACTAGCAGTGGACAGATTGCTGTGAAGAGGCTTTTAAAAAGCCAACAGTTTTATCACAATCTGAAGCACTCATATTTAACCCATTATTGCCCATACAGCTGGCCATACATCATCCTGTGGTGTGGAGACAGTTATCTCAAATAGCGTTGGGTGAAGAGCATCCAATTGCTTTCGCATCAAGGACATTAAGCAAGGCAGAAAGCCCCTTTGCCCAGATTGAATGGGAAGCAATTGTCTTTGGACTAAGAAATTCAATCAGTTCTGCTCTGGTCGATGATTTATGTTGGTGTCAATTTTTAGTCCACATGCAGGCATTTGTTCCTTGGCTGCTAGTCGAATGCAACGTTGGGCTCTGTTACTATCTGCACATCAGTACAATATAAAGCACAGAAGGTTCGAGCAGCATTTGAATACTGATGGACTATCCAGACTTCCCTGAGCTGTTACGTGGCTCTACAGCCATCCCCAAAAGAGATCTTTTATTTCAAGTATCTACAACTCCAACAACTGTAGCACAAGTTCAGATGTACTGACTCATCTCCTGAAATGTTCCTACAACCAACGATCTCACTTTAAGAACTCTTTATCTTGTTATTTCATACACTCATTATTTATTTATATTTGCAAAGTTTGCCTTCTATGCTCTACTTGATTTTTCACTGAACATGTTATAGTTACTATTCTATAGATTTGCTGAGTATGCTCGCAGGAAAAAAAAATCTCAGGGTTGTACGTAGTGTACTCTGATAATAAAGTTTACTTTGAACTTTAATGTGGTGGACATGGTAACTCATGAATGGAAAGGAAAACAAACCAGAGAATTGAAATCTTACCAGGCTCAATGGAAGAAGCTCAGTCCAAGCAAGTTGCTTACTTTTGGGCCACCGTGACGCCATTCCTCCACCATTAAGAAACAAATGTTTGATGAGCTACACGCTATTGTGGCATGGTGCGTATGAAAGAAATCGCACACAGCTACTTCTGGTGGCCAGGACTTAATGTAAACATTGAAAAGAAGGCCAAAGCACGGCAGCGAGTGAGAAATACTCCTCAACTTGCTCCTTTGCATCCATGGAAATGGCCTGAAGAACCATGGTAGAGTATTCACATAGATATTGCAGGATCTATAGAAGGTCATATGTCTTGGTTGTAGTGAATGCACACAGCAAATGGCCTGAGGTTGCCATCATGAAGAGCACAATATCTGAAAAAAGCATTGAGAAGCTACATTGCATCTTTAATGTTCCAATGTGACAGGGAAGCAAACCAGGGTAGGGTACAAGAAAAGAAATGCTTACAAAAGGTTCAGAGAGCTAGATAATGTTAGAGATCTAGAAGATTATAAAGCTAGCAGGAAGGAGCTTAAGAAGGAGATTAGGAGAGCCAGAAAGGGCCATGAGAAGGCCTTGGCGGGCAGGATTAAGGAAAACCCCAAGACATTCTACAAGTATGTGAAGAGCAAGAGGATAAGACGTAAAAGAATAGGACCTATCAAGTGTGTCAGTGGGAAAGTATGTATGGAACCGGAGGAAATAGCGGAGGTACTTAATGAATACTTTACTTCAGTATTCACTATGGAAAAGGATCTTGGTGATTGTAGTGATGACTTGCAGACTGAAAAGTTTGAGCATGTAGATATTAAGGAAGAGGATGTGCTGGAGCTTTTGGAAAGCATCAAGTTGGATAAGTTGCAGGGACCAGATGAGATGTACCCCAGGCTACTGTGGGAGGAGAGGAAGGAGATTGCTGAGCCTCTGGCGATGATCACTGCATCATCAATGGGGACGAGAGAGTTTCCAGAAGATTGGAGGGTTGCAGATGTTGTTCCTTTATTCAAGAAAGGGAGTAGAGATAGCCCAGGAAATTATAGACCAGTGAGTCTTACCTCAGTGGTTGGTAAGTTGTTGGAGAAGATCCTGAGAGGCAGGATTTATGAACATTTGGAGAGGTATAATATGATTAAGAGTATTCAGCATGGCTTTGTCAAGGGCAGGTCATGCCGTATGAGCCTCATTGAATTTTTTGAGGATGTGACTAAACACATTGATGAAGGAAGAGCAGTAGATGTAGTATATATGGATTTCAGCAAGGCATTTGACAAGGTACCCCCATACAAGGCTTATTGAGAAAGTAAGGAGGCATGGGATCCAAGGGGACATTGCTTTGTGGATCCAGAACTGGCTTGCCCACAGAAGGCAAAGAGTGGTTGTAGACACGTCATATTCTACATGGAAGTCGGTGACCAGTGGTGTGCCTCAGGGATCCGTTCTGGGACCCCTACTCTTCGAGATTTTTATAAATGACCTGGATGAGGAAGTGGAGGGATGGGTTAGTAAGTTTGCTGATGACACAAAGGTTGAAGGTGTTGTGGATAGTGTGGAGGGCTGTCAGAAATTACAGCAGGACATTGATAGGACGCAAAACTGGGCTGAAAAGTGGCAGATGGAGTTCAACCCAGATAAGTGTGAAGTGGTTCATTTTGGTAGGTCAAATATGATGGCAGAATATAGTATTCATTTAAGACTCTTGGCAGTGTGGAGGATCAGAGGGATCTTGGGGTCCCTCAATCGTAGAATTGAATTTAGGAGCCGAGAGGTAATGTTACAGCTATATAGGACCCTGGTCAGACCCCACTTGGAGTACTGTGCTCAGTTCTGGTCGCCTCACTACAGGAAGAATGTGGAAGCCATAGGAAGGGTGCAGAGAAGATTTACAAGGATGTTGCCTGGATTGGGGAGCATGCCTTATGAGAATAGGTTGAGTGAACTTGGCCTTTTCTCCTTGGAGCGATGGAGGATGAGAGGTGACCTGATAGAGGTGTAGAAGATGATGAGAGTCATTGATCATGTGGATAGTCAGAGGCTTTTTCCCAGGGCTGAAATGGTTGCCACAAGAGGACACAGGTTTAAGGTGCTGGGGAGTAGGTACAGAGATGTCAGGGGTAAGTTTTTTTAAAACTCAGAGTGGTGAGTGCATGGAATGGGCTGCCGGCAACAGTGGTGGAGGCGGATAAGATAGGGTCTTTTAAGAGACTTTTAGATAGGTACATAGAGCTTAGTAAAATAGAGGGCTATAGGTAAGCTTAGTAATTTCTGTGGGCCAAAAGGCCTGTATTGTGCTGTAGGTTTTCTATTAACATTTTGGACTTCCTCAACAGCTTGAAAGCAACAATGGCCCACAATTCCTGTTAGAAGACATTTATGGAAGCAAACGGTATTCAGCATATCAAGTCAGTATCATATCATCCAGTCTTACTGAATGATTCGTACAAACAATGAAACAAGCCCTCAAGACTTCAGTGGGAAGTGTATTCCTCTAACAGTGTCTTAGCACTTTCTTACTGACATACAACACACTTCGCACCACCACCAAAATGGCTCCAGCCACTGCACTGATGCAAAGACCCAGCTTGACCTGCTTAGACACCCCAAACACAAAACAAATTGTGCTACATGAACATAAAACCCAAGCAGAGAGATGTGCCAAAACGCAATATAGAAGTGTCACAGCAGGAAAGGCAGTACTTGCCTGAAACTACATCTCTGGAACAAAGAGGATACCTGCTTTTGATACGAATTGGTACTGTGTGGTACACAGAAGAAACTACTAATCACAACATCTGGAGAAGGCATGTTATTCAACTGTTACTCACTTCTGAGGCTACTAAAAGCCAATACAGACTGACCAATCCAGATCCAGCTGTAAAAATGGTACAAGATTCTGAGACAAGTACTGCAAAACTTCTGTTAAGATCAAATGACAGAGCCAGTGCTCCCTCAACACTGTGCTTTCTGAGGTGGTCACTACCGACAATGCAGTGCCCAATTTAAGATCTATACATGTATCACCACAAAATGACTTTTTGGCATTATTCCCAGGCTGTCAGTACCCTCACAGGAACAGGTGGCCTCCAGATTGATAACTAGCCACTGAAGACTAACTAGCACATGGGGCAGAATAATCCTTAGGGTTATGTTTAGGATAGAAGCGGTCTATCCTCTTTCCCTAGTTTAGAGAAAAAAATTGTTGCTGGTTGAATTTGACGATTACTCCATTGAATGTTAATAGTTCAGCAGCTGGTCTGTATATGGGAAGGGGGAGAAACCTTTAAAATAATGGGGGAAGGGGAGGGATACATTATGTATTCATGTATATTTTGATCCTCACGGGTTGGTGTCATGCTTCCCTGTGTGTTATGTACTAAAAGTAATGTATGAGGGCATTCTGGGTAGATAACTTACAAGCAAAATTAACAGCAGCACATTTGTTCCTCACCTCTCCGTCTCTGGTGTGTGTTATTTATACCATTTGGCTTCCTAGAACCACCAACATTAGCACCACCTATTATTTTTCCACATGGGTTAGCCAAAGTCCTACGCTGCCATTAATATATACACACTGATGCAAGGTAATCGACTATCATATGTCTACATTAAAACAGATGGAGGGAACACTGGATAGCACGCATCACTACCGATATATAGGAGGCTGCATATCGCACACATCACTGCCAAACACAAATTAAGACCCTAAGTGTATTTCCCTCTACAGACCTGCTTGCTTTGCTCTTTTCAAGTTAATTGGCAAGAACCAGTACCTTTACCTTCGTTATTTTGAGTCATTGCCACATATCGGTTACATTGAAACGCCCCTCATTCAAAATTAAAGTGAAGCATCATGTATGTGGAATGGATTACAGTGAAAATCAGAACAAAATGCGCTCAGAAGGCACTGTCACACAAATAAAAACCTTCAATACCTAACAACGTTGTCGCTGACAGCACTGAAGAACCGTGGAGTCGCTTAGGCACAGAGGGTATGGACCAAGTGCTGGGCGATGGGATTAATACGGAAGGGCGCCCACTGGTCGGCGTGGACCAGTTGGGTCGAATGGCTTGATTCCATACTGTACAATTCCATGCAGAAATTCCACCTGCAAGCGATACCATCATTTTGCTTGCACAGACAAGCAGCGACGGCTCCCGAAAACCAGTGTCTGTAGAAACAAGGACAAGGGACCAGCTCACTCCAAGGACACTCACCTTCTTCCCCGTATTGGTCGTAAATGGATCTCTTCTTTGGGTCGCTTAGCACTTCGTAAGCCTCGGCTACCTCTTTGAATTTCTCCTCAGCGTTAGGCTCCTTGTTCTTATCCGGGTGAAACTTCAAGGCCATTTTCCTATAAGCTTTTTTAATTTCATCGTCACTGGCCTCAGAGTTGATGCCAAGAATGGTATAATAATTTTTACCCATGATTTTTCAGCAACGTTGTTCTGAAAGCCCACCAGAGAGCAGCGATTTTGCTGAAACCATAAGAATACACAATTGCACACATTCGTGATTAATTCCAAGTCATTATCAAAAACATACAATTTTTGTAAGAGGAAACTGCCAATTTTGTATGAAAATAGACAATAATCAAGCTCATTCGTGATACATGCAAAATACAAGTTAGAATTAATCTGAATTTAAGTATTTCAGGTGTAAACTACAACATTTATTACCGTTAAATGTTTACGTCTACTTCAAACCAACACGTCAACTGGAACCACGCTCTGGTGCTCACTAACTTGCTCGATGCTGCTGCGCCCGTTGGAACGCTATCCGCCCCGCCTACCCAGGCGCTGATTGGATGGTTCGTGTTCTCCCCGCCCCGAAGTTGTTTTCATTTGGAAACCGTCCCTGACAATTCGCCAGCTCGCAGAGGTGATTGGTGAGCGACGATGTCGATCATCGATCATTTGAAAAAAATCTGCAGCTAATAAGTTAGGGTGAGCTGGCAGCCGTAAGGGGTGACTCATGAGATGGAATTAGAGAGGGGGCGCGGGGGGGTGGGCGCAAGAGGAGAAGCTTCGAGAAAGATTTCGTCAGCGGAAATTGGTAATGTTTCCGGTTGGAATGGAATCGTCTGGGAGTGGATGTGACAGATGGAAGAGGATTTGTGTTGCTATCACGAATGCTGTGATTAGGCGGAATATCTTCCCCCTCATACTTTGACGCTGTGATACTGTCAGTTTTTTTTTGCCAAATAAACTACATGAAGGCGGATAAGTATCATTTGGTTTCTCGTTTCAAGATACGGACACGTTCTGTGAGTGGACCAGAATGTGGCAAGATGGGCTGTGATGTAGTGGGAAATAATGGGAGGTCATCTATCTTGGTGCACGAAAAATAAATTATTTTAACCCTGGTGACAGATTGGCGGATGTTGCAAGTTCAAAGAAATGTCCTTGTACAGAACTAAAATCTAAGGTTGATTGGGCAAGCAAATACAATGTTGGCCTTTATTAATAGAAGATACCTGGGTCTTTGTTTCTGGAAAAACCTCGACTGGACGTGGAAACAACAAAAAAGTATGTTTCCAATAGTGGGAGCAGAGAGCACAACTTCAGAATAGGAGATACCTTTAGAACAGAGATGAGGAGGTATTTCTCTAGTCAGAGAAACTAAATTACCACGGACAGTTCTGGAGGCTAAGTTATAGTGAGTATACTTAAAGCGGGGATTGGTAGGTTTTTGATTAATAAGGCCAGCAGAGGTTATGGGTCAGGAGAATGCAGATTAAAGGGAAAACGAATTAGCCATGATCGAATAACAGAGCAAATAAGGCCTAATTCTTCTATGTCTTGTGGTCTTATGATTCGAATGCAGAATAAAAACCTTGCTACAGTTCTGCAGCACCTTAGAGAAACTCTACTTGGAGTGTGGTGTGCAGGTTTGGTCTTGCCTAAAACAAAAGCAACAACAGATTTATCAGAATGATACCCGAGATGCTGAGTTCCCTAGACAGTTGAGTGGACTTCTGTTGATTATGGTGCTGTCATTGGAATTACAGATTTCTTACAGCACTTAACAGGAAAACTACAAAATGTGAAGTGATCTATTTTGGGAGAACTAATAATGCCATGAACTTGTTGAGTGTGTACGTTTGTAGGTCATAGCAACAGAGATAGATAATTAAAATGGTATATAGAAAACTTTACAAGCAGGGTCATTATTTGGAAGCAGGGAGTTAAGCTACAACTTTAAAGCATTGGGCAGCAGTTGGAGAACTGTAGTTCTACTTGTTACATGATAGAATGGTTGTGATTGTATTGATGATTCACCAAGTAAGTTGGAATGTTTCAATTATCAGGAGAGACTGGATAACCTGTGTGGCTGTGCTTGAAGTGAATGTTTTCCTTGGCTGATGTGTCTAGAATTTGAGGTTAGAATCTCAATAAAGAATAAGCTATTTAGCATAGTTCCTTCACTCAAATTGGTGATCCTTTGAAACTACCTACTCGAGGGCAGTCATTGAGAATATCAAAATCGAGTTATCATCACTGACATATGACATGAAATGTGTTTTGCAGCAGCAGTGTAGTGCTAAGACAAAAACCTAAACTACAAAACCAGTGCGAAAAAAGGTTGTGTTCATGGACTGTTCAGAAATCTGATGACTGAGATGAGTTCATGAGCAAATCAAGAGTATGAACACTGACAAATGTAGGCAATTCATAAAGTTCATACTCTCAAGACCATGAATTATTCAAGTTGCGGAAATAAAAGTAGGATTAATCTGCAGTGACTAAAAATTTTAAAAATGCAGATACTGAACAATGAAATAAAAACAAAATAGCCAAAAGACCCAACAGCACAGATCAGACACCGTTCCGTGATGGAGACAAGAGTCTGCAGATGCTGGAATGTAGAGCAAAAAAAAATGGAAGAACTCAGGGTTTCAGGCAACATCTGTGGAAGGAAATGGACTGCCGATGTTTCAGGGTGAGGTGCTTCTTGACTGAAAGAGATAGCCAGTAGTTGGGCTTGGGTAGGGCCAGAGCTGGCAAGCAATAGCTGGATACAAGTATATATGGGTGAGTGGCAGAGGCTGGGAGGTGACAGGGGGTGTCAATAAAGGGCTGCACTTCATGAATCTGATCGGAAAGAAAGATGGAGCATGGAGCCAAATAATAAAGTTGAGGTGGGGTAGGCAACTGGAAATGGGGGGGGGGGGAGAGAAGGGATCCAGTGGGAGGTGTGTGTAGGGCAGGCATAGAGAGGAAAGAAACAGTGCTCAGCATCTTGGTGTGTTCAGGAAGAACTAGGTGGGACAGGAAGAGAGCAAGGGACATAGAGGAGGAAAAAGGAGAATTCACTGTTCATGCCTTTGGGTGTAGACTATCCAGGCAGTAGTGCTGTTACTCCACTTTTAACTTTGGCCTCATCTTGGCATTGCACGAGGCCAAGTGCAAAGGTCAAAGTGGGCATTGTGAGGGGAATTCTCTAATTAGAAAATGTTTGGTTTCAGGTGATTGGTATGAAATGTTAATACTTCATCCACAGAGTAGCTGCCTGACCTACAGTGCATTTCCACTTCTTTACTTTACATAAGGTAACAGATTGGGTATTTAGGTGTAGGCCTGAAGTTTGAAAGTGAGAACTACTTTTCTAATAATAACTGCAGAAACTAAGAAGTTATCAAAACATTCTGAAAATTTGTGCTCCAAATTTGTTTAAACTTATTCACAAGTGTACTTTTGAAATGCATTGAACATAAAGCGAATTGAAATGCAATACATTAGACAGGGAATGTCTTTATTTTACCTGTATCTTAATTCCAAAAGTACTATTAACATTTCAGGAGCACAGTAAAAATCCACAATTCAGTTTATGTACAGCAAAATCTGTTGGAGCACTACTTAACAATAAAATTGTACAAAATATTGATTCAATTAATATATTATGCACATAGAATTCATAACCAAACTTTTATTTATATATTTTTACAATCAAAGCCCATTTGTTGCACTGGATTGCATGTTTCAAGTATTACTTAAATCTTTACAATCTAAACATGTATTATATTAATACCAGTCTCAAATGTGACTATTAAGTTGAACATCTGAGTGCAGGAAAACAAAACAAACATTCTGTAGTATCACTTAACACACAAACTTTAATTTTATTCACATTTATGAAGTGCAAAGCTTTATATGTGCTGCAAAAACTTCGGTCATACACTAATTAATTTGGAAGAGTGTTACTTTTGAGACAAGTTCCTGTAACACTGAATCAATTTATTCTATGTGAGACTCTCAGTAATAAAAAAAAGAAACTGCTCCTTTGTAAAATAAGCATAGTAAGTACATTCCTAATTTTTTATGCAACAGTGGGACTCTACTGGTGTATAAATTTACTTTGATGAATTTGGAGATAAGGTGGCATCAAAGGTGTCACAACTGAGAACTTGTTTAGTCAAATAACCTTGTAAGCATCAGTTGATGAATGTAACAAATGAAGTTCTTATGAAAAGCATATTATACATAACATTTTAAAGTGCTTGACAAATTATAAGGATATAATTTAAGTGAGTGAATTGTTTCTTGAAGAATAATAGATTCCTTTCAATTTGCCTTTAACAAATTGTGACCAGGAGTTAATAAAATTGTTTATATTTCTGAATGGATCACTTACAAAGGGAAAACAATTTCCAAAGTCAATGTCAAATGGTCTAACGTTAATTGAAAGAAATTTAGAATACAGATCCAGTTATTTTTCCCCAGAGAATTGCAGGGCTCTTGATTATGTCACCCAAGACACAACTCCAATACACTCTTGCTTACGTTTGCACGTTTCACTCTTTACAAAACAACACATCTAAAACACCTAAATATCTTATAATTGCAAGTTATTGAGTGAAGGAAACCATGTAAAGGAATATGGAACAAGGCAACTTATTATCATGCTGCCAAAATCCTTACCATTCAATGTAAATATCTTTTTTTTTTAAAAAAAAAGGAAAATACTAGTTTGGATGAATTGAAATGGAGAAGATTTTTAAAATTTTTAAAGTTATATTAGATAATGTCTCCATTGTATCAATATCCCAAATATTTTTAGTAGCTTCATAATGATTACCACTATTTATCACTATTTTCACAGTTAATGAAAGCCAAAGATGTGGAATATATTTTTACCAACAATGTATTCACTTGCAGATTTTTAGCTCAATTTATGACATATTACAGATTATGGTACAAAAATATAGATTGTGTGTAGGCAAACAATAATTTTTCCATAATCATTAACCAATTTAGTTCAAATTATTTTTCCAAAGATGCTCTTGTTAAATGTTTTGTAGTATTTTTGAAATTCAGTGCTGAGATCCTGCTTTGGCAAAATATCTAACGGATAATATTTAAATAATGCACATCAGGGTAAAGGAGGTTGATAAGAATAGCGAGTAACTTGTTGCCATCCCAGAGACAATTGTTTGGATCCTTGATGAATGATTTTGCCTGTGAAAACTCCTCTTGATAGTCTGCATACTGCTTGCTGATTGACATTGATTCAAGTACACTCAGGGCCTGAAATACCAATGGAAATATGACTGTTTTGCAATTTTCAGTATAAGAATAACACTTAACAATATGAACCAAGGTATACACAGTGATCTTGGTTAATTTACAGAATGCAAGTGTCAAAAGTGCTAAGTTAGTTATTGGAATATATGAAGCATAAATGTAGACTTCAATGGTATATGCACTACAGTCTGAGACATTTTTTTCTATTCACAAACGAGAAAATCTGTAGATGCTGGTAATTTGAGCAACACACACAAAATGCTGGAGGAACTCAGCAGGCCAGGCAGCATCTATGGAAAAGAGTACAGTCAACATTTCAGGCCGAAACCCTTAGGCAGGACCGGAGGAAAAAAAGCTGAGGAGTAGATTTTTAAAGGTGGGGGAGGGCAGAGAGAAACACAAGGCGATAGGTGAAACCTGAAGGTGGAGAGGATGAAGTAAAGAGCTGGGAATTTGATGAAAGAGACAAGGTGAGAGAGGGAAAAGGAGATGGGAAATGGTGAATCAGATTTATTATCTCCAGCATATGTCGTGAAATTTGTTAACTTAGCAGTGGTTCAATGCAATACATAATATAGAAAGAAAATAAATACATAAATCACAGTATATGTATATTAAATAGATTAAAAATAGTGGAAAAACAGAAATAAACATTAAAAAAGTGAGGTATTGTTCACAGGTTCAATATCCATTTAGGAATCAAATGGCAGAGGGGAAGAAGCTGTTTCTGAATCACTGAGTGTGCGCCTTCAGGCTTCTCTACCTCCTAACAATGAGAAAAAGGCAGGCCCTGGGTGCTGGGGATCCTTAATAATGGACGCTGTCGTTCTGAGACACCGCTCCTTGAAGATGTCCTGGGTACTATGTAGGCAAGTACCCAAGATGGAACTGACTAAATTTACAACCCTCTGCAGCTTCTTTTGGTCCTGTGCAGTAGCCCCTCCATACAAGACAGTAATGCAGCCTGTCAGAAGGCTCTCCACGGTACATCTATAGAAGTTTTTGAGTGTATTTGTTGACATACCAAATCTCTGAACTCCTCATGAAGTATAGTTGCTGTCTTGCTGCCTTTATAGCTGCATTGACATGTTAGGACCAGGTTATGTCCTCAGAGATCTTGACACTTAGGAACTTGAAGCTACTCACTCTCTCCACTTTTGATCCCTCTGTGTTCCTTTGTCTTACCTTTCCTGAAATCCACAATCAGCTCTTCCATCTTACAGATGTTGAGTGCCAGGTTGTTGCTGTGGAGGGGGGGGGGGGCGGGGGAGGAGCAGTACCAGAAGTTTGAGAAATCCATGTTCATGCTATGAGGTTGGAGGCTACCCAAATGGAATACAAGTTGTTCCTCCTCCAACCTAAGTGTGGCCTCATCATGACAGTGGAGGAGGCCATGGATGGACATATTGGAATGGGAATAGGAAGTGGAATTAAAATGGATGGTCATTGGGAGATCTTACAGAGCGTAGGTGCTCAGTGAAGCAGTGTCCCAATCTACGTCAGGTCTCACCGATATACAGGAGGCCACACTGGGAGTAGTGAACACAGATTATGACCCTAACAGACTCACAGGTGAAGTGTCGCCTCATCTGGAAGAACTGTTTAGGGCCCTGAATGGTAGCGAGGGAGGTGGTGTAGGGGCAGGTGTAGCACTTATTTTGCTTGCAAGGATAAGTGCCAAGAGGGAGATCAATGGGAAGGGACAAATGGACAAGGGAATGATCCCTGCAGAAGGCAGAAAGTGGGGGGGGGGGGGGTAGGGAAAGATGCTTGGTGCTGGGATCCAGCTGGAAGTGGTGGAAGTTTCAAAGAATTATGTACTGGATGCAGAAGCTGCTGGGGAGCAGCTGAGGACAAGAGGAACCTTATCCCTGGTAGCGTGGCGGGAGGATGGGGTAAGAGCAGATGTGCATGAAATGGAAGAGATGTGGTTGAGGGCAGCTTTGATGGTGGAGGAAGGGAAGCCCCTTTCTTTGAAAAAGGAGGACATCTCCTTCATTCCAGAATGAAATGCCTCACCCTGAGAGCAGATGCGGCACAGACGGAGGAATTGAGAGAAGGGGATGACGTTTTTACAAGTAACGGGATGGGTTGAGGTATAGTCCAGGCAGCTGTGAGAGTCCATGGGTTTATAATAGACATGGGTGGATAAGCCGTCTCTGGAGATAGAGACAGCGAGATCGAGAAAGGAGGGGGAGGTTTTGGAAATGGACGAGGCAAGTTTGAGGGCAGAGTGGAAGTTGGAGGCAAAATGGATGAAGTCGATGAGTTCAGCATGGGTGCAGGAAACAGCACCAATGCAGTCATTGATGTAGTGTAGGAAAAGTGGTCACCAGTTTAGGCTTGGAACATAGACTATTCAATGTAGCCAACAAACAGGCAGGCATAGCTGGGACCTGTGTGAGTGCTCATGGCTACCCCTTTTGTCTGAAGGAAGTAGGAGGAGTCAAAGGAGAAATTATTTAGAGTGAGGACAAGTTCCGCTAGGCTGAGGAATGGTGGTAGTGGTGGAGGGGAACTGGTTAGGTCTAGCGTCCAGAAAAAAAATCGAGAGCTTTGACGTCTTCCTGGTGGGGGATGAAAGTGTATAGGGACACAAGATAATTAGGGCCAGGGAACCTGAAATCATTGAAAAGATTCTGAGCATGTGAAGGGACTGAACTAGGAGGGATAAAACAGCATCAAGATATGCCAATACGAGTTCAGTGGTGCAGGAACAAACCGATACAATGGGTCTACCTGGACAAGTGGGTTTGCGGATCTTTGATAGGAGGTAGAAACGGGAGGTGCGGGTTGCAGGAAATATGAGGTTGGTGGCAGTGGATAGGAAATCCCCAAAGTCATTCAGGTTCGTGATGGTGTGGGAGACAACAGCCTGTGTTCCTTAGATGGGTTTTACTGGGTAAAACAATCAAAAAAAATTCATTGTTGGCTGTGGTTTAACAGTTGCATTCATGCCTGAGGCAAAAAGCTGAGTTTATTTTCTGCAGAAACAATAGGCTGACAATGGAAGAGTGCTATACTATTGAAGGTACAATTTTTTGGATGAGATATTAAACTAAGTTTTGATCTGTCTTCTCAGATGCTATTGTGAATCGTCTCCATTTATTCAAAGGCACATTTTAGAGATGCACATATCATGGGACTAAAAATAAGATTTTTTGCTCAAGGAATTTTGAATATAGTAAGTCCTCAAAATACATAGGTTGACTTAAATTAATAGTTTGTGCACTTATATTTTAATATCATTCAATTGTATGAAAATTGGCAACTATTTGGTAGTACTATATGAGCTACCCATGAAGGCACTATTTTAAGTATTTCAATAAATACTTAACACCTGTTAATCATTATTTTCTGATTTCTATTGTTTTTACAACATACTTAGTGTGACATTTTAATGCACCAAGGGGTTTCTGGGAGATTTGTTCAAATTTAAAGTTAAATTTTGCATTTGCATAAAAGATTAAAGTTTCGAAATGGATTCTGAACCTAAAACTTTATATTACAAAAACTTAAACGTATGCAAGTCATACAAAATTTATCAATGAATGAAAATATCAGCACGTTTTATTCACTTCTACGCTATCTACAGTATAGATTTTGTTGGTTTGTCTCAAATGAGGCATTCGCAATTAATCTTTATAGAAGGAATCAAAACTAGTTTTATTATCCATCACTGGTGGGTTGACATCAATGTGTATATAAGGAGTGGATATCGAACCCAACAAATAAAAGTTTATTTGAAAACTAGTCATTTATATTTAAAATATAACTTATTTATAGAGCACTTTTCATACAGATGCAATTCAAAGTGCTTTACAATGGGATAAAGTACAAGCATAAAAATAAAAAAATAAATAGCTGTTGGTTAAAAGCAAGGTTAAGTAATTAGGTTTTGAGCTGATGTTCAAAAGTGTCAACCAAATTCTGCATCCCTTAAGTTTTAAGTATTGAATTCCACAGTTCTACAGGAGTGTAGGTCAAAAAAGCTGACCTGCCAATTATCTTTTGAAGGTGGTTTTAAATTTAAGAGACTTCCAGAAGACCTAAGAGCTTGAGCAGGATTACAAAATGACCACGATTCTCTGATGTACTTAATCAGAGATATGCTTTCTGATTATCTTAACTCCTTACAAATAATTGCCAGATGCACCAAAATATACACTAGGCAGGAGATATCATCATTGTTGTCCTTCAATGAGTTAACAAGGTCACGTACAGAGAGCTATGGTTCAGGTTGATGAAGGCAACACTAGTTCAGTTTTTAAAGGGCTGAATGGGGATATATCTGCCCCAGTTGCACAGAGAGCTTTCATAGATTGTAGTATAAATTCCAACTGATTGTGCTGTCATTTTTCCCAACACCTGTCAACTGATGTTATTGTTTGTTTGGTTATGAGGTCATAAGATCCAGGCAGTCTGTCAACACATTAATCAGTTGTTGCCATTGCCCGCACTCCCTGTACTGACCCAGGATGTAGCCTCTGCCTTGGCCCACCTACATCACAAGCAGCCACTCCATATTGAGGTTATGGGCAACTGTTTGCTGTGGTGATGAGTCAGAACCATTTAATGTTGCCTAATCAAGGAATGGTTACTGAACTGTACTGACTTATGTGAGAGACAAACTGTAGAGTCAGTGGAGTTCACCTGGTAACAATGGTACTGACAGAAGATACAAAAGCCACATCCAGCATGATTCGATTTATTAGGCAGTGGCCAGATAGACTCCAAAATTGATCAAAAGTCCTGGTAACAGGAGGATCTCTTGGAGGCCAGCCATTTTAATTCCACTTCTCATTACCACACTGACATACCTATCAGTCTTTTCTACCAAGTTGAAGCTAAATGCAGATTAGAGGAACAGCATCCCATTTTTACCTTGATAATCTCCAACCTGACAGCAAGAACATCAATTTCTTTAACTTCTAATAACCATACCATTTGATGCTCCCTTTTATATTCCCTTCTCCCACTGACCCCATCACCTTATCTTTTTCCTCTCTGGTTCCTCTCCACACCTCCTTCCCTTAATTCCAACATCCACTATCCTCATCTGCCAGATTCCGCACTGTTCAGCCCTTAGGCACTTCCACTTACTACCTCCAGCTTCTTACATCATTCCTATTCTTCCCCTCCCTTACCTGGTTATCACCCCCTTTTTGCCTGGATATATACATCACCCACCAGCTTTTGTTCCACCACTTCATCCCACCTTTTTTACACTGCCATTTCCCTCCACAGATGCTATTTGACCTACTCAGTTCCTTCAGCATTTTGTATAGTTGCTGAAATACAGACTGTAATGAAATGTGTGTTTGCTGGGCCCACCAGCTTGTTCAAACTAACTTCTTCACTAAGAGGGTGGTGCGGGTGTGGAGTGAGCTGCTAGTGGAAGTGATGAAGGTGGGTTCAATAAAAACATTTAAAAGAAGTTTGGATAAGTATATGGATGGGAGGGGTATGGAGGGCTATGGTTCAGGTTGATGAGACAAGGCAGAATAACAGTTCAGTACGGACTGGATGGGCTGAAGGGTCTGTGCAGTAGTGTTCTATGACTCAGATATCTGTAACCACAAGGTAATAGGGGCTGGTAACAATAAATTAGTTTGACTCAATTCAGAGTTATTAAAAGCAACATTCTTTTGGAGAATTTTGTTACCATGGGAATGTTGATAGAGGGCAAGGGTTCCTGTTAGCTTTTTGGCACAGCAGTGGTAGCTAGAACTTTTGTTAAAAGTACAAAGTACATACATGTGAGTGTTCGCACTGGAGGAGCAAGAGCACTATGACAATCAGTGTATGGAGAGTCTATTCTCACTGAAGATATGAATGGGTCAGATCAGTTTTATTCTCTGGTCACGTCCCTAGTGGAGGCAAAGGTGACTTTTGTTTTAAGTCATTAATGGTTAAGCAAATTTAAAAATGATCTTATAAACTATGGTATAGAAATATTTATTTGACACTTTAAAAAAAAACTGCTTACATCATCTACTTAATCAAATCAATACAGAGATCCATGAATAAGACCATAAGGTACAGGAGCAGAAGTAGGCCATTCAATCATGGGCTGATCCAATTATTCCAGTCATTCCCACTCCCCTGCCTTCTCCCCATACCCTTTGATACCCTGGCTGATATATTCAAGCCTCCAGTTTGAATCCTTATGTCTCATTTTCTGCTTTTTACATATTCTTATTAGCCCTCTCCAACATTAATTGCAGGGAGAAAGGCTACTAAGTTAAATGTATGGGATGTTTAAAGGTAGGTGAAATTTAACACCAAACACTAACCTGTCATATAGCAAAAATGAGTACTTGGTAGTCAACATGGAGATGATGAACCCAAGATCCCATTTCTATACCTTATGATTTTGTGATAAAGTCTTGCACCTGGGAACAATGTTAGCCCATAAATATTCTGCATGGTGCCTCAACAGATGAGTATTTCTATCCACATTAGCTTTGATATTTTGCTTTCATATTATCCATGAGTTGGCTGAATTATTGAAGAATGAAGGAATCCTGGTAGGTCAAACTTCACCTGGTCTAAACAATTATCAAAGCCAAAGGACTATGAAATTACAAACTGCAGAAATTAAAACATGAACCGTTTTAACTTTCTCCAGCTTTCTTTTGAGATCTCTACATTAATTTGGTTAAGTAGATGATGTAAGCAGTTTTTTAATGTATCAAATAAATATGCCTAGACCATAGTTAAAGGATTATTTTAAAATCTGCTTAACCATTAACTTCTTAAAACAAAAATTACTTATGCCTCTACCAGGGAGGTTGAGTTGTGTCGCAACAACAACCTTGCACTCATTGTCAGTAAGAGCACAGAACTGATTATGGACTTCAGGAAGGGTAGGTTGTGGGAAAACACACCAGTCCTCATCGATCAGCAGTGAAAAGGGTGAGCAGTTTCAAGTTCCTGGGTATCAAACTCTCTGAAGATCTATCCTAGATCTAACATAATGATGCAATTAAAAGGCACGACAACAACTGTATTTAATTAGGATTTGAGGAGACTTGGTATGTTATCAAACGCTCTTGCAAATTTCTACAGATGTACTGTGAAGAGCATTCCAACTGGTTGCATCACCATCTGGTGTGGAGGGGCCACTGCACAGGATCGGAAAAACCGGTGAAATTTGAAAACTCAGCCAGTTCCATCATTGACATGAGCCTTCCAGAACACTTTCAAACGGCAATGCCTCAAAAAAGGTGGCATCCGTTATAAAAACCCCTGTCATCCAGGACGTGCCCTTTTCTTACTGCTACCATCAAGGAAGAGACAGAGGAGCCTGAAGACAAGGACTCAACAGTACAGGAACAACTCCTTCCTATCTGCCATCAGATTTCTGAATGACAACGAACCCATGAACTCTACCTCACTATTTTTGTTGCCCTCTTTTTGCATTACTTAATTTTTTCTATATACATTATAATTTATATTTCTTTTATTATGAATTGAAATGCACTGCTGCTTCAAACACCAAATATTAACAACATATGTGGTTTTAGCAAGTTCACAAACATATTATAGATAGATTAACTGTTGTAGTCTGCAAACCAATAGAAATATTCGAGTACCAGAACTAGTTCAAGGAAGACTACCTTCTGAAGACTGACATAATCCAAGCTAGGTAGGAAGCCAAAATCTAAAAGCATTTAAGTCTGCAAAGCATGAAATAAGGAGGAAACACAGAGGGATACATGATGTGAAAGAAAATGGAGAGATAAATTTGATCAGGGTAAAGGAAATAATTGGAACGATTTAAAAATATTTAATTTGGTGAAATACATTTTTCAGAACACATATCGTTCACAACATGGACTTTTGAATAGACTAGGTGGGATGAAACTCATCAAAAGGTCTACCAAGCGGGTTCTAGAATCTGAGTGGCGGGGGAACAAGATACTGTAATTAATTACTGCAGCATGAATGACTTTCCTCATCTATAATTACCATGTGATCTTATTGAAAGAAAACATTCTTTAAGTTTTCAGTACCTGCTGTGCTTTGGGAGATAGTTGTAGTTCTGTAGCAGGCTTCAGACGAATGCAGTTGTCTGCAGGAAGTTGAACTAGTAGGAATGCTGACATACTTCGAGCTACTACTCGAAATCTATAGAAGTGCAGAATCAGAAATGTGAAGATACATCAAAGCAGCATAAAAAGTTTTTGTTCTAAAGAAATGTTCAGGAAAGGAAACTAATTGGAATCTTAAAATGATTCTATAGAAGCAGGCATTAGAGTTCTAATGAACAGTCCTTGACTTGAAAGATTAATTTTCTCTTCTCATGGTTGCTACCTGATCTAATAAGAGCCTCAATCATTTTTTGTTTTTGCCTCTAGTTGCCAGTACCTGGGTTTTTTTTGCTCCAACTATTAAATGTATGTTCACTTTAAACATGAAAAGGGGACTCCAAATACTTATTGTATCTTCCAATTCTTTGTGGTGTGGGGTGGAGGGAATACTAGAAATCTGAAAGAGGAGCTGGAGTTGTGTGAAGGCTGAGAACACTCATTTGAACGCTGAGATTCAAAGAGTATGGAAGCAAGGGGTTTAGTTATGAGAATAGCATCTAAGGCTTAGAATAATTTTACTGAGAAATTCAGATCCTACCATGGCACCAGTGAAATCTAACCAAGTAATTAAATAAATACATATGGAAGCAAAATCTAAGTATCAGTAACTGTGAACATGACACTACGTGAGTGAAGTAAACTGCAGCATTATGATCCACTGATATTCTTTAGAGTAGGAAATCTATTCTCACCTACTAAGGCATGTGTACAACCCCAGAGTTACAAAATGATGGTCGACACTGAAATGACCTAACAAGCTGCTCAAGGGTAAATAGCAATAGGTATCAAATACCACCAATACCAACAGTCTGAGAATAAATATCATGTGGCTGCAATACAACATAAAAACCTATGCAACTATTTTACATAATTCATAAAAGCATTATTTTTAAAAAATCCTGATAAAATAAAACATAATTTTTGAAACTGATCCTTTAAGTATACTAGGTGCAAATAGATTAATAACATCCAAAAGGTACTATGGGTGTTAGAAACCTGATACAAAAATACTTTTACACATGAAATTTGTGATAAGCTATTGTTTCTTGATGAAAGTTATCAGAAAGATGAAACAGCTTAGGGTGATGAAAATTAGAAGCTACATAATTTTATAGTAGTTTACCAATGATTGTAAAATGGCATGAATAGATTCACTTTAATAAAAATTATCAAACATTTTGCATAAATATTCATGGTATTTACACAAACATAGAAGAATACTTTTGTGAACACTGGAAAAATTCATACAGTCGTTATTTAATTTTTAAGTCTGAAGATCATGCTAATTTATAAGTCACGGAAAATCTATGTAGTATTTTTTTTATTAGACTTCATACAAAATATCCCACCTGTTTGAGAGTGGAGATTTCCTTCCAAGACCTATTGCTCCCAGAATTCCAGAAGAGAGCCTCTCCTCTGCCAGTTGACTCAGTTTCACTTGCAATGCATTTAATATCCTCATAAAAAAATCCAATCCAGTTAAATCATTCTGCTCAAGCTGGATCAATGCCAAATGCAATAATTTATGCCACCATAGGAACAGTTTAACCTCATCATTTGTATTGCTGTGGAAACAATATTCAATAGTCAACAGAGATTAAAACTTGACATGCAAATAAATAGCCAATTCCTAATGAATTAAATGGTACATTTTAAAATGTAAAATTGTGTGTGTTTCAATTCTTTAAAATGACTACATTTCAGAAAAATTCCTGTGTTCTAGTTTGACCAGTGCTTTTGGTATTTTGTGAAACCACCCCATTATAGGAAAGAAATTACACGAATCTTAGAAACTACTTCCTTCATAAGCTATTAACTCTAACTCACACACTACAAATTTGAAAATAAAGAACTGGCAAGGCTATCACAGAAGAAAATTTTATGGAGTGTGACAAGGATTGCTTCATAACAGTACATTACAGATTTGGTCATGCATAATGAAGAGGGATTAATGATACTTCTTGTGATTAAGGATCCCTAGGAAGTGACCACAACATTGTAGAATGTCTGATACAGTTTGAATGGAATGCCTCAGGCCCATAATCAGTACCATGCATTTGTATAAAGATATTACAATAGTACAAAGGTCAGAACAGAGGACATTCTTAGCCTAACCTACATATTCATGTAATAATTCATTTTTCTCATTTTTAATCCTGTTTTGTGATTTTGTACAGAAGCCTTTGAATGTCATTCCTATTTGGCAGTTAGGCTAGGCAAGAGGCATGAGCACTGGGAGCATTAAAATGGGCATGAGGTCATGACATTTTGCTGACAAAATACAGTTGCCAAATTCCAGGAGATATGAGAATCTCTCTCAAATATACCATACTTTCAGCAACTGTGAATGAGAACAGGTGAGTTATTTCCATTCGAGGAAGGAATCCTGCATTGCAGTTGACTTTGACTGCTCTTGTTTAGTGGTAATGGCATCACCATCTTGTCAGCACTAATGTGTCTGGTGCTATTCTCAAAAGTCTACTGTCAAGTGTCCAAAGTGATTGTCTGATATGGGTGGGGGTGGGGGTAGAACAGACTTGTTAATTTAGAAATTAGAATCTAATGATGTAAATAGTGTTCTAGTGTCTGGTTGGGCAGTGAAAGTTGTCTACCCATTAAGCCAGAAATCTTAAGCAACATACAGAAAATGGTGGAGGAACTCAGCAAGCCAGACAGCATCTATGGAAGGAAATAAACAGTCGACATTTCGGATCTTGCCCCATCTGCTAGCAATCTACCATGCTGGTAACAGCTCTGGCTCAGAACACCTGTTTGGCCTTGTAAATTCACTGAACTTAAATGAGGCTGAAGCTTCAAAATGAGAGACACTTCACCATGCAAGTAGATGACTGACAGGTATAATCTTCAGATTAATCATCCATAACCAAAACATACTCCATGTGGAGAAATCTATAGATTCACACACAGTTCAGTGTGGGCTGAACAGATAGGAGCTGGCTAAGGTTGTGAATGACTGAAGGAGATACAGATGAGTATCTAGCATTAATACGCCAGATGATCCAAGGTAACCAAGATTAACTGTGGAAGGCACAGATGTTTGGAGAGGGGGGTGTGGAAGAGGAGGGTGCATGGTGATGTTGAGGCATTTGAAGTGTTAGTTTGCAATCTGGCTAATCATATATTAACTGTTAATCCCTCGTTAACAACTTATCACATCCTCTGGTCAACCCCTGTAAAACCCCCAAAATTTTATTTTTTTGGGCAATAACAACACAAATAGAATTCATAAAAGATCCCATGACACTTTCAGACTGAACGAGTGACTTCACTGATAGTTATACAATATACCAATGCCAATGTTTTCCTCCCCAATCAGGTGAGACTTTGAAACCACCATTTACTCTCTCCATGGTATCAGTCTGGTGTTCCAACACTGTTCAAAAGATGTAGCAACATTCTACTAGTTCCACTTAATATATGTACCTTGCCCAAGATATTGTGAGTAAATATTACCTTGGAAAGACTTGGTCTATCCATTTGTTAAGTAGAACTAGCACTTTCATTTCATTGGACAGAGTCTGCTCCATATTCAGATGCTGAAGAATGTACACATAAAGAGTCAAGTAGCTTCCCAAGTCCAAACACTCTTTCAGGAATTCTTCTGCGGTTAATTCTGGCACTTGAAGAGATACTAAAATTGGTCCCCATCCAAAATACTGATCGTGCTGTGCACCTGGATAAAAACATCACATAGTTATTAAAATCCGATAAATAGATAAAAATCAAGCCAGAAAAAGTTGGATCACAAATCAACAGGCTACCTATGAATGAAAAATAAATTGGATACAATTATTGCATAGAAGTTTCAAATTTAAAGTTGCCAACTATTTCAAAGCATTCAATACAAATTTTCCATGCTTTAAAGCAATTTGCTGACTAGAGCATAAAAGCAAGAGGTATTGCTGAGGCTTTATAAGGTATTAGTCAAACCACATATTGAGAGCAGTTTTGGGCCCGGGGATGAAAGGTTTAAAGTATAAGGAGCATTTGACGGTTCTGTCTTATACTCACTGGAGTTTAGAAGGATTGGGTGGGGGTTGGATCTCATTGAAATCTACCAAAGAAAGGCCCTGGTAGAATGGATGAGGAGAGGATATTTCCAGTGATGGGTGAGTATAGGATCAGGGCACACAGCCTTAGGACAAAAGAGCAGAGATGAGGAGGATTTTTTTAGCCAGAGGGTGGTGAATCTGTGGAATTCGTTGCCACAGATGACTGAGGAGGCCAAGTCATTTGATATACTTAAAATGGAGGTTGTTAAGTTCTTGATTAGACAGGGTGTCCAAGCTCATGAGGAGAAGGCAGGAAAATGGATATGAGAAGTAAAAACAATCAGCCATGATTTAAATGACACTGAGATTCGATACACTGAATGGCCTAATTATGCTCCCGTGGGTAAGTAATTCCCTTAGAGTCAACAATTCTAGGATTCAGACCTAGCAATGTGGAAGTGACAGGAATATGTGAAGTGTAGTGTGTAACATAAGAGAAAATTGCAGGTGGAGGCATTTTCAAACTGCTGCAGGAACTCAGCAGGCCAGGCAGCATCTATGGAAAAGAGTAAATAGTTGGCGTTTCGGGCCGAGACCCATCAGGACTACTGCTTTTAACCTTTCAATTGGTGGAAGGGGCAGTCAAGGGATTCTCAACAAGTTGCTACTATGCATTTTGTAAATGGTATATTTAGATGTTATAGTGTCCCAGATTGGGTGCTAATTAAACTGGTTGCTTTGAATTAGCAGCCAAGACATCAAGCTGGCTGCTTTGTCCTAATGGTGTCAAGCTTCTTTAAGTGATAATGGAGATATAGTCATCCAGACAAGTGAATAGTAGTCCATGACATTCTTGAATTATGCCTTTGTGGAAACGTTTGGGGGATTTGGGAGGCATATCCCTCAGCACACAATACTCAGCTTCTGGCTTCTCTTGCAGACAAATAATTAAGTGGTTAGTACAGTTTAATCGCTGGTGACCATCAGTACATTGATGCTAGCAATAGTAATGCCATTGATCATTACACAACAAGACCATAAGACCATGAGTTATAGGAGCATTTGGCCCATCAAGTCTGCTTCACCATTCCATCATGGCTGATCCAATATTCCTTTCAGCTCCAATCTCCTGCCTTCTAGAGGTGTATAAGATGATGACAGAAATTGATTGTGTGGCTAGAGGCTTCTTCCCAGGGCTGAAATGGCTACCACGAAAGGGTGCTCGGAAGTAGGTACAGAGGAGATGTCAGGGGTAAGTTGGTTTTTAAAAAAAAACAGAGAGTGGTGAGTGCATGGAATGGGCTGCCAGTGATGGTGGGGGAGGCGGATACAGTTGGATCTTTTAAGAGACTCCTGGACAGATACATGGAGCTCAGAAAACTAGAGGGCTATGGGTAGCCTTAGGTAAGTTCCAAGGTAAGGACATGTTCGGACACAGCTTTGTGGGCCGAAGGGCCTGTATTGTGCTGTAGGTTTTCTATGTTTTTCCTCCCCATATCTCTTCATACTCTAAAACAATCAAAGATCTATCAACCTCGGTCTTAAATATACACCAAGACTTGGCCTCCACAGCTGCCTGCAGCAAAGAATTCCACAGATTCACCACACTCTGGCTAAAGAAATTCCTCCTCATTTCAGTTCTATAAGGACAACTCTTTATTCTGAGGCTGTGTCCTCTGGTCTAAGAAACATCCTCTCCACATTCACTCTATCAAGGCCTTGAACCAATCGATAGGTTTCAATGAGGTCATCCCTCATTCTTCTGAATTCTAGGCCCAGAGCCATCAAACGTCCTTCATATGACAAGCCATTCAATTCTGGAATCATTTTCGTGAACTTCCTTTGAACCCTCTCCAGTTGCAGCACATCCTTTCAAAGATAGGGGGCCCAAAACTGCTCACAGTACTCCAAGTGAGTCCTCACCAGTGCTTTATAAAGTCTCAACATTATTTGCTTTTATATTCTCGTCCTCTTGAAATGAATGCTAACATTGCATTTTCCTTCGTCACCACAGACTCAACCTGCAAATTAACCTTTAGAGAATCCTGCATAAGGACCCCCAAGCCCCATTGTGCCTCAGTTTTTCCTATTTTCTCTCCATTTAGAAAATAGTCAACCCTTTCATTTCTTCTACCAAAGTGCATGACCATATAATTCCATCTGCCATTTCTTTGCCCATTCTCCTAATCTAAACCCTTCTGTAGCCTCTCTATCTCAAACTACCTGCCCCTACATCTACCTTCATATTGTTGCCATCAATTCCATCATCCAAATCATTGACATGCAACTTAAAAAGAACTAGTCCCAACCACAGATGGCTGTGAAACACTACTAGTCACTGGCAGCCAACCAGAAGAGGCTCCTTTTATTCCAACTCTTTGGTCCTGCCAATCAGTCACTGCTTTATCCCTGCTAGAACCCTCCCTGTAATACAATGGGCTCAAAGCAGCCTCATGTGTGGCACCTTGTCAAAGGCCTTCTGAAAATCCAAGTACACAACATCACTGATTCTCCTTTGTCTATCCTGCTTGTTTTGTTGTTTCTTCAAATAATTAAAACAGATTTGTCAGGCAAGATTTTCCTTTGGGGAAACCATACAGACTACAGCCTATTTTATCATGTGCCTCCAACTACCCAAATATGATGGCAAAATATAGCATTAATGGTAAGATTCTTGGCAGTGTGAAGGATCAGAGGGATCTTGGGGTCTGAGTCCATAAGACACTCAAAGCTGCTACGCAGGTTGACTCTGTGGTTAAGAAGGCATAAGGTGCATTGGCCTTTCATCAATCCTGGGATTGAGTTTAGGAGTCGAGAGGTAATGTTGCAGCTAGATAGGATCCTGGTCAGACCCCACTTGGAGTTCTGGTTGCCTTACTACAGGAAGGACGTGGAAACCATAGAAAAGGTGCAGAGGAGATTTACAAGGGTGTTGCCTGGATTGGGCAGCATGCCTTAAGAGAATAGTTTGAGTGAACTCGGCCTTTTCCCCTTGGAGCAACGGAGGATGAGAGGTGACCTGATAGAGGTGTACAAGATATTGAGAGGCATTGATTGTGTGGATAGTCAGAGGCTTTTCTGCAGGGCTGAAATGGCTAGCACTAGGGGGCATAGTTTTATGGCACTTGGAAGAAGGTACAAAGGAGACGTCGGGTAATTTTTTTTTAAAACGCAGAGAATGGTGAGTGTGTGGAATGGGCTGCTGGCAGTGGAAACGATAGGGTCTTTTAAGAGACTCCTGAATGGCTACATGGAGCTTAGAATAATAGAGGGTTATGGTTAAAGCCTAGGTAGTTCTAAGGTAGGGACAGGCTCAGCACAGCTTTGTGGGCTGAAGGGCCTGTATTGTGCTGCAGGTTTTCTATGTTTCTACCCTGAGACCTCATCCTTAATGATTGACTCCAACATCTTCCCGACCACTGAGGTCAGACTAATTAACCTACAGTTTCCTTTCTTCTACCTTTCTCCCTTCTTGAAGAATTGGCAAATTTTCAGTCTTCTTAAACCATTGCAGAACCTAGTGATTCTTGAAAGGTCATGACTAATGTCTCCACAATTCCTTCCGCCACATCTTTCAGAACCCTGGGTTGTACGCCAGCTGGTGCAGATGACGTATCTACCTTCAGACCTTTCAGCTTCCCAAGAATCTTCTCTCTAGTAATGGTAATTTCACACACTCATGATCCCTGACACTTGGAATGTCCACCATACTGCTAGCGTGAAGAATGATGCAAAATACTTACCCAGTTCATCCGCCATTTCCTTGGCTCCCACTGCAACAATGAGGAGGACACTATTTTCCATTTTTCAACATACTCAACTTTGCCTTTAGAGCTCTTGGGTCAGTCAGACTAAAGATTAAAGTTTTCTTTGATACAAAATTTCTACATTGAGGGAGATATCATTCCTGAATTTAAATTGTTAAGATTACATTTCATTCTTCAGAACTTAAGAGCATAGGCTTGGGAGTTTTTGTGCAGAACACCCTAAAGGTTAACTTGCAGGTACAGTTGGTGGGGCGGAAGGCAAATGCAATGTTAGCATTCATTCCAAGAGGTCTAGAACATATCAGCAGGGATGTGATGCTGAGGCTTTATAAAGCACTGGTGAGGCCCCACCTTGAGTACTGTGAACAGTTTGGGCTCCACATCTCAGAACAGATGTGCTGGCATTGGAGAGGGCTCAGAGAGGGTTCACCAGGATGATTCCGGGAATGAAAGGGTTATCATATGAGGAACATTTGATGGCTCTGGATCTGTACTCGCTGGAATTTAGAAGGAGGTGGGGGGGGGGATCTTATTGAACCTTTCGAATGTTGAAAGGCCTAGACAGAGTAGATGTGGAAAGGATGTTTCCCAAGGTGGGGAAGTCTAGGGCAAGAGGGCACCCTTCAGGATAGAGGGGTGTCCATTTAAGACAGAGATGCGGAGAAATTTCTTTAGCCAGAGGGTGGTAAATTTGTGGAATTTGTTAATACAGGCAGCTGTGGAGGCCAGGTCATTGGATATGTTTGAGGTAGAGCTTGATAGGTTCTTTATTGGACATGGCATCGAAGATTACGGGGAGTGGGGCTGAGGAGAGGAAAAAAGGATCAGCCGTGTTTGAATAGTGGAGCAGACTCAATGGACCAAATTGCCTAATTCTGCTCCTATGTCTTATGGTCTGATATTATTCCTGCATTTAAACTGTTAAGTGCCATAAAAATTTGGTATGTTTCAACAAGATTACTTTTCACTCTTCAGAACTCGTGCATAGGCACAGTCTCTCCTTATACAATTCACCCATCCCAGGAATCATTGAAGTACATCTTTCTTCAGCAACAATCAGACTTGCACACAATATTCCAGGCACAGCATCACTAAGACCAGATACTAGTACTTTACATAATTATATAATTGCAGTAAGAACCAAGTATTCATGTGATATCCACTACCTACAAATGAACCTGAAACATTTTTAAACCAGAGTATTTAAAAGCTTGGACAGAATGTGTCATGTTTTAAATTCTCAAGCACTTAACTTACTGGTGTGCAGAAAAAGCTTCAAAATATGCAACTCAACATGTATGAAAATTGCACAGCATATTAAAAAATAAACTTGTATGCTTTAACTTACGTTAATGCAAACTAAAATCATGGGGAGGTTGTTATATTTAAAACCAATAAAAATTAATAGCAGAAATAAAGATAGAATTGCTACAGTACTTTGTCCAATAATTATTTGAGAGCCTTTTTAATTAGTTTATTCAGTTTGTTTTTCATTTCCTGTCCCTCATTACTACCTCTCCAGCATTGTTTTCCAGTAGTCCGATATCCACACTCAGCTCTCTTTTATACTTTATGTATCTGAAGAAAATTTTGGAATCCTCTTTAACACTATTGGCTAGCTTACTTTTGCATTCCATCTTTACTTTCTTAATGACTTTTTTGTTGCCTTCTGTTGGTTCTTAAAAGCATCCCAATCCTCTAACTTCCCACTAACTTTCACTCCATTACATGTCCACTCTTTGGCTTTTATGTTGGCTTTGACTTCTCTTGCTTGCTACGGTGGTGTCATCTTTCATTTAGAATACTTCCTCCTCTTTGGGATGTAAAAATCCTGTGCCTCCCGAATTGTTTCCAGAAATTCTAGCCATTGCTGCTCTGCCGTCATCCCTTCCAGTTTTCTTTTCTAATCAATTTTGGCCAACTCTTCTCTCAGATCTCTGTAATTCCCTTTACTCCACTGTAATACATCTGACTTTAGCTTCTCCTTCTCAAATTTCAGGGTGAATTCGATCATATTATGATCACTTGTCCCTAAAGGTTTCTTTTACCTTAAGCTCCCTAATAAATTCCAATTCAGTGCACAACACCCAGTCCAGAATAGCTGATCCTCTAGTTGGCTCAAGCACAAGCTGCTCCAAAAAGCCATCTTGTAGGTATACTAGAAATTACCCATCCTGGAATACAGCACCAACCTGATTTTCCAAACCTACCTGCATTTTGAAGTCCCTCATGACTATTGTAACATTACCCTTTTGGCATGCATTTTCTATCTCCTGTTGTCTTACAAGGTCACATTTTTACTACTATTTGGAGGGCTGTATAAAACTCCCATCAGGATTTTTTTTTACCCTTGCAGTTCCTTAGCTCTATCCACAATGATTCAACACCTTCTGGCCCCATATCATCACTTTCTAATAATTTCATTTCAGTTTTTATTAACAGAGCAATGTCACCCCCTCTGCTTTCCTGCCTGCCTTTTCAATACAATGTGTATCCTTGGACATTAAACTCCCAGCTATAATATTCTTTCAGCCATGATTCATTGATGCCTGGAACATCATACCTGTCAATCTGCACCTGTGCTGCAAGTTCATATACCTTATTCTATATACTTCGCACGTACAAATATAACACTTTCAGTCCTGTATTCACCTTTTTCGATTTTGTCCACCTTTTAGTTGCAACTCATTCTGTTGACTGCAATTTTGCCCCATCTCCTGCCTCTCATCACTACACATTGCCTCTGTTTGTAAACCAGCTACCTCATCTTCAGCACTATTATCTGCCTTTCCAATGATATTTTTTGTATTGAAGTATAGGCAGCTCAGGACACTAGTCGCACCATGCTTAAGGTTTTGATTCCCAACTTTATCTGAGGACTTACCAACCTCTGCCTCCACAACCTCTCCATTAACTGTTCTGGCATTCTGTTTCCCATCACCCTGCAACTCAAGTTCAAACCCCATCGTGCAGCATGTCACCTGGGAGGCAACATACCACCTGGGAATCTCGTTCTTGCCTACAGAACCTTCTGTCCATTCCCCCAATTAATGAGTCCCCTATCACCACAGCATGCCTCTCGTTCCCCCTTCTCTTCTGAATCACGGAGGCACACTCAGTAATAGACACCCGACCACTGTTAGGTTATCCCCCCAACAATATCCAAAGTGATATACCTGTTGCTGAGGGGGATGGCCACAGGGATACTTTGCACTGGTTCCTTAACCCCTTTCCCCTTCCTGACAGTCACCCAGTTTCCTGTGTCCTGCACCTTGGGTGTAACTATCTCTATATGTCCTATCTATCACCCCTTCAGCCTCCGGAATCATCCTGAGTTCATCCAGTTCCAGCTCCAAATCCTTCATGCCGATTGTTTGAAGTTGCATCTGGATGCATTTCTTGCAGCTGTAGTCGTCAGGGACAATGGAGGTCTCCCTGCCTTCCCACATCCCGCAAGAGGAGCTTTCAACCATCCTACCTGACATTTCTACTGAGCAGATATAAAGAAGGGAAGGGAAAAAAATTAACTTTGAGCTTTTCTTTTCTTTCCCTGACTGAAGCCTGGAGAGGTAGTCAGAGTGGTATCATCTTTGGAGGAGTAGGTAGACTCTCTTTTAGGAAGTAGATAACACTTGCCACTTAGTACATGGGCTGCTTCATTGTGTGAGGTGCTGCAAGTGGGATAGAACACTGCAGTTATCAGCACCCACTTAAGCTTGGAAAGGACAGAAGGTCTCAAGCAGTTAAAGACAGTTCGGCCTAGGGTCAATGCCCTGAGGAATCCTGGTGCTACATGCAAGTACTCAGGAAACAGATCAGCAACCATCTCAGTAGTGCTGCAATGTTTGACTGTAATCTGCAAAGTTTACTTCCTTCCCACCAATTTCAATTTTACTAAGCCTCATTGATTGTATACTCTGTCAAAAGATTTTATACTTCAGTGATGTGTATGCTATCGTAAGAATATAACAGGAGTGTTGTGTACATTATTGGCCTCTTCAGGTAAGGAACATTAATGTCTTGGAACTTATTTACAGTTTTATCAGAACTATGCCATGAATAGGCAGGTGAGGAAATGTTAGACATGTTGGGCTTGTAGTTGCTAGAGTCTGGAAGGGCAACAGGAGGTCTCATTAAAAAAAAGCATCATGAAATATTAACAGGAGTATCCCGCTAAATAAAACATGAAGAAAATCTAATCAGTTCTTCAAACACGAACATGCTGCTTACCATCCTTAAAATATGCCATAATGCTGGCTTCAGTCATTTCTGCCATGAGCTTGACAGATGCCAGACTTTGACATGCCGCAGTCAGTAGTGGTAACGCCAGGTTGTAATGCACCTTAGAATCAATCCAAGACCGCAAACTTACACGCAGTAAATCTGCCGATGTGACACTAATATTATTCAGCATCATCAATACTTCCATAAAAAGACTGGTGACTGCCATGTGCCGCAGTTGAATGTCCACTTCTGTGGAAAGAATGTGGAAGAAATAAATTCACTGATGAATTACCTGTTTAAATACATGTACAGCAGGAAATTAATGGTATCTAATTGTTTGGTGGCCAAACATTTCAATTCCAATTCCCATTTCCGTTCTGACATGTTGGTTAATGACCTCCTCTTGTGGCACGATGAGACTACCCTCAGGCTGGAGGTGCAACAGCTTATATTCCATCTGGGTAGCCTCCAACCTAATAGTATGAATATCAATTTCTCCTTCCGGTAAAAAAAAAACAACTCCCTTCCCTCCTTCTATTCCCCACTCTGTCCCTTTACCTCTTCTCATCTGCCTATCACCTCCTCCTGGATCCCCTTCTCCTTCCATTTTTCCCATGGTTCACTCTCCTCTCCTATCAGATTTCTTCCCTCTCCTGCCCTTTACCTTTCCTATCCGCCTGGCTTTATCTATCACCTTCCAGCTATCCTCCTTCCCCTCCCCTCCATCTTTTTATTCTGATGTCTTCTCCCTTCCTTTCCAGTCCCGAAGAAGGGCCTTGGCCCAAAACGTCGACTGTTTATTCCTCTCCATAGATGCTGCCCGACCTGCTGAATTCCTCTAGCATTTTGTGAGAGTTGCAGATGGTTTGTTCTTCCAGATTCCAGCATCTACAGTCTGCTGTATACCCAAGGAGCTGATCATACTTAAGTATCTATATCCTTTTTATTCAAAATTAGCCTCTGAATACTTGCATGATTTACATTAAATTTCATTATAACTACAAAGGAAACACTTCAGGAAATTGAATGTGATTGACATCTGAAGTTATCAAAGTACAACGTCAACTATAAAATTACTATCATTTCACGTAGTTTGCCTAACCAAATTTGGCAACGTTCTTTTTTCCCCCCAATAAACTCATTGGAAGGAGGAGAAGTCAGAGGGCCATACAGCATGGAACAATGCCCTTTGTCCTATATGTATCCATGTTGATCACAATGTATATTCAAAATAATCCCATTTCCCTGCACTTGGCCCATATCCCTCTAAGCTCTTTGTCATCTACTAATGTCCCTGACTCAACCATTTCCTCTGATAGTTCGTTCCATACGTCCATCACCTGCTGTATAAAAATGTTGCCCCTCAGATTATTAAGCCTTTTACCTCAAACCTTAAAACTATATCCTCCAGTTTTCGGTTTCCCAACCCCAAAAAAGAGACTGCTCACACTACCTATGCTCCTCATGATTTTATATACCTCCATGAGATCACTCCTCAAAGAGTAAAGGCCCATCCTGTCTAACCTCTCCCTATGAAATAATCCCTCGTGTCCTGGCAACATCCTTGTGAATCTTTTTACACTCTTTCCAGTTTCATCACATCATTCCTGTAACAGTGTGATCAAATCTGAGCTCCAACCATGGCTTCAACAAAATCTTGTGCAATCGTAATATCACCTCCCCACTTCTATATTCAATGTCCTGAACGAGGAAGACCAGCAGAATTCATAAAATTCTTTCACAAGGGACATGGGGTACAAGTCTGGAGAGCTCAGCAGGTTTGTCTGGATCTTTTGTCTTCGTAACAGTTCACACTTCTGTCTTTTTTTATTCACATCAAGATGCAAAGTTAGTGTAGATGTCCTATTGCTTCCACATTTTCCACAACTAGATGGTCAATGCTTGTATTTCAATGGTATTATGCAAAACATGATGAAAAAAACTATAATTGAATATTTAGCCACTGACTTGCAGCAAGGCAGAAATCAGATTTCCATTATCGCAACAAACTACATAGAAACAGACACACGAGATCATTTTCAGAATGCACTAACCAGGAGGATTAAAAAGAACAATATCATCCAATAACTTTATCATCTCATGTTCTAGTTGACCATGAACTATCTGTGTATTCTGATCCAAAGTGATGATGCACTGGACAATGTGGTGGATATACGCTCTGCATTTAGGTGTAGCATCCTAAAAAATTAAAAATATATTATATTAGTGATAAAGCATTCATATTTTATTTTCTAAAGTTCAAAGTAAATTTATGATCCAAGTATGTATAGTGTATGTCACCATATACTACTCAAGGATTCACTTTCTTGCAGGTATTCACAGTAGAACAAAGAAATACCACAGAATCAATGAAAATCTATACACAAGCACTGACAATCAATACACAAAAGACAACCAGTGTAAAGAAACAAAAAAAAACTTGTGAATGTTATTCACCCGTATGAGATTAAATTAAAACTCAATTGTGCTTCTGATATTTGAATAAAAATATGGTTGTAACTTATGATATAACTGGAGCATTGTTACAGATTTCTGATTAAAAACGTATATTTCTTCTGTTCTCTGTTGAACTATTTGCTTGGTGTGTTCTCTGCTTGCATATATTAATTGGCAAACCATGCTTTTGCATTTGTTCAATGCGTAAGAATGGATTCAGGAAAATGAAATCATTAACAATTCTATTGGCCAATTGAGCAGAAATCATTAAATAATTTTTAATTGCTTTTTGTTTTCAACATATACAATAATTTGCTTTGCTCATAATGTACAAAGGGATTCAGGCTCTTTCCGATTTAAGAGCAGCTTTGATGTCATGACCATACTAGTAAATTGATATTGCAAGCATCGCAACACATTTGGTCAATCAGTAAAAACTCTGGAGAGACAAAGATTGTGTACATATACTGGACACAAATGACGAAACTGAACATAAATTCAACCTAATTTATCCCAGACAATTTCTTGTTATGTCTACTCACACTGTGTATGCCCAAGGTGTCACCGAAACCTGTGACTACTTTTAAAAGCTTCAGGATTGGTTGAGCTGAAGGATCTTTTAAAATGATGGTAGAAGGAGAATAGTGGCTACCAAAATAGCTGAGGACATTTTGGTAAGATGCAATATCCACAAAATGCCAAGGTAGTGCACTCGTTTGTTCAAGGAGATTATACAATGGAGACTCCTGCAGAAATGAGCATTACCGGCTGAGTTAGTGAAAAAATGCATATTAACAGTATGATTAAAAATAATTCTGATTATTTTGCATATTCACCAAAGCAAACTAACTGGAATAGCAAAAATCTCCATCAGTACAAGAATTAACGTGAGAAACATGCACTTAGCTTCTTCAAACTTTGAAGTGCCATGCATTTCAAAACCAAGGCATCTATAGAATAAAAATTCAAACACCAGTGCTCTCAAACATACCCAATCGAAGCACCAGTTGTTACCTCTAACTTGGAGGTGAAATTCTGGTGTTCTCTGAGATATACTATCACAGGGACTAGCCCAAAGGTCACCACAATAAGCAAGTTACATAGCTTTTGGAAAAAAAATTCAGATTATTATGTTGCTATTCAGCATTCATTTCTGGAGGACTAGAATATAAAAGCAAGGATATAATGCTGAAACTTTATAAGATATCGGTCACACCGCACTTGGAGTATTGCCAGCAGCTTTGGGCTCCTTATCTAAGGAAAGGTGTGCTAGCATTGAAGGTGGTCCACAGGAGATTCACGTGAATTATTCTGGGAATGAAAGGGTTAGTGTATGAGGAGCATTTGATGGTTCTGGGCCTATACTCCCTGGAGTTTAAAAGAAGGAGGGGTGATCTCATTGAAACCTATTGAATATTGAAAAGCCTAGAAGGAGTGGGTGTGGAGAGGACATTTCCTATAGTGGACGAGTCCAGGTCCAGAGGGCACAGCCTCAGAATAGAAGGACATCTATTTAGAACAGAGATGAGGAGGAATTCTCTTTAGCCAGAGGGTAGTGAATCTGTGGCAAATTGCCACAGAAGACTGGGCGGCCAAACTATTAAGTATATTTAAAATTGAGATTGACAGGTTCTTGATTGATCATGGTGTCAAAGGTTATGGGGAGAAGACAGGAGAATGAGGTTGAGGGGGATAATAAATCAGCCATTTTGGGATAGTTGAACAAACTCAATGGGCCAATTGGCTCAATTCTGCTCCTATGTCTTATGGTCTTATTGAAAAATTTTAACAATATATGAAAGCAGTTAACAGATACAGTACTGAATAATCCAGAGGCTGAACTGATGATCTGAAAATTCAGTTCTCACCATGACATATGGAAAATCAAAATCTAATTCATTAATTACAGAATCAAAGTAAAGAGAGTCACAGTGTAATTCAGGGTGGAAATAGGCCTGTTGGCCTATCTGGTCCATGCCGATCATAGCATCCTCCCTGCTAGTCTCAAATTGCTGCATTCAGCACATAATCCCTCCATGTACCAATCCAAATACCTTTTAAATGTTGCAATTGTACACAACTCAATCACTTTCTCTGACAGCTCATTCCAGGTATTCCCTACCCTCCGTGTTAAGAAGTTACCTCTCAGGTCTCTTTTAAATCTCTTCCTTCTGATCTTTTATCGGTGCCCCCCATGAATTCTCCAACCATGGGGAACAGACTTGGACCATCCACTTTATCCATACCCCTCGAATTCATAAACTTCTATGAAATCACCTCTCATTCTCCTGCACTCCAGGGAATAAAGATAAAGTGTGATCAACTCTCCCTATAAAATAAAGCCCTCTAGTCCAGACAGCATCCTTGTAAATCTCTTCTGCACCCATTTCAGTTTGACAATGTCTTTTCTTTAACTGAAATACCAAAACTGTACACAATACTCCAATCAATAATGGTAAGGGCCGAATGGCCTACTCCTGCACTTACTTTCTATGTTTCTAACCGTGTCAAGCTACACTGTCACAAAGTAAAAAACATGTCTCACCAATGGTCACTGCACAGCTCCATTGCTTTGTGTGGTATTGCTATCATGCAGAATGGGAAGGATTTAGAACAGATTAAGCACTTCAGAATTGGGTATGCAGTACTATGCACTTTGGAGTGTACTGAATTGCACCACCTCTACAATTGGTAATGCCACTGCCTACTTTACACTTTACCATTATTAAGAAGCCACAGGACCAAAAGTGACTGGACCAGCACCAGATGTAGCTTAAAAAAGTCAACCTGGTGGAGCCATAAGAGAGAAATAAACGTGCTAAACAACAGAAATGCATAACAATCAAATCAGATGAAAACTTCGTGGCCCTGCCGTATGGAGTCATACAGCATGACATGAGGTACGTTCTGTAGCTTTCATTGATTGCCTCAATTAACCAAAAGGCTGCACAGCAACTGCAGCTTAAGTTTGACAACCCATTAAAGTGTGTCAACATTGTGAGCTTCTTGCATATGCCTGCCCCCTTCTGATGCAGTGACAGGTACTTGTACAATTTGCCTGCAGCCTAGCAGCTGTCCTCTTCCTAATCAATATCCTCCTCCCACCAAGGACTAGTACTGAGAACCAATGTCTGTGCCAAATGTGGACTTTCAGCTCCAAGAACCAGCTCAATGATGTCTAATCTAGACTCCAGCAGGCCTAAATCAATTCTAGCCCAAATTACAGTCTTCACCCAAAGAAGAACAAAAAGTTGAATTCTAAAGCCTGATGCACAGCTTCTGTCATGCAAATCAAGAAAGCTTCCACAGGCCCAGGTAAAGTTCAATTGATCAGGAAGTTGTGGGAAAGCACTCCACTGGTTTGAGCTAAGGAGCAAAGTTTAAGGCCAAACAATTCACCTGCATGACAGTGCTGTGGCTTTCCTAGAGTGGTATCTGGACCAAACCAATTGGTTTGTTAATGAACATTACCGACGAATGCATAAATGTTCAGTTTAATTTGCAATTCCTCAGAAAATGTAATAATTTTTGCCCAAATGCAGCAGAAATTGGGCAACATTCTGGCTTATAAGCAAGATTCATTGCACAGAAGGAGAGTTAGACTAATCTTTAAATTCACTGCTTGATCATTACTGGATTCCCAATTATTGACATACAAGCAATCACTACTAACCAAAAAATTAAGTGGATCAATTCCATAAATCTTCTTCAGCAATCCCTTGGGATGAAGGATTTCTTACTTCCACTCTGGTTTAGTAGGTTCGGAGGTGCTTAATGAGGTCAATATTGGAACTTCTGTAGGTGGGATGAGATTGCTTTGAGGGTCTTATTATCATCCCAAATGCAACTCCTCCACCTAAGTGGTCAAGAGCCAGAGATTTTCAGAAATCAATGGGGATGTTGTATTCTTTCAAGGCTTTGAGCAGATCTTTGAATTTTTTCCTCTGTCCATATGGTATCACTTGTTATGACGAACTGTTTGTTTCAGGATTCTGATGTTGGACAGGGAAATGAAATACCCAGTCAATGCAACTGACGAAATGTAACTTGGGTTTCAGTACTGAGGACGTTGGCCTGTGAAAGAGCACTGACACTTGTTTGTCACACATCAAGTAAAATTTTGCAGGATTCTGCAGAGTGGTATTGGTGGTGTTTTTCTCATTACTGCTGCAGGTACCCTGGATCTCAAAAGCAGAGAACAGGAATTGCTGGCAATGTAAAGTATTGGTGCTAACTGCTACAATACCGTGCCATCTTTTCAAAGGATCTTAGACTTACGTCCTCTCCATATGACATACTACTTGGAGTTGGAAGAACATTACTATTCCTTAATTCTCATGGGGTCAAAATGTCAAACTCCTACTTAACAGCACCAGTGGATTATCTTCACTATATCATCTGTAGTATTTCATACAAATACTTCACCTCTGCCTTTTCAGGATAATTAGAAATAGAAATTAACTGCTGGTCTTCTCAGTGATGTTCACATCCCATGAATGAATCACCATAAATACACATTAATTTATTGAGCACAGGAAGAACATACTTCCAAAAGGTTTTCACCTCAAAACAGTGGAGAAAATATTCAGAAATTTTGTTCTGCAATTCATTAATCTAATTGCTTCTTCCTTTCTTAATTAGTTTTATTTTCTTTCTTTCCTCTCTGGAAATGAAAAGGTCAAAAAGATACGGTATTTGCAGGGATATATCTAGTTGACATTACTTCAACAGTTTTCCTTGCTTACTGTATTAAGATAGCATGACTTTCTCTTTCCTGTAACTGTACAAAAGAGTATGTCTTAAATTAATGAAAAATAGTGTAGTTGATGTTTCGGACTGAAACCCTTCACCAGGACTGGAGAAAAAAAGGTGAGAAGTCAGAGTAAGAAGGTGGGAGGGAGGGTGGAGGGGAGGAAGAAACACAAGGTGATAGGTGATAAGATTTCCAGCATAAGACCATAAGACACAGGAACAGAAATAGGCCACTCAGCCCATTGAGTCTGCTCCATCATTCCACCATGGCTGATCCTGGATCCCACTCAACCCCATACACCTGCCTTCTCGCTATATCCTTTAATGCCCTGACCAATCAGGAGAGTGTCAAATGTACTATGGACCTGGCCTCCACTGCAGTCTGTGGCAAAGCATTCCACAGATTAACCACTCTCTGGCTAAAAATATTCCTCCTCACCTCTGTTCTAAAAGGTTGCCCCCTCAATTTTGAGGCTGTGCCCTCTAGATCTGGATAGCCCCACCAAAAGAAACATCCTCTTCACATCCACCCTATCCATCCTTTCAATATTCAGTACGTTTCAATGAGATCCCCCCCCCCCCCACATTCTTCTAACTTCCAGTGAGTACAGGCCCAAAGCTGCCAAATGCTTCTCATATGTTAACCCCTTCATTCCCAGCATCAACCTCATGAACCTCTTCTGGATTCTCTCCAATGACAACACAGCCTTTCTGAGATATGGGGCCCAAAACTGTTGACAATACTCCAAGTGCAATACTAGTATCTTATAAATACTCAGCATTATCTCCTTGCTTTTATATTCTATTCCCCTAGAATTAAATGCCAAAATTGTATTTGCCTTCTTTACCACAGACTCAACCCGTAAACTAACCTTCTGGAAGTCTTCCACAAGGACTCCCAAGTCCCTCTGCACTTCTGATGTTTGAACCTTCTCCCCAGTTAGATAATAGTCAGTACTATCATTTCCCAACACTGTATTCCATTCTTTTTTGCCGATTCTTCCAACTGGTCCAAGTCCTGCTGTAATCATATTGCTTCTTCAGCACTACCAACCCCTCCACATGTCTTTGTATCGTCTGCAAACTTTGCCACTAAGCCATCAGTTCCATTATCCAAATCACTGACAATGTGAAAAGTAGCAGTCCCAATACTGACCCGAGGAATACCACTAATCATTGGCAGCCAACCAGAAAAGGTGCCCTTTATTCCCACTCACTGCCTCTTGCCTGTCAGCCATTCCTCTATCCATGCCAATATCTTTCCTGTAATGCCATAGGATTTAATTAAACACCTTCATGTGTGGCACCTTATCAAATGCCTTCTGAAAATCCAAGTAAATGACATCCATTCTCTCTCCTTTGTTCACCCTGCTTATTACTTCTTCGAAGAACTGTAGCAGATTTGTCAGGTAAGATTTCCCTTTACAGACTTTCCCTTGCTGACTTTGACTTACTTTATCATTAGTCTCCAAGTATCCCAAAACCTTATCCTTAATAATAGGCCCCACTTTCCCAACCATTGAGGCTAATTGGCCTATAATTTCCTTTCTTTTGCTTTCCTCCCTTCTTAAAGAGTGGAGTGACATTTGCAGTTTTCCAGTCCTCCGAGACCAGGCCAGAATCAAGTGATTCTTGAAAGATCAGGACCAGTGCATCCATTACCTCCTTGCAACATTTCTCAGGACTCTGGGATGTAGTCCATCTGGTCCAGGTGACTTATGCATTTCAAGACTTTGAGTTTGCCTAGTACTTTTTTCTTTGTAACAGGCACTCGCTCCTGCTCACTGATACTCACAGACATCTGGCACACTGCTTGTGTCTTCCACAGTGAAGGCAGATGCAAAGTACCCATTAAGTTCAACTACCATTTCTTTGTTCCCCATTACTAACTCACCAGCCTTACTTTCCAGTGGTCCAATATCAACTCTCAGCTCCTTTTACTCTTTATATAACTGAAAAAAACTTTTAGTATCTTGCTTCATATTATTGGCTAGTTTGCCCTCATATTTCATCTTTTCCCAAATAGCTTTTTTTAGTTGTTTTTTGTTGGATTTTAATAAGCTTCCCAATCATCCAACTTCCCACTCACTTTTGCTACCTTATATGCCCGGTCCTTGGCTTTTATGCAGTCCTTAACTTCCTTTGTCAGCCAGTTGCCTACCCCTGCCATTTGAGAACTTCTATTGGATATTTCCATCCTGTGCCTTGTGAATTATTCCCAGAAACTTCAGCCACTTCTGCTCTGCTGTCATCCCCGCCAGTATCCTCCTCTTATCCATCTGGGCAAGCTCCTCTCTCATGCCTCTGTAATTCCCTTTATTCCATTGCAATACTGATACATGGGACTTGTGCGTTTCCCTCCTAAGTTGCAGTATGAATTCAATCATATTATGACCACTGCCTCCTGCGGGTTCCTTTACATTAAGCTCCCTAATAAGATCTGGTTTATTACACAACACCCAATCTAAGATATCCTTTCCCCCGAGTAGGCTCAAGCTGCTCTAAAAAGCCATCTCCAGGGGATTCAACAAATTCCTTCTCACACGGTCCAACACCAACATGATTTTCCTAAACCCTTGCACATTGAAGTCCCCTATTACACTTGTGACATTACCCTTATAACGTGTCTTTCCAGCTCCCTCCCTTTCTAATCTTAGCCCTACATCTTGGCTACTACTTGGAGATTTTCTCTTGTGTCTTAAATTAAGTGTGCTTTATTTGCAATTGTACTTAGGGCTGTGACACATACTAGATTCTGCACTGAGACTATTCTTTAATTCATTAAGTAAAAAATTACAATCTTGCAGAAACAGACTATCTAAATTACATAGTAGAAAAATTGGTATCAATTATAAGCAACAATGCTCAAATATATCACTAATTTATTCTAACGTATTGGAAAGCCTTCCAAATTAATGAAGTTGAAAACTACTTACTGGTTTACTTGTAAGTTCACCCTCTTTTGATAGAAATACCATCATAAACAACAAATATACAACCATGGTTCTTGTATGCACGAGAGGTTGGGGATTCCAAGCATCAGAAAGTACACTGACCCAGTTAACCTCACAGAGTGAAGTTCCCAAAAACAGGAAACAACTCTTTGGACTTCCTCTCTCCACCTGAAAGAGAACAAAAATAAGGATTATTCACAACTAAACATGAGGAATAAACATTGACCGTCTGCATATTTCTTTGCACTGTGACACTGTGACTGCCAATGGTAATGCATAAAAAACACATGTTTTACACAGATCACTAAAGCTTTTTTGAAGCCCAAATCTAAAGGCTGTCTGGGAAAACTTCAATAAAAAATGCACAGGACCCATGTAGATCTTCAGCAACAGTTTATTTCACAATACAGATGCATCCTGTAAAATCAGAATCAGCTTTAACATCTCCGGCATATGTCATGAAAAATATTAACTCTATGGCATCAATACCATGAAATACATGATAAATAAATATAGAGAAAAAATGAATTAGTGCAAGTATGTATATGTCTATTAAATAGTTAAGTTAAATAAGCAGTGCAAAAAAAAGTGAAATAAAAAAATTAATGAGGTAGTCATGGGTTCAACATCCATCTAGAAATCGGATGGCAGAGGGGAAGAAGCTGTTCCTGAATCGCTGAGCGTGTGCCTTCAGGCTTCTGTATCCTCTTCTCGATGGTAATAATGAGAAGAGGGCACGTCCTGGGTGGTGGGGTTTCTTAATGACGGATGTCGCCTTCCGAAGGCACCACTCCTTGAATATGCCTTGGATACTATGGAGGCTGGTACCCATGATTGAGCTAACTAATTTTACAAGTTTCTTCAACTTATTTTGATCTTGTGCAGTCCCATCTCCCCCCATATTAAACTAAGAATGCTCTCCATGGTACATCTGTAGATGTTTTGAATGATTTAGTTGACAAACCAAATTTCATCAAACTCCTAATGAAATGTAGCCACTCGTCTTCTTTGTAGCTACATCGATATGTTGCGTCCAGGTTAGGTCCTCAGAGATATTGACACCCAGAAACTTGAAATTGCTCACTCTCTCCACTTCTGATTGCTCTATGAGGATTGGTTTGTGTTCTCATCTTCCCCTTCCATAAGTCCATAACCAGTTCTTTGGCCTTCACTGGCGTTGAGTGCAAGGTTGTTGCTGCAACAGCACTTAACTAACTCTTTTGTCGTCAACAATGGTTGTATCATCAGCAAATTTATAGATGGCATTTGAGCCATGCCTAGCCACGGTCATGGGTATAGAGAGAGTAGAGCAGTGGGTTAAGCACACATCCCTGTGGTGCACCAGTGTTGATGGTCAGCAAGGTGGAAAAAACAGAACCTTAAAATCTGATTAATTACATTAAGCAGTATTGCAAAACACTTAACAATAAGTTAATTATAATATGTGTAATTTCTGAGCTTGAACACTGGCACCTGGTTTAAAAAAAAACTTAATTGATGAAAAAACGTTAACATACTCAGCCATTGTGAAACACATCCATTCATCTATACTCTTATTTTGCATCACTCGTGAAGTGATGCAAGAAAGAACACTTTTGGCCTCAACAAATTATAAGATTTAAAAAACGCAAATATATATTGCAATCAAAACATATAAAATTAAAAAATTATAGCAGTAAGTTGAGCTATGTTTAACTTTGATTGAGAAAACCTACAATGCATACATATAAAATTTACAAAATTTTTCACTAAATTACCTACTTTAAAGAATTCTTCCATCAAGGCTTGATCAGGATACAACTCTCCCCATGGTAATTTGGAATATTCAGAATGATAGGTGTACAGGATATACTCTGGTATTTTAGGTATAGTGCAAGTTTCACAATAATACATCAAGTGGAACCATAGAGCTCCTCGTTGGCCAGGAATTAGTTTATCTGTAAAGGAGAAGTGTGAAAGTAATTTATGCAACTGAAGCTAGGAAAGCTTATACTCGTGTTCTTTTTGTGTCATTTTCCATGACCTCATGAATGAAACGCCAAGATGGCCTGATAATGCAAAATTATATCCATGTCACTTCTTCGTATCAGTGTCGCGAATTACTTGGTTCTTGGGGCATACACTAAGAAATCGCACCTCCTTCATTTTATAATATCTAAAAATAATGTGTATTCCTTTTATCCCACTCTCTCTACAAATTGAAAGAACTTACCCAACCAAATTACAGCTTACCTTTTAAACTCTGATGCAGGTAATCAACACATTTTGTGAATAGCTTCACCATTCCAGATGCAATTGGAGTGTCAACCTCTAACCAAGGATAGGAATAGTTATTGCTGTAAATGAAAACATTATATGAATGCTAATTGACATATGGGTAGTGGGCAAAACCTGTAAAATTAAACATTTATAGCAATAAATTAAGCTGAATAGGTTTGATTTTGATTGTGGAAAAACTAAAATGCATATATAAAACTATATAAAAACAAGATTTTCATTAAATTACCTACCTTAAAGAACTCTTCCATCAAGGTTTGATGCAAATTGCTAATGCTATCAAAATGCTTTCTATGATAATTATAAGTTATCACTTACTTTATAGGAACAAGCAGAATGACTTGTTCCTATAAAGTACTTAGACTAACAAAGACTTACTGTACATTCCCAAACTAAAAGCTGTGGATGAACCAGGAGGTACATCGTCTGCTGAAAGCTAGATCTGTGGTATTCAAGTCTGGTGATGCAGGCCTGTACCAGAAAACCAGGTATGATTTGCAGAGGGCTATTTCAAGGGCGAAGAGACAATTTCAGACGAGGTTGGAGGCTACATCGGATGCATGACAACTCTGGCAGGCTCTACGAGACATAACTTCCTACAAAGCGAAACCCAATAGCATGAATGGCAGTGATGCTTCACTATCAGATGAACTCAACGCCTTCTATGCACACTTTGAAAAGGAGAACACAACTACAGCTGTGAAGATCCCTGCTGCACCTGATGACTCTGTGATTGTCTCAGGGGCCGATGTTAGGCTGTCTTTAAAGAGAGTGAACCCTCCCAAGGCAGAAGGTCCCAATGGAGTACCTGGTAAGGCTCTGAAAACCTGTGTCAGCCAACTAGCGGGAGTATTCAAGGACATATTCAACCTCTCACTGCACGGGAGGTGGTTCCCACTTGCTTCAAAAAGGCAATTATTCTAAGAAGAATAATGTGGGCTGCCTTAATGACTATCGCCTGGTAGCACTCACATTAACAGTGATTAAATGCTTTGAGACATTGGTCATGACTAGATTGAACTCCTGCCTCAGCAAGGACCTGGACCCATTGCAATTTGCCTATCACCACAACAGGTTAACGGCAGACACATTCTCAATGGCTCTCCATACGGCTTTAAACCGCCTGGACAACAGAAACACCCATGTCAGGATGCTGTTCATAGACTATAGTTTAGTATTTAATACCATCATTCCCACAATCCTGATTGAGAAGTTGCAGAACCTGGGTCTCTGTACTTCCCTCTGTAATTGGATCTTCAACTTCCTAACCGGACGACCACAGTCTGTGTGGATTGGTGACAAAATATCCTCCTCACTGATGGTCAATGCTGGTGCACCTCAGGGGTGTGTGCTTAGCCCACCGCTCTGCTCTCTATATACACATGACTGTGTGGCTAGGCATAGCTCAAATACCATCTATAAATTTGCTGATGATGCAACCATCTCAGGTGGTGATGAGAGGGCATACAGGAGTGAGATATGCCAACTAGTGGAGTGGTGCCGTAGCAATAACCTGGCACTCAATGTCAGTAAGACGAAAGAGCTGATTGTGGACTTCAGGAAGGGCAAGATGAAGGAACACATACAAATCCTCATCGGGGGATCAGAATTGGAGAGAGTGAGCAGCTTCAAGTTCCTGGGTGTCAAGATCTCTGAGGATCTTGGTCCCAACATATTGATGTAGTTATAAAGAAGGCAAGACAGCAGCTATACTTTGTTAGGAGCTTGAAGAGAATTGGCAGGTCAATAAATACATTCAAAAACTTCTATAGTTGTACCGTGGAGAGCATTCTGACAGGCTGCATCACTGTCTGGTATGGAGGGGCTACTGCACAGGACTGAAAGAAGCTGCAGAAGGTTTTAAATCTAGTCAGCTCTATCTTGGGTACTAGCCTACAAAGTAAATACAAAATACTCTGCAGATGCTGGGGTCAAAGCAACACTCACAACATGCTGGAGGAACTCAGCAGGTTGGGCAGCATCTGTGGAAACGATCAGTCACCGTTTCGGGTGACGAAGGGTTCCGGCCCGAAACGTTGACTGATCGTCTCCACGGATGCTGCCTGACCTGCTGAGTTCCTCCAACGTGTTGTGAGCCTACAAAGTACCCAAGACATCTTTAGAGAGCGGTGTCTCAGGAAGGCAGTGTCCATTATCAAGGACCTCTAGCACTCAGGGCATGCCCTTTTCTCACTGTTACCATCAGGTAGGAGGTACAGAAGCCTGAAGGCACACACTCAGTGATTCAGAAACAGCTTTTTCCCCCCTGCCATCTGATTCCTAAATGGATATTGAATCTTTGGGCACTACCTCACTTTTTAAAAAAAAATTAAAAAAATTTTTAAAAGCAGTATTTCTGCTTTTGCATGATTTTTTAAAATCTATTCAATATACATAATTGATTTACTTATTTGTTATTATTTTTATTTTATTTATTATCTTTTTCTCGGCTAGGTTATGTATTGCATTGAACTGCTGCTGTTAAGTTAACAAATTTCACGTCACATGCCAGTGATAATAAACCTGATTCTGATTCTGAATAGTACTTGCTACAGCTGATCCAAGACAGTGGAAAAATGTTAATAGGGAAAGCAGCAGAAACTTATGCAGCTAATGCAAATAAATCAATTTATTATTCCATGAATGAAATCAAAGGAGTTGCAAAATACTGGAGGAGCTCTACAGGTCATGCAGCATTTATAGAGGGAAATTAAAGGAGTTGCATCATTAGTTATTGGAAGATGCATTAAAATATGCATTAAAGGAATGTTAATAATATAGCAAAAATGTCAAAGTGAAGTTAAATTTCAAGATCAACCTTCTAATGTTGGGTAGAATACTGAAGAGAGCTCTCCATAATTGCAGACATCCCACCCCTCCCGGAATTTCTGGGAGTCTCCCGCATATTGATAGCGGCTCCCTGCTGCCCGCAATTTATACACAATATCCTGGAAATTGACTTTTTTTTAGAACGAGCAAGAGAGAGAGCTTGAGAGCGAAAGAGAGAGCAAGAGGGAGCACAAGAGAGCACATGCGCGCCATGGCAGAGTATTCCAAAAATAGTAAATATAAAACGTACGTCACCCCAGACTACACTAAAGTGTACCCCTGCCTAATAGGGGTCAAAAATAATGACAGTGTTGCTCACTACACTGTTTGCAACAGTGACGTTTCTATTGTCCATGGTGGGTTAAGACTGTAAAAGACATGTTGAGGTGAGTTTAACAGGTGTCATTCGTTCATTAGCATAGCTAAGGAGCTACTCTATTGCAGACATCCCACCTCTCCCGGAAGTTCCGGAATTCTCCCGCAAATTGATGGTGCTACCTCCCTGAAATGAGTTTTTGCAGGGTGGGATGTCTGTTATTGTAACTTGCCTGCTTCAAGACTGTGTTTAAGCTGGCCCATCCCTTACATGTGCAGCTGTGCTTTTCCTCAGGCTGCACCTGGAGTATCCGTGTAGGCCCATTTTGGAGCCTCACTACCAGGCTACATGGCAAAATGAAGCAATGATTGAACAGCAACAAGGCAGATCCTGAGGTTCCCTTTCAGCTACACTGATGCACTTTTGATAACTTGCTGCTGACAAAAACTACTTCTATACATCTTTGCCAGAGACATTTAAAAATAAAAAATGATTAAAAATAATATTTATGTTAAAACACAAGTAATTAAAAATTATTAAAAACAGTAAATTTAAAATCAAAATCATTTACTTTGAACTCAACTTTCAGTCAAAATCAGTAAATGAAAAGAGCTGCACTTGCCATGGCTGTTGTAAAGCTGAAGTGTCAGGTGGGAAGTGCAGCAGACTCCTTAGCTCACTGCACAATTGTTCATATTGAATCAATTAGATTCAAATGTTAAATCTAGTTGAAGAATGGGATGTGAGATGCCTTGGTATCTAACCTCCAGCTTTTCTCTGATATCTGCCATGTGCAGATCACAGATGATCAGACCTGTGAAAATCAGCTTGCTGGTGGTTCCTTTCAGAGCTACTGGCAAGGGTAGGTATGTTGCAGCCCATTTCCTAATCCTATAATTTTCCAATTTTCCATCTTTCTGCGAGAAGAACATAACATACTGCATACTGTGGCTCAAATTTCACTGTCAAAATAGAAACCTGAAACTTATAAAGCTTGATGAATGATGAATTTGAAAATGAATCCGGCCTTTAACGATCAGAGGACTTAACAAAAAAAGCATGCACTTAGAGGTAATATTATATTTTGATCAAGATTTCCTTTATGTATTGTTATGAATGATGCCCCAAATTAATTTATATCTTAACTCTAGGAAAGTAATTTATTCTAATTGATATAAAAATCTCCATAAATGCAAAAAAAAATTGCTATGTTTTGTATTTTCACAGACATAAACATTTAGAACATAAGACTGTAATACAAAGGAGTAGAATTAGGCCATTCAGCCCATCTAGTCTGTTTCATTATTCCATCATGGCTGATTTATTAAACCACTCAACCCCCTTCTCCTGCCTTTTTCCCATAACCCTTGTTGGCCTGACTAATTAAGAACCCATCAAACTCCCCTTTAAATACACCCAAAGACAGCCTCCACAATGTCTGTAGCAATTAATTCCACAGACTCATCAGCCTCCGGCTAAAGAAATTTACCTTCATCTCTGTTTGGAAGAGATGGTCTTGTAATTTGAAGCTGTGTCTTCTGGTCCTAGACTCCCCCATCATTGGAAACATCCTCTTCATCTAGGCCTTTCAATATTCGATAGCTTTCAATAAGATCCCCCCCTTCATTCTTCTAAACTCCAGCAAGTACAGGCCCAGAGCTATCAATCACTCCTCGTACATCAAACCTTTCAATCCAGGATCATTCTTGTTAACCTCCTCTAAACTCTCTCTAATGCCAGCACATCTTCTTTTTTTTTTAAGATTAGGGGCCCAAAACTGCTCACAACACTCCAAGTGAGGCCTGACCAATGCTTTATAAATACTCAGCTTTACACCCTTGCTTTTATATGCTAGTCCTCTCAAAATGAACGCTAACATTACATTCACCTTCCTTACTGCCTACTCAATTCCCAAGTCCCTTTGCACCCCTAATTACTGAATTTTCTCCCATTTAGAAAATAGTCTATGCTTTTATTCCTACTGCTAAAGTGCATAACACATACTTCCCTACACTGTCTGCCACTTTTTTGTCCATTATCCTAATCTGTCCAAGTCCTTCTGCACACTCCCTGCTTTCTCAACACCACCTGCCCTTTCACTTATTTTTTGCGTTGTCCACAGGCTTGGCCTCAAAGCCATCAATTCCAGTATCCAAATCATTAACATATAATATGAAAAACCTTGTCCCAACACCAAACCCCTCAGAACACCACTAGTCAATGGTAGGCAACTGGAAAAAGCTCCACTTATTCCGACTCTGTCTCCTGCCAGTCAGCTAATCTTCTATCCATGCTGGTATCTTTACAGTAATACCATGGGCGGGCTTTTATTTTGCTTAGCAGCCCCATGTGTGTATACACATATTTACGATCTTGCAAGATTTTCTTAATCAAAATGCAATGCAAATTCAAACTTTTGTTCAGTCTTGTATTTTACAATTAAGCACAAAGTAGTTACCTTCCTTTTTCTGTATTTAGTATGATTAGCCATGGTTTGAAAAGTTGCACCAATTTTGCATAAAGTAACTGCAAACCTATAATGAAATGTCAAATCATTAAAAAATATTGAAAAATCTAAAGATATACAATAAAATAGAATGTGCTTTTGTCTTGCACTCAAGGACCATGCTTAGATATCAAAGAAATGCCTGAGATACTGTTACAGAGGCTGTATATAACCACCACTGAAACATTGGACATTAATGTCTCAAACAAGAGAAAATCTACAGATGCTGGAAATCTGAGCAACACACATAAAATGCTGCACAAACTCAGCAGGCCTGGCAGCAGCACCTATGGAAAAAAAAGCACAGTCGACGTTTCGAGCCGAAACCATTTGGCAGGACTCAGTTAACGTCATTAATGGCTGTCATTTTGGATTCTTCTGGTGGAACTGGAAAACTTTCATCATTACGCAAACACGAGGAAATCTGCAGATGCTGGAAATTCAAGCAACACACATCACGACGAAGGGTCTCGGCTCGAAACGTCGACTGTACCTCTTCCTAGAGATGCGGCCTGGCCTGCTGCGTTCACCAGCAACTTTGATCATTAATCTACTTTTGGCAAAAGTTTAAAGATAAAATGTGATTGTCCTGTGCAAGAAAATCATCAGGCATTGTTTAACACTTTCATGGAGAGAAAACGGCATATTTGGCTTTTAAAGTCCCTTTAAATTTGACATTGAGGGACAGTAAAGGAAAAAAATTCTAAGACTGTGAACTTATTGTGTGTAATGAATGCATAATGGCTCACAGAGCAGCCAGTGAAGAATTAAAACTGAATGTTACACGAGCTTAAGCGCAGAATAGATTTACTTAGAAATACAGCGCGGAATAGACCCCTTTGGCTCTTTGAACCATGCTGCCCAGCAACCCCTGACAACCCCGATTTAACCCTAACTCAATCACAATGATTTACAATGAAAAATTAGCCTACACCTGTGGGAGGAAACCTACGCACCTGGAGAAAATTCACATATTCCACAGGGAGGATGCACAGAGGATGGCGGGATTGAAATCTGAACTCCGAGCCCTGAGCTGTAATAGTGGCATGCTAAACGCTAGACCACTGTGATGGTTAGCGCAACACTATTAGACCTCAGGGCATATATTATTGGTAGCGAATGTGATGTGTTATGTTAGTCCTAGTTGGAGATTGTTTCAAATGTAACTAGTACTACAAGACTGAAGCAACTGAATAGAAAGCCTATATTGAAACATCATGTATTTGGGAAGATGTTAAATGATTACACTTCAAAATAACATGCAAGTGCAGTTATCAGGCCATCCATTTGTAAGTCCTGCCGAAGGGTTTTGGTCTTAAACATCGATTGTACTCTTTTCCTAGATGCTGCCTGGCTTGCTGAGTTCCTCCAGCATTTTGTATGTGTTGCTTGGGTTTCCAGCAACTGCAGATTTTCACTTGTTTGTGATCCATTAGTGAGAGTTTGATTTGAATTTGCTCAAATTAAGAGTCGGGGAAATTAAACACAAAGATTCAACAGGAATGATATTGATGAAATCTGGCTGAATTATTACATTTCTTCATCTAATGTGATCAAGCAATGTACAAACGTTTGTAGAATTTATAAATCTGTACTTGATAATATTTTCTTTAAATAATACCTGTTGCATTTTTGTTACTGGCTGCAGGTTCTTGGGTCAATTTGGAGACCTCAGAATCAATAAAAGATGTAGCAAGGAACATCCAGAATTTCTTCACTTCATTCATATATGGAGTCCACTTTGAAAATAGACCAAAGCTTCTTAAATCTGTTTTTGAAAGGCGCAATTTGTGCAAGAAATCAGACAGCCACTGTATTGTCTCCTGTACCTATTAGATGAAACAAAATTCAAATCATTTTATGATCATATTGTGCATTTTTCTCAACATTTTTAAATAGGGTGTGGGAGTGAGAAGACAACTTCATAAATATGAGCCTGGAATTGAGATTCCTTTCTCACACTTAATATGCTACAAATCAATCTGATTTTGGCAGGCAAACCCCTAATTTCTCACCAATTTTTGCATTTCTTCAACTTACTTTCAGACTCTTATTCCATACTTCAGCCCCATATCCAGACGATTCAGTCTATGTTCAAATCTGTACATGCGTACTAATACTACTGCTTGGGAGTACATGTAAAACTGTGTGGAAATTGAGCCATGGCAAACTATTTTCCCATCCCTGATTATGTACTGGACACTCAAACTCACAGGTTTGTTATTTTATTCTCATTAATTTCATGTAATAAAGAATTGCAGACATTGATTTTGTTTTCACCATTTATATTTCCTATAGAGTGGTCTGTTTTTAAAAAACAAGGTCCTTTATGGCCCTAATTCCACCCCCCCACCAGTGGTCACATTCTTACCCCACCCATACCTGAATATCCTAAACTTGGCGCCTACCCTCAAGATTGTCTCTTGCCCATTTCAAAAAACTCCTAAATTCACTTCACGAGGTGCTCGACCCTTTAAAAGCGGGAGAAAATGGAGTGAAGAGTAACATTTCTTGTCATGCTTACTCCTCCTTGCACAACAGAACATTTGTACTGAGGGTCTTGCATCTTATCTTGACAACATTTTATTGTATGCAAAATAGTGATGCAGTACAAGTGGGGCAAGGGAAAAAGACAGAAATGAGAAAGTAGTTAGGGCTTGATTGACAAATGAAAGAAACTCAAGAGCTAAACACAATATATTTAGCTAAGAAAAAGAAATTCAAATGAAAAATGTGCAAGGTAAATGGGAGAGAATTATGTTGATTTTGGAATAAAATTTAGATAGATAGATACTTTATTGATCCCAAAGGAAATTCCAGTGCCACAGTAGCATTACAAGTGCACAGATATATAAATATCAGAAGAGAAGTAAGAAAAAATAAAAAAAAAGTTACCTCAAACAGTCTAACAGGAGGGGATCATCACTTCCCTGGCTATAGGTTGACTCATTAAAGAGCCTAATGGCCGAGGGTAAGAATGGCCTCATTTTGCGCTCTTAGGAGCAGCACAGTTGTCCTAGTCTATTACTAAAACTCCTCCTCTGTTCAGAGGAGGTGGCATGCTGAGGGTGAGAAATATTGTCCAGAATTGCCAGGATTTTCCACAGAATTTAATACAGAAGCCCCAGAAACAAATGATTAGACACAAATTATTTCCTGTGCTAGAATTGGCAGATCATGCATTACCTGCTGAAATGACAGAGTGATCTTTTGACTATCTACAGATCTCATTATTCTGGGCTCACGTTCAACCTCAGAGGTACAACTTAAGGTTTTCAAAGTATTCTTCCAACAATCTGGATTCAACTTTTGTTCTGAAGAACCTTATTCAAAAAAACAAGAGTAAACATAATATTTTTTGCAAGATCTCTTCCAATTTATAAATACAAAAAAAAATTAGATGATGAAAATCTGAAAAAAAGATTGCTGAAAATACTCAGCAGGGCAAGTAGCCTCTGTAAAGGGAGAAGCCAAAATAACATCAATTATCAATATTTTCAACTTTTTTGTAATTTTAGCTTACCATTACTACACTTTAATTACCCTTTTTACATCCATCACATGCTATCACTGATGCAAAAAACAAATGTGGGCTAGAAGACCAAACTGAAACTACAACCTCAAATTTCATCTCTAATTAGTTTTCACTAATACCAGATGTTAACTTTATTATATGTTTATAGTTCATCTTGAAAGAAATTGGTCCAAAAAAGAGTAACTGTTCTGTGTAATTGGATGGTTGTTACAGAGGTTTCCTTCAGAAATCTGAAGGAGAGAAAAGATAAGAAACAGTTAGGATATAGCTTTTGAATGTAGCATGTTCATGAGTGGTTATGACTATTTAAAACTTTGACAGGACTCAGGCAATACAATACCATGGATAACCATCAGAACAAAAATATTTAAGAGAAATCAGTAATATATGTACAATATTCTATAATTTTCTGGAGCAGCAATGGGTTGAATCTCACTGGCTCTAGGTGATGTCTGAACTAGTAACTATCAGCATTCAGACATCTGAACTGATGTTTGAATGCTTAAACACAGCCTTAAACATAAACCCTGTATGTAAAACAGAATGAGTGGCCGAGTGTAGAATTGTGCTCCAGCATTAGATTTGGTGGCACCAATCGCGAGGCCATAGCCACAATCTCTCAGGCACACCATCGGTCAGAGTTAGTACAGGCTCAGTGGAAGTTCCAAGTCTGAGAATTGAATGGCATAGGGCAGAGTCATTTTCATTTCATTATTTTTCCTTTCATTTAAGATTTTAGTTATCTTTACTCTTTTTTTTTACATGTTTTCAAGTGAAATCAGTCCTCTGTGTCTAGCTTTGTTTATAAGGCCTAGAAAAAAACTTTCATTGAGGTGGACCTACTGCAACAATATCCAGCTCACCTGGGCAGCAAAAACTTGGTGTACAAATAATTCAGTCGACAAATATATCTTATGTTTAAGTAGTAAACAGGATAAGCAAACATCAATCATTCAAATTGCACATTAAAACATTGATTACAATTTCAATGTATATGAACATCTTACTTTGCATCAGAAGTCTGAGAAAGTCACTGTAATGATCCGGGAATTGATACTGCAAAACGTACATCCAGTGTTTACACAGAACATTAAAAGCCATTTGAATTTCTTCCTCTGGTTGAAGGCCACACATTGTAAGGCCTAAATGGATCAATTCTAATAACTGAGTCCGTTCAGACATAGCTGGCTTAGTGGAATTCAACCACAACATAATGTCAAACTGCAAAATAAAAATGAAAAGCAACATTCATCTGGAACAATCTTGTAGATTCCTCATTCTTTACTGTCATAACCCACAAGTGGTTGCATATGACAACCATTCCAGTCAATATTTATGGGCAAAACATGAATTAGGTATACAGTTAGCATTGCACATCATGGGAAAATCAACACTTCCAAACTCTTCATGTTCAGAAATAACGATTTGTATACAACCTTCATTCTTGTGGGTCAAAATCCAATAACTTCATTGTGACATCTTTGTGTGAGTAGCAGCATGACAAGGACCGCAGATGTTTAATGAGAGGGATAGAAATTTGGGATTTTGCAACATAGACCAGATGAGAACAATTACTTTTCCCATCAAAGAAAGCAAAAACAAATTATAAACACAAGTAGTTCTGCAAATGCTGGAAATCCCGAGTAATACACAGAAAATGCTGGAGGAACTCAACAGGTCAGGCAGCATCAATACAAAGGAATAAGGAGCAACGTTTTGGGCTGAGATTCTATCAGAACTGGAAAGGAAGGGGGAAGAAGACAAAATAAGAAGGGGGGAAGGAAGTAGTATAAGCTAGAGGGCGATATGTGAAGCCACGTGAGGGGGAAGTTAAGACGGTGGGGGAGGAGGAATGAAGTGAGAAGCCAGGAAGGTGATAGGTGGGAAAGGTAGAGGGCTGAAGAAGGCGGCATTCAAAACAAATTGCAACTGGCAAGAGAACTAAATGTTATTTAAACAGAGAAAACTACCACATGAAGGAATTTGGGAGCTCTTATGTAAAAAGCTAGCACATAAGTTCGTAGACATTGGGGAAAGCTACAGAATGTTGGCCTTGATTTGAAGGGGGTTGGAGCATAAACATATACATATCTTCTTACAAAAGTAAAATAGCACAAACAAAACCACATCAGTAGAATGATTGCAGGTATGCTGGAAATAGTTATACATGTTTGAACTCTCATTGGAGGTAAGAAGAACAGGAGGCAATCTTATTGAAAGATATACCATTATTACAGGGATAGATAGGGTAAAGGAATTGTATTTCTTCCCTCATGGGAAAATCCAGAACTATAGTGTATAGTCTCAGAAAAAAAAGATGCTCAGTTTAGACTGACACAAAGTTGGAAGATCCAAAGAGAGTCTCTTTATTTAAGACTGAAATGCTAGATTTCTAATCATAAGGAATGTTGGGCAGCATCTGTGGAAAGAGAAATAAGTTTACTGTCCGAGACAATTTCCAACTGCTGAAAAATTAACTGTTTCTCTTTTTACATCTTCTGCTTCTCTTCCTGAATTGTTTCCAGCATTTTCTGTTTTTATTTCAGATTTTCAGCATATGCAATTTTTTTGAATTTTCATTTGATGAACATAGAATGGCGTTGTAGGTTCGAGGGGCAGGAGAAACCTCCTCCTGTTTCAATCTCTTTTGCTCTTATTGTTCTAATCAAATCCATCCATCTCTGCAGTATGTATCATCAACAAGGGGTACCTCAGCAACCTCTTGCAGTTACATTGACAGCACTCACCTTTTCTCTGATTTCTATGACTGAGTTGATTTGAGTTTCTATGACTGAATTTGAGTTTCTTAATCTCAATACAAATATGGATTCAATGACAAACCAGATTATAGCTGGATTATTAATAAGAATAACTTTACTGTAGCAAAAACAGAAAATAAATACCTTTGTTAATAACATAAAGATGACATCACCATTGTCAGTGTGGAGGAACTTTACAACTTTGCTGTAAAGATTGACAAATTCATCTGGCGAGATATTTGGTGTGAAGTATGGTGACAAAAGATTGCAGAGTCTTCTATTCCCAAGAACTTTTTCCAATATAGTTTTGCTTTCTGTTTTAGCACAGCCAAGAAAAACCTAAATCATGGATAGAGAAAATATTCAATATTAGAGTTAATTTTTAACTGTTCAAAAGTCTGCTATTTTATTGCTTTAATGTAATGGAGAAAAATGCATTATAATAATTGAAAGGTTCTTATTTTATTTTTATTTATTTAGAGATACAGCATGGAATAGACCCTTCCAGCCCTTTGAGTGGTACTGCCCAGCAAACCCAGCCAACCCCAATTTAATGGCTACCATATCGTGGGGCAATTTACAATGACCTACTTAGGACTGTGGGAGAAAATGGGAGGACCCGAGGAAAACTCACGCGTTCCATGGGGAGAAGGTACAGGCTACTTAGAAAGGAAGCCAGGATTAAGCTCTGAACTCTGACACCCTGAGCTGTAAAAGTGTCATACTAACTTTGATGATATTCTTACAGCATGGCCAACAGCTAGAGTTCAGAGTTCAAAGTTCAATTTTCTACGATTCCATTTAAAACATGGAAGTTCCAATAACATGTACAGTATTCAACATTAACCTACAAACAGTCATGATTTCACTGATTTTAACTATGTTGAATATTCACTTCCTTAGCCAGTGTTTTGCTCATGTTTTGCAAAGCCCACTTTCTAAACACAGCAGCTGCCACTTGTAAGATCAGACAGTTGTAAGTAAACTTGCAACTAGTGTGTCTTTGTTTAGTTTCTGGTTGAAAACAGCAGTCTTCAGTTCTTAAAATGTAAATTGAAAGCAGGAATCAGCTTGAAGTTAGAAACATAACTTTGCTGTTGAAACATAACATAAAATGCTGTTTATAGCTCAGACTTGCTGGCTCATATCACGAGGCTAACTGCTCGGAGAGATGCACTATAAGACGATGGGTTATTTAATTTGGCTTCAAAACGGACAAGCTGACTAAGCTGCTTAGTTCAAGGAAGCTTGAGACTAGATGGATAATATAAATTAGCATATCAATAACTGAACTATTAATGTTGGGAGTCTTATGTACTCAAGGAAGCTAGCTTTTTAGCATTAGTTGAGAACTGTGTCCAAAGCTCTCCACTTCTTTTTGGATTCCAGATCTAACCAGATCCCCTCTACCACCACTCTGTTCCGTCTAGCGGAATGAGTCCTTACTCTTAATAATTTCTCCTTCAGCTCCTCGCACTTCCTCCAAACTAAAGGTTTAGCCATGGGCACCCGTATGGGTCCTAGCTAGGCCTGCCTTTTTGTTGGCTTTGTGGAACAATCTATGTTCCAAACCTATTCTGGTATCTGTCCCCCACTTTTCCTTCGCTACATCGATGACTGTATTGGCACTGCTTCCTGCATGCATGCTGAGCTTGTTGACTTCATTAACTTTGCCTCCAACTTTCACCCTGCCCTCAAGTTTACCTGGTCCATTTCTGACACCTCCCTCCGCTCTCTAGATCTTTCTGTTTCTATCTCTGGAGACAGCTTATCTACTGATGTCTACTATAAACCTACGGACTCTCACAGCTATCTGGACTATTCCTCTTCTCACCCTGTCTCTTGCAAAAATGCCATCCCCTTCTTGCAGTTCCTCTGTCTCCGCCGCATCTGCTCTCAGGATGAGGCTTTTCATTCCAAGACAAAGGAGATGTCCTCCTTTTTTAAAGAAAGGGGCTTCCCTTCCACCACCATCAATTCTGCTAACACATCTCCCCCATTTCATAAACATCTGCTCTCAGTCCATCCTCCCGCCACCCCACTAGGAATAGGGTTCCCCTTGTCCTCACCTATCACCCCACCAGCCACTGGGTCCAACATATAATCCTCCGTAACTTCCGCCACCTCCAACTGGATTCCACCATGAAGCACATCTTTCCCTCCCCCGCTCTGCTTTCCACAGGGATCGCTCCCTACGCGACTCCCTTGTCCATTCATCCCCCCCATCCCTCCCCACCAATCTCTCTCCTGGCACTTATCCTTGTAAGCGGAACAAGTGCTACACATGCCCTTATACTTCCTCCCTCACTACCATTCAGGGCCCCAGACAGTCCTTCCAGGTGAGGCGACACTTCATCTGTGAGTCAGCTGGGGTGATATACTGTGTCTAGTGCTCCCGATGTGGCCTTCTATATATTGGCGAGACCCAACGCAAACTGGGAGATCGTTTCGCTGAACACCTACTCTCTATCCACCAGAGAAAGCAGGATCTTCCAGTGGCCACACATTTTAATTCCACATCCCATTCCCATTCTGATATGTCTATCCACGGCCTCCTCTACTGTCAAGATGAAGCCACACTCAGGTTGGAGGAACAATACCTTATATTCCGTCTGGGTAGCCTCTCCAACCTTATGGCATGAACATTGACTTCTCAAACTTCCGCTAATGCCCCACCTCCCCCTTGTACCCCATCCGTTATTTATTGATATACACACATTCTTTTTCTCTGTCTCCTTTTTCTCCCTCTGTCCCCCTCACTATACCCCTTGCCCATCCTCTGGTTCCCCCCCCTTTTCTTTCTCCCTAGGCCTCCTGTTCCATGATCCTCTCATATCCCTTTTGCCAATCACCTGTCCAGCTCTTGGCTCCATCCCTCCCTCTCCTGTCTTCTCCTATCACTTCCGATCTCCCCCTCCCCCTCTCAAATCTCTTACTAGCTCTTCCTTCAGTTAGTCCTGACGAAGAGTCTCGGCCCGAAACATCGACTGTACCTCTTCCTATAGATGCTGCCTGGCCTGCTGTGTTCACCAGCAACTTTTATGTGTGTTGCTTGAAATTCCAGCATTTGCAGATTTCCTCGTGATTGTGTCTTCAAAATGCTTTTAGATATTTATGTAAAAAGGGTATCAGAAGAAGTATATGCGTGTGAAGTCAGCCAAGCGGCAAAGAAGGGTAAAAAAGAAGGGTGCTGAAAATGAAATAAATCAACCATGCCCAGTCTATAAGAATTCTTTGAACTACAATGTGAAGACAGAGAAAGGGAACAGAATATTAAAGAGAACATGCTAAAAAAAAACTCATCAGTCCAGGCAACATCTGTGGAAAAAGAAATAATTGACATTTTAAGCCTAGGACTTTATCAGAACTGAGAAAGTGTTCAAGATGTGATACATTGACTGATGCTGCCTGACCTGTTGAGATTTCCAACATTTTCTGTTTATACTTCAGATTTTCTGCCTCTGCGGTGTTTTTATTGATTTTCAAACAACACCAAATTGATACCCAAACATAGTTACATTTCGTATTTTCTTGTTTTTGATACATGTAGTATCTAAAGAAAGGATCATCACACCTGCCCAAGGATTTCAATGCATGATGTAAAGAACTGTCTCGTTGGTGGGTGCCGCTGAGTGTCATCACAGACAAAAGAGACAATCTCATAGAACAAGGCAATGCCCACTTTCTGATAACTTTCTGTATGATGGAGCTTGAAGGCATTCACCAAGGCCCTGGAAATAATGACAAGTAAAAATAATGACACTCCAAAGCAATAAATGTTTATTAAAATCCATAAAATGGAACTGATGATGAAAACTTAAAAAACGCTAAATGCTGTTCCTACTGATTGGTTAATTGTTAATGAAAGGAGATACTTGCATGAACATCATTTGAAAAATGAAATAAAAAGATTAAAGGTAAGAATGAGTCACAGAGAAAGAATAGTAGAAACTGAGCTAAAATTTGAAGAGCTGGTACTGATATGTGCTTGAAGTCAAATGGGTTCCTTGCTTACAGAGATTTCTATGATTCTATGTTTGTTCAGAAGTTCCATTTTTCAGATATAGACTGCAGACCTTTTAGTCACATCGCTTAATTATATTTGACCATGAAACCGAATAAATCATCAATGGCAGAGCAATTTCTATTCTGGCATTATTCAGCAATATACAAACGTTTGTACATTGCAAAATTCAATGGAATTTATAATGGTATCAGCAAGGACAGAACTCATGCAGAGCTCCAGATACAGTCTGTCTAACACCAAAACTCAGAAGAGAAGACCATAAGACAAAGGAGCAGAAGTTGACCATTCGGCCCATCGAGTCTGCTCCACCATTTTATCATGAGCTGATCCATTCTCCCATTTAGTCCCACTCCCCCGCCTTCTCACCATAACCTTTGATGCCCTGGCTACTCAGATACCTATCAATCTCTGCCTTAAATACACCCAATGACTTAGCCCCCACTGCCGCCCGGGGCAACAAATTCCACAGATTCACCACCCTCTGGCTAAAAAAATTTCTTCGCATCTCTGTTCTGAATGGGCGCCCTTCAATCCTTAAGTCATGCCCTTTCGTACTAGACTCCCCCACCATGGGAAACAACTTTGCCACATCCATTCTGTCCATGCCTTTCAACATTCAAAATGTTTCTATGAGGTCCCCCCCCCATTCTTCTAAACTCCAAGGAATGCAGTCCAAGAGCGGACAAACATTCCTCATATGTTAACCCCACCTCATTCCTGGAATCATTCTAGTGAATCTTCTCTGAACCCTCTCCAACGTCAGCACATCCTTTCTTAAATAAGGAGCCCAAAACTGCACACAGTACTCCAAGTGAGGTCTTACCAGTGCCTTATACAGCCTCAACATCACATCCCTGCTCCTATACTCTATTCCTCTAGAAATGAATGCCAACATTGCATTTGCCTTCTTCACCACCGACTCAACCTGGAGGATAACCTTAAGTGTGTCCTGCACGAGGACTCCCAAGTCCTGTTGCATCTCAGAACTTTGAATTCTCTCCCCATTTAAATAATAGTCTGCCCATTTATTTCTTCTACCAAAGTGCATGACCATATACTTTCCAACATTGTATTTCATTTGCCACTTCTTTGCCCATTCTCCCAATCTATCCAAGTCTCTCTGTAGACTCTGTTTCCTCAGCACTACTGGCCCCTCCACCTGTCTTCGTATCATCAGCAAACTTAGCCACAAAGCCATCTATTCCATAATCCAAACTGTTGATGTAGAACGTGAAAAGAAGCGGCCCCAACACGGACCCCTGTGGAACACCTCTGGTAACCGGCAGCCAACCAGAATGGGATCCTTTATATTTATTTACTTGACATATACTTGAAAAGCTTTTAGTATCCTCTTTGATATTATTTGCTAGTTTCCTTTCATAGTTCATCTTTTCCCTCTCAATTACCTTCTTAGTTTCCTTTTGTAAGCTTTTAAAAACTTCCCAATCCTCTGTCTTCCCACTAATTTTTGCTTCCTTGTAAGCCCTCTCCTTTGCTTTAACTTTGGCTTTGACTTCTCTTGTCTGCAATGGTTGCATCCTTTTTCCATTCAAAAATTTCTTCTTTTTTGGAATGTATCTGTCTTGCACCTTCCTCACTTCTCGCATAAACTCCAGCCACTGCTGCTCTGCCATCCTTCCCACCAGTGTCCCTTTCCAGTCAACTTTGGCCAGTTCCTCTCTCATGCCACTGTAATTTCCTTTACTCCACTGAAATACTGACACATCAGAAAAGAGAGTGCAGACGCTGGAATCTATAGCATCTCATTTATTACATTAAAACTTTCCTGTTTTATACTCTATACCTCTTGTAAAAAAGGCCAGCATTCTATTATCCTTTCTAATTCCTTGCTGAAACCAGTAAGCTAATTTTTGCGTTTATTTGTGCAACTGATACAAAAATTGGTGTTTTACTAGTAGCGAGTAGGGTACAGAACAGTAAATTGTGTAGAATACTTGTAAACTGAATTTAATCCTGCTAGAGTGGGAGGTGGACACACGATAGGTAGGATGTGTGTGTGCTAGAGTGCAGAGAGGCTTTACCAGGTCATTCCCTGGGATGGAACTTTTCAGTAATGAGGAAAAACTGGAGAGATGGGCTTGTTTTCTTGCAGTGGAAGAAGTTGGGGTGGAATTGACAGAGGTATATAAGATTATGAGGGGACAATGTGGATAATAAAAGAAACTTTTCCCAATAACAAGGAAGTCTAAAACTAGATGGCATAGTTTTTAGATGAGGAGAGAGAGGGTTGGGGAGAATCTGAGGATTTTTTAAAGCCCAGAGGATGGTTACATTCTGAAACACGCAACATGTGAAGGTGGCAGAGGCAGGTACTCTTGCATTTATGAAGTATCTTACTGATAATTTAAGGATGATAGAGATGCTGACCACTTACAGCCATACATTCAAATACTTACTGTGATACAAAACTGTGGTTTGATCATTGAGAGCATTTAAAGAGAAGGTAGCTACCCTTTTGAAAAATTTAAGAAATTAAGGGCTATGGGAACTAGAACAGAAGTAGAAATGACTAATAATTACCATATTGAACGACAGATTAATTTTAAACAAGTACAGAAATCATTAAATGAAAAAAAAATTGTTCCAAGTGTACAAAAACACACCTTTGTGAAGCAAACAAAAATCATTATACACTTTTACTTCTGGAAACACTACTTACGTTATGAAGTTTTCCACATGTACAGCAGCTTCTGCGATATTTTGAGGAGGAGGTTGGGCAACATAGTTTTGCAACTGGCTAATGTCTTTGATCAAAGCTTCAAGCTGTTGGTTCACAGCATTATCCTTGTACAATTTCTTACACTAAAATATGAACAGAAATTAAATGATCAATTTTATTTTTCAAGATAGTTTGCCTAAAATCTTGCATTAATTAATTTTTACATATCAGTAGAATTAGGTAATTAGGTGTAAATATTGCCATTAATATACTATTATACTAATCATAAAGAATTTACAGCAGTGAACTCAGTCCAGTTGGCTCAAGTGATCTATAGCATGTCTGTGTTCATGCCTCTTGTAAGCTACCACTAATTTAATTCATGTAATCCTGTGGTTTTACCTTTCTATTCCTTTCAGCCTCATTTGCTTGCCTTATTGATTATAGAATTGATTATGCAAATGATTGTTGATAACAAAAGTTAATTCTCTAATAGTCAGTCACTGCATCTTTACTGCGTTCATTAATAAATTATATTTTATTTTAAGCTTTCTTGGGGTTCCTTGGGGTCAATATCACAAATGACCTGACCTAAAACTGGTACTCTCCTCCAAATGGAGGCCGATGAAATCATTGTTACCACTGCTACCACTCCTATCTCAGTCAATTGATAAAGAGTTCAAATCTTCTTCCAGAGACTAGAGTCAAGAAACTAGGCTGACACGTGAGAGCATTGAGGAAGCACTAGGTTATCAGAGGTTGTACTTTGAAAGAAATTCCAATTTCTCCTTTTATAGGGGGAGTGCCTTGGCAACATTTATCATTTATTTTTATTTCTCTAGAGATACAGCGAGAAGTAGGCCCTTTTGGTCCGAGCGATGCAGCCTAGCAACCCTCGACAAATCCGATTTAACCTTATCCCAATCATGGGACAATTTACAATGACCAATTAACCCACGTGGTACATCTTTGCACGGTGGAAGGAAACCGGAGCACCCGGAGCATTTGGAAAAACCACACATTCCACGGGGAGGATGTACTAACTCCTGACAGAGGATGCCGGAATTGAGCACCATGCTAACGGCTACACTACTGTGACTACTATGTTTTAATGTTTAACATGCATCATTAAAACACAATGGTCATAGAACATAGAAGATAGTCAAATACCTTACTACAAAACCACGATTCCACTGGAGGCTGAAGATGGCTTACATTGGAGTTAGAAGACTGTGTACGTGCATGGGTGGGAGGGAGGGAGGAATGAGGCTCGTTTTTCTGTTTGTTGCTTGGTATGTTCTGTTTTGTTATGTTCTGCCGAGGATTTTGGGCATATTATGTTGGCACCAGAATGTGAAGCGACACTTGTGGATAACACAAGTGTTGGTTGATAACGCAAATGACACATTTCACTGTATGCTTCAATGAACATGAACAAGTAGCCACTGAGTGTATTGCACACATTTTAGGCAATTAATTCTTTCAGGCATATTGATTTTTAATGTTGATTGTTCTAGTTATACAGCAGACAGATGGGTAAACAATTACCAACCTTCACAGACACATTTGCTGCTCCTTGACAAGCATGGTCAGAAGAGCTACCTCGGCACTCCAATTTCTTTGTAACTTGCTCCTCCCGATTGCTGTATAATTTAGGTAATGTTTCCAAAACCTCGCTGTTGAGTGCTATTTGCTGGGACTCCCACTGTGCAGCAATTCTGAGAAATAAGATCAGTTCACTGTCTCCACAATTTATGATATTAGTTTTACAAATAGAAACATAGAGAACCTACAGCACAATACAGGCCCTTCAGCCCACAAAGCTGTGCCGAACATGTCCTTACCTTATGTAACGCTCTGTAATGGCTTCTCTGTAATGTTTCACTGCTAAGGCTAATGAAATGGCTTCTCTGTAATGTTCACTGCTGAGGTAACGGTTTCTCTGTAGCAGCAATGTTTGGGTTATGGCTGGAGATAACAGGACTGTGGATGCATATTAGCCAATCAGGATTTTGTTGCCCTGTCTTGAGAATCTGGAAGCAGTTGATTTCACAGGCTTTTGCCAGAGAGGGAGAGAGATGGAGAGAAGACGCGAATAGAGAGATTTGGTAGACCGCCGTACGGGGTGGACTCAGACCGAGGGTCTGAAGGGCAGCGACGATTGGAGGAGGTCGATGGTGAACGATCGGCCTATGAGTGAGCTCCAACTTTGCGCACAGACTGTTTAATAAGATTGGGCCCTTTTTAAAAAAATTTGTTTCTCTACTAACCATATGGTCAAAGTAAGAGTTATAAAACTTAACTGTTTGATCACATATTGTGTACTGTTTATCACTTCGGGGTACTGATTTGTAACTTGTGTGACAAGAATACACATAGATTAAGATGTAGCTGTCCTGTGCTGGCACCAGTGGGATCAGCAGTTGGTCTGCCACCTGTCTTCAGGAGAGAGAGAAATAAGGAAAACAATGGAGCAGCATTTGGAGATGTTAATGAAGGGGAAGGAGAGCTGTCAAGATCGGCTCCCCCTTTGAATCCTGAACTGTTTGAAGTGAGGGACAGGCGATACCCCAGCAGGGGGATAAAAAGGGACAGGTTCGCTAAGGCGACACACACGACACCCGAGGTAACAAGACCCTGGAAGTGGTGCGTCTCGCACAAGTTGGTGGGAAGTACCGGGCCATAAACGCACAGGGTGGAAAGGCACGATCGGCGGGAACCTGGTGTGTGTCCACCCTTGCCTGGGTGCCAGGTTCACCGCAGGGAAACGATCGTATCTGGAAAGGGAGGGGTCACGGTCGGTGACCTCAGATGACATCACAAAGGACTCGCCCGAAAGCTGATTGCGAAGGTCTGTGTGGAAGACTTGAATATTCATTCGTTTTGCTCTCTCTCTCCTTCCCCCCACTGTCCATTGCCACGGCAGCGATTACTGGGAACTGAACTGAACTAAATTGAACTGAACTTTGCGTCACTTTGAAACTGGTCATTTACCCCTAGACAACGATAGAGCTTGATTGATCCTGTTATCTGAATTCTGTGTACATGTGTGTTTATCATTGCTGAACTGTTGCATTCATTATCCTTTTGATTAGAGTACTGTGTTGCTTGTTTCTTTAATAAAACTTTCTTAGTTCTAGTAATCCAGACTCCAACTGAGTGATCCATTTCTGCTGGTTTGGCAACCCAGTTACGGGGTATGTAACACTTGGGACACATCACGCAGCATCCACCTAAACGAGATTTCTTAAGTTTGGCTGGGTCAGGGGCTATCACCCTCTATATTAAGCCGCTAGGCGAAGCGAGAGTTACACTTAGAAATTACCTAGACTTACCCATAGCCCATGTATTTTTCTAAGCTCCATGTACCTATTCAGGAGTCTCTTAAAAGACACTATCGTATCCGCCTCCACCACTGTTGCCAGCAGTCCATTCCACGCACTCACCACACTCTACATAAAAAACTTACCTCTGACATCTCCTCTGTAGCTACTTCCAAGCACCTTAAAACTGTGCCTTCTCGTGCTAGCCTTTTCAGTCCTGGGAAAAAGCCTCTGACTATCCACACAATCAATGCCTCTCATCATCTTGTACACCTCTATCAGGTCACCTCTCATCCTCTGTCGCTCCAAGGAGAAAAGACCGAGTTCACTCAACTTATTCTCATAAGGCATGCTCCCCAATCCAGGCAACATCCTTGTAAATCTCCTCTGCACCTCTTCTATGGTTTCCACAGTTTCCACATCCTTCCTGCAGTGAGGCGACCAGAACTGAGCACAATACTCCAAGTGGGGTCTAACCAGGATCCTACATAGCTGCAACATTACCTCTCAGCTCCTAAACTCAATCCCATGATTGATGAAGGCCACTGCATTGTATGCATTCTTAATCACAGAGTCAACCTGTGTAGCAGCTTTGAGTGTCCTACGGACTCGGACCCCAAGATCCCTCTGATCCCCCACACTGCCAAGAGTCTTACCATTAATATTGTATTCTGCCATCATATTTGACCTACCAAAATGAACCACCTCACACTTATCTGCGTTGAACTCCATCTGCCACTTCTCAGCCCAGTTTTGCGTCTTATCAATATCCTGCTGTAACCTCTGACAGCCCTCCACACTATCCACAATACCTCCAACCTTTGTCTCATCAGCACATTTACTAGCCCATCCCTCCACTTCCTCATCCAGGTCATTTCTAAAAATCATGAACAGAAGGGGTCCCAGGACAGATCCCCGAGGCACACCACTGGTGACCGACCTCCATGCAGAAAATGACCCATCTACAACCATTCTTTGGCTTCTGTAGGCAAACCAGTTCTGGATTATAGCTTTGGGTATGTAGCGGGATCCTTGCACTGATGCAAACTAGCACGTTTTTGAATATCTGGTGGCAACTTGGTAAAAGATTATTGAAGATCACCTATTTTCACAACGTCAAGGCAGTTACAAGTTTTTGATAACAGGTGAAGAGCTTGACTAAAACCACATTCAACTAGATGAGGGAAATCCAACTACAAATAACTATGCTTTATCCAGAAATTTTGGTTGCTGCATTTGAATTTTGCTTGAGCTGCTAAATTACTCTACAATTCAATAAGACATTCTTGCAATGTGGTGCCAACATCATTCCATTCACCCCAAATGGATCCGCCACCCAATCTGGAATATGCATCACCAGCAGGTCTCTGAACTAAAATTCCATATCAGTGTTCAGTTGCTTCAAATGATCAGAATATACAATCAGATCATCATCTTGCAATTCTATTTTAAGAGTGGCCGGTGAACTCACAGTGTCCAATATTGCTACTAAAAGTTCAAGTTTTCCAAAGAAAGTGGTAATAGCCTCTTTGCATGATATGAGATTGCAGTTTTTCCTTGTGATGTGTTTAATAAATTTAGTTTTTCAAGTATATCTGACAGGTAGAATGCCAAATTTAGTAGCAACAATTTGTTCTCCAAGCTGCTTATATTCCCATTCATTTCATTCGGGGTTCCAATTAAATTACATACATCCATTTCTTTTTTATTAATATATTTTAGCAATATTTCATTAAAACAGTAAATTTATCATGGCCTTTTCAGAAACTCCTGTGGCCCCAATGAAATCTGGCTTGGCTCCCGGGGGCCATATGGCCCACATTGAGAACCACTAATGCAGAGTATTCATAATTAACTACCTTAAAATGTATGAGATCCAAGCAACAAACTGATGTCAAAATCACATGCTAATATGACTTATGCAATTATTAACAACATATTGTTTTGTATTAGAAAACTAATTGCAATTTGTGTGCATGAATTAGAAAACGCTCCAGTTGTTAGAAAGCATCAGAAAGTAATTTAGTCAGATTTACACCATTAGGAATAGGAACTGAATGAGACTATTTGGCCCATTGAGCCTGTGCAGCCATTCCATCATGACTGATTTATTATCCCCTTCAACCCCATTCTCCTGCCTTCTCCCTTTAACCTTTGACACCCTTATTAATCAAGGATCTTTCAACTTCCACTTTAAACAATGACTTGGCCTCCACAGCCATCTGGGGTAATGAATCCCACAGATTCACCACTATGCCAAATGTACTTACATAAATTTGGAGAGAATAATGGAGTGTGTCAGAAATAGATATGTTCCTTTATGCTGTATTCTATCAATTATAATTAGCTCTAGATATAGATGGTTACAGATATAGAACTCTCCAGGGGACACAGATTGTAGATTTCCCACTCCCCCATACAGTCTCTGTAGTACTCATGATAATAATTTTTAAAAAATCATTTGTGATTTTGATCAGAGCTCCTTTATTATTTAGGGTAAGGACAAAGATCTAAGTGGGGGCAGTTGGACAAGGATTTTCAAGAGAGATGGATACCAACTTGGTCACAAAAGTTTCTAGTACTTTAGAACAAAATTATAAGTTGAAAATGCATCAAGGGCTGGTTTCTTGAGAAAAAGACTGATGAAAGCAAATTTAAAGAATTGGGGGATGGTACAGTACTTGAAGAGAAATATTAGTAATGTCACTTAATATGTCACTAGGGAAATAACTAGGGTGTTCAACAGTTTATTGGGGAAAGGAGATAGATCTCATGGATAAAATAAGTCAGAGGCCATCTGATTAAACATAAGAACACAACAAATAGGAGCAGGAGTAGGCCATTTGGCCCAATGAACCTGTTCTACCATTCAATAAGATCATGGCTGATCTGACCATGGACTCATCTCCACCTACCTGCCTTTTCCCTGTAACCCTTAATTCCTCTACTATGCAAAAATCTTGTCTTAAATATATTTACTGAGGTAGACTCCATTGCTTCATTAGCAGAGAATTCCACAGATTCATCACTCTTTGGGAAAAGCAGTTCCTTCTCATCTCTGTCTTAAATTCACTCCCCTGAATCTTAAGGCTATGTTCCCTAGCTTTAGCTTACCTACCAGTAGAAACAACTTTCCTGCCTCTATCTTATCCATCCCTTTCATAATTTTATATGTTTCTGTAAGATCTCCTCTCATCCTTCTGAATTCCAGTGAATACAGTCCCAGGCAACTCAATTTCTCCTCACAACCTAATCCCCTCATCTCTGGAACCAACCTGGTGAATCTCCTCAGAACTGCATGCAGTACTCCAGATGCGGTCTCACCAGTACACTGTACAGTTGCAACACAACCTCCCTGCTCTTAAATTCAATCCCTCTGGCAATGAAGACCAACAAATAAGGAAAACGTTATTGCTGGTGACTTACTTTGCTTGTTTTTGCAGGGTGTTTAGATATTGCCGAACATGTTCGATTGCCACTTTTTTGTCTGACAAGTTATTGCTGACAACATCTGGAACAGGAGCTTTCATACGCTGCAGGGGCACAGCAGATACAAGGGAACTGTGGGTTTTCAGATCATTAAAGATTCGATTTTTAGCTAAAACAGAAAGAACAATTCCCATCGTTATCACTGGTATTGGGTGAGAAATCTAAAATATTCAGTTGTAATAATTTTCACGTATTTGTATTTTATGCATCATGGCACTGTCTCATTCATTAAAAATAGGCTTCCCAAAATCTGTTTGAGGTTATTTTCACCTAAGTTCGGAATTAAATTTTCCTCTTTGTTGAACCTAGTTCAAGAATAAAAATGATTCCCTTTCAAAAAGGGCAATGTAGAAATCTAGCATCGTATTGTGCATATTCAGTGTGTTTCGTCTATTTAATGTGTTTTTAAGGAAATTTTATGAAAATTAATGAAAGAAGAGAAATAGATGTAGTTTGTGTGGACGTTAGCAAGACATTTGACATGATCCTGCAAGGTAGACTGGCCCAGAAGGTTAAGGCACATGGGATCCAAGGTGAGGTGGCTAATTGGGTCCAAAATTGGCTTGGTGATAGGAGGCAGAGTGCAGTCCTGGAAGGATGATTTTTTGATCTGAAGTTTATTACCAGCAGTGTATTGCAGGGATTGGTGCTTCAGGATTCTCACTACCAGGTTCGGGAACAGTTATCACTCCATCAGGCGACTGAACCAGTAGGAATAAACCACTCAACTTCACTTGGCCCATCACTGACTTTTTCACAGCGTATTGACTGTATGTTCTTAGTATTTATTGTTTATTTATTTATTATTTCTTTTTTTCTTCTGTATTTGCACATTGTCGTCTGTCACCCTGCTGGGTGCGGTCTTTCATTGATTCTATTACGTTTCTTGGACTTGCTAAGTATGCATGCAAGAAAACACATCTCAGGGTTGTATATGGTGGCATACATATACTTTAATAATAAATTTACTTTGAACTTTGAATGCTGGAGGTATAATTAATAGGTTTATGGACAAGAAGAAAATTGGTGACGTGTGGATAGAGAAATGCTTTCTAAGGCTACAGCAGATTACAGCTAAAATGGAAAACTGGGCAGAGCATTGTCAAATGGACTTTAATCCAGACAAGTGCAAGAAGATACCATAGAAACTACAGCACAGAAACAGGCCTTTTGGCCCTTCTTGGCTGTGCCGAACCATTTTCTGCCGAGTCCCACTGACCTGCACACGGACCATATCCCTCCATACACCTCCCATCCATGTATCTGTCCAATTTATTCTTAAATGTTAAAAAAGAACCCGCATTTACCACCTCATACATTTTGAAAAATCAAAAAGGACAGGACCTATACAACATAGAATACTGATGAATAGAGGGAACTTGGGGTTCAAGCCTATAGTTCCATGAAACAGGTCACACAGATAGATAAGGTGAAGAAGGTATATGCAAGCTTGCTCTCATAGGTCAGGGCACAAAACATAAAATTGCCATCACAATTTTAATATACAACATGCCTGAAAGTGGATCAAAATGTTTAAAACTCGATGTTCCATAAGATGCAGAAGGTGCAGGGTGGAGCTGTATCCAAAGATTCACTGTCTCTTGGAGCTCGTGCTTTATACGCTCATTGTCAACGTATTCGATCCAAAGATCCTAGATTAAACAGAAGACAAACTCAGACTGAAACAACATTCTGAGGCAGCATGCAACAACGTGCAATTAATTATGGTTTAGTTCTATATTATTTAGAAATTTCAACAAACTAAAATTTGGTAAGAGGGAACATTTACCTGCTGGTTTTGCATGACTTTTGCCAATTTATGTGCATCATATTGTTCAGGCAGAGTGGGTAGATAAAGATTATTCTTTTGTAGATTGTTATCCTCCAGCCAATACGTAAAAATGTGGAAAAGCCTTCAAAATGAAGACACAGGCAATCATGAAGCATCTTATCTCTTAGAATAAAGTAGAATTAGTTGTTTATAAACTGCAATAGATGTCAATAAGCAGGTAAACATGACAGTGCTTTTGCATCAGCATCATCCCATATGCAGCAGAGAGATAATCTGCTATATTAAGAATTCAAAGTGCTTTTAACACAAGAACATCAGAAAATAGGAACAGGAGCAGGTCACTCAGCCCCTCAAAGCTGTCCCACTATTCCATGCGAACATGGGTGATGAGCCCCAGGCCTCCCGACCTCTTCTGTGCCAATTCCCCACAGCACCTAAACTTTAAATATTTACCTACTTTCTCTTTACATACCCCAGTGATCTAGCTTCCACACCCTAAAAAGGCTGACAACTCCCTGTGAGAAGGTGCCATGCACTTTAGTTTTAAATAAACATCCCATGACCTTGCAACACATGTGAAGATGTTTCAGGCTGAACACTCTACATCAGGCCTGGAGAGAAAAAGATGAGCTGTCAAGAGTCCTGAAGAAGGGTCTCGACCCAAAACGTCGACTATGCTCTTTTCCATAGATGCTGCCTGGCCTGCTGAGTTCCTCCAGCATTTTGTTTGTGTTGCTTGGATTTCCAGCATCTGCAGATTTTCCCTTGTTTGTGATTCTGACTTTGTAACTTTTAAAAAAAATTCCCTTGCTAGTGGAAACATCTTGATATTTACCCTGTTATATTCCCTCACGATCCTTCATGCTTAATTAAAACTATTTCCTTTTCTTCTAAGCCAATAAGGAGAGGATAATCCTCTCATCCATGGAATTGGCCTCGTGCATCTCTTTTAGTCAACCTCCAATGCTTGTGTATCTGTTTTAAATAAACAGACCAAAACTGTGCATAGTACCCCAGCTGTGGTCTGACCAGTACCATATATAATTGTAACAATACCTCCCTATTCTAAACTCCAAATCTTCTTGCAATAAAGGCCAAATTGCCATTTACCTTTCTAACCAGATCCAAGCTAGACTGGGGAATTGGATCCAAAGTTGGTGTAGTAATAGAACTTAGTTGGGGATGTTGGAAGGTTGCTTTTGTGATTGAAAGCATGTGAAGAATGATGTAGTACCAAGTAGAGGGTTAGGACCACTCATTTTTATTGTACAGCTGTGAATATGGGATGTTTCTAAGTTTGCAGATGACCTGAACATTGATGTGCTGTTGAAAGTAAGAAGAACATTTGTGGACAACATAATGTCGTCAAGCTAGTAAATTGAGCAAAGTAATGGCAAATGGAATTTAATCCTGCTTAGTATGAAAAGTGATGTATTTTGGGAGATGTGTTAAAGATGGGGTATATATCATGAATAGTTGTGTCATTAGGGGCATGGAGGAATAGAGGGACCTTGTGAATCAGAAATTCCTGTGAGGCTACACTTTGCAAGCAGGCATTGAGAACATCATTGAACATTAACTTCCGTAATTTCTTTGTGTGACTGAGCTTGGGAGCCTGGTGTTGGTCATGGGAAAGACGTGGCCTATCTAACAGAGCTGACTGAATTCAGTCAGATGCAAATTGAGCATTATCTTGAGGGGCAGTGAGGCATTCGTTATGTTCTTGTTTTCCATCAGAAGTTTATTGACAAAACTGATCCTTATGACACCCCACAACTTACTAGTTGCTAACCTGAAAATGACCCTTATTTTCTCCTCTTGTATTCTGTCCTTTAACCAACTTTCTACACATAAACACGAAACACATTTTCCTTTACTAGTAAAAGAATCATTTCAAGCAGCTTATCAAAGGGCTTTTGCGATTTCCCATTACCCATCTTGCCAACTACGTTCTCAAAAAATTCTAATAAATTTGCCAAATACTACTTCCCTTTCAAAAAAAAACATATTTTACAAACACGGACTCCAGCCTTTTCCCCAACAACTGCTGTCAGCTTGCGGCTGTGTAATTCTTGCTGTTCCTTTCCCTCCTTTTGGCTTGAATAATACAATGATAAATTTTGGATATAGTAATAAAGTTAGTGAACTAGCAACCCAGTGACCTGAATGAATTGGAATTGTTTTTTCATTGTTGCATGTATCGAGGTACAGTGAAACACTAGTCTTGCAATATTGTATACACACAATTTATTATAGTGGTAAAACAGTAATAGAATAAAATGTATATAGCCACAGAGAAAGGAAGGTGCTGTTAAGTAATAAACTGCAAGAATCATAATGAGGTGGACTGTGAGGTCAATAGTCCATCTTATGTAGGAAACAATTCAATAGTCTTATAACAGTGGGGGAGAAGTTGCCTTTAGTCTGGTGGTACGTACGTGCAAGTTTTTGTATCTTCTACAGGAAGAGACAGAGTAGCAAATGAACACTATGCTACAGTGTTCAATGTACTATACGGATGTCCAGTATGGGTGAGGTCTTGATTACGGTGGCTACTTTATAGAGGTAGAGAGAAATACAGAGGATGGGAGGCTGGTTTTGTGTTGTGATGTGCTCAGCTGCATCCACAACTGCAGTTTCTTGAGGTGAGGCACAGAGCAGTTGCCATACCAAGCTATAATGCACCCAGAACGGATGCTTTCTACAAACCCCATTTCCAGAAAAGTTGGGATATTTTCCAAAATGCGATAAAAGCAAAAATCTGTGATATGTTAATTCACGTGAACCTTTATTTAACTGACAAAAGTACAAAGAAAAGATTTTCAATAGTTTTACGGACCAACTTAATTGTATTTTGTAAACATACACAAACTTAGAATTTGATGGCTGCAACACACTCAACAAAAGTTGGGACAGAGGCATGTTTACCATTGTGTTACATCACCTTTCCTTTTAATAACACTTTTTAATCGTTTTGGAACTGAGGATACTAATTGTAGATTTGCAATTGGAAATTTTGTCCATTCTTGCTTCAGACTTCAGCTGCTCAACAGTTCGCTGTCGCTGTCTTCGTTGTCTGATTCTACTCTTCATGATGCGCCATACGTTTTCAATAGGAGATAGATCTGGACTGGCAGCAGGCCAGTCAAGCAAACGCACTCTGTGTCTACAAAGCCACGCTGTTGTAGCCCGTGCAGAATGTGGTCTAGCATTGTCCTGCTGAAATTAGCATGGATGTCCCAGGAAGAGACGTCGCCTTGATGGCAACATATGTCTCTCTAAAATCCTAATATACGCCTCAGAGTCAATGGTACCTTCACATACATGCAACTCACCCCTGCCGTGGGCACTGATGCACCCCCATACCATCACAGATGCTGGCTTTTGTACCTTTCGCTGATAGCAATCTGGATGGTCGTTCTCATCTTTGGCACGGAGAACTCGACGCCCGTTTTTTCCGAAAACTAGCTGAAATGTGGACTCATCTGACCACAGCACATGGTTCCACAGTCTTTCAGTCCATCTGAGGTGAGCTCAGGCCCAGAGAACTCGCTGGCGTTTCTGCACAGAGTTGATGTATGGCTTCCTTCTTGCGTAATAGTTTCAAGTTGCATTTCTGGATGCAGCGACGGACTGTGTTGAGTGACACTGATTTTCCGAAGTACTCCCGAGCCCAGGTGGCTATAATTGTCACAGTAGCATGACGGTTTCTTAGGCAGTGCCGCCTGAGGACTCGAAGATCACGCACATTCAACAGTGGTTTCTGACCTTGCTCGTTACGCACTGAGATGTCTCTGAATCTTTTCACAATATTATGTACTGTAGAAGTTGAAAGACCTAAATTCTCTGCAATCTTGCTTTGAGAAATGTTCCTTTTGAACTGCCTAACAATTCTCTCATGAATTTTGGCACAAAGGGGTGAGTCACGACCCAACCTTGCTTGCAAAGACTGAGCCTTTGATGGACGCTACTTTTATACCCAGTCATGATACCTCACCTGCTACCAATTAGCCTGCTTAATGTGGAGTTTTCCAAACTGGTGTTACTTGAATATTCTGTGCACTTTTCAATCTTATTTTAACTCTGTCCCAACTTTTGTTGACTGCGTTGCGGCCATCAAATTCTAAATTTGTGTATGCTTACAAAATACAATTAAGTTGGTCAGTAAAACTATTGAAAATCTTTTCTTTGTACTTTTGTCAGTTAAATAAAGGTTCACGTGAATTAACATATCACAGATTTTTGTTTTTATTGCATTTTGAAAAATATCCCAACTTTTCTGGAAATGGGGTTTGTACATGGAATCGAAATAAATTGGTAAAGACCGATGGGGACATGCCAAAATTCTTTAGCCTCCTGAAGAAGTAGAGATGAATGATACAGATGAATCAATTCAAATCTTATTAAAACAGCTGTCGTAATTAAATAACTGAATTAATTTGGAATTATAAAGTGAGTGTCAAAGGTGCTAACAAGAAGAATATAGGACTTCTTCAAAACACTATGGTTCATTAATCTCTTTTCGGCCCTGCCAGACCTGATCTATGTCTCATTCCAAAATGACAGCTATGTAATTGTCTCTTAAATGATTGAGCTGATTAAAAGCATTTAGTCAGGCCAGTAAGTGCTGACTTTAACAGCAACACGTACTTAGGTGAATGAATAATTTTCAAAGAATCTAAGCAGTAAAATGATCTAATACCTGAGCAATTCTTTGTGTAATTCTGGTGAAGTCATGGATTCAGGCCGGTGAGGTGCAATATTCTCAACTGGTGATGAAGTACCTTCAGCATGTTGTCCTTTCTTCCAGATCCTTACAGCTGTACTAGCTTCATGGTGAAAATCTGCTATTTCAATAAGGCGTTTTCTCATTTCTTTCAGCAAAATAGAATGCGAAGAACTGTGAAAATAACGTTTTCCTATACAGCCACTCACTGGCAAACTAAAACAGAAGAATTAAACAAATATTACAATTAATTTCTGTGTGGTGTAGTCAGATGCCTGTAGCAAGAACACATAAACAATTAACAAAAACATTGACTAAAATTTCTATTCCAAGGCATTGCAGGGCCTCAGAGTCAAGCTGAACATTTCAAACTGACTATGTGTAAACTGGGAAGGAAGTACTTAAGTATGTGTTTAAAAGACAATCTTTTCATCTGGAGCTGCGCAATATGACAATGGCAACTAAGTAACAAACTATAACATAAATAATAACTCAGTATCTCACTATTCTCACTAGGCATTTCCAGAGATGATGATATTTATGGAAGCATTCACTAACAAGTTTTAGAATGTTGATAAATTCAATTAAGGTAAAAAAAAATCTTTGTTCAGCTAATGATTGGACTTCAAACGTTCTTACATGGAGCATACAGAATGAAGGTGGTACAATCAAGAGGAAAGGTTGTGTTAATCAAATTATCACAAGTGTGATTTTTGGATTACAAAAGTGCTTAGTGATTAAAAAAAGCTACGTTTGAGGGTTAAAGTATTGTAAGGGCATCTCACAAGAAGCCACAGGAAGTATAAGCCGAGGATTGATATTGAGAATTTAAAGTGATCTAGAGTTACAGAAGAAGTGATGTTTAGAGTAAAAAAAAAGGTAGTTTGAGGTTATTCATGGTTTCAATGAATATATCCTTTCATAAAGTGGCATTAATGACTTCGGACTTTTAATCTACAAATTCAATTGTCCATTATTGGCCCTGAGATTTTAACTATGAGCTTCAGAATGGAATTTGACTTGTTATTAGGAGGCTTTTGGAAAAATATGCTTGCTTAATGAAAGTAAGCTGGAGATGTGCTTCATTTCAATTTGCATTCACTTAATTTTGTACAACTATTATGACTTTGAATCTAATCATCTTTTTTTTTTTACCCCTTTTCATAATAATGGGGTGAAAAATGATAAAAAGACAAACTGAAAAATCATTGAAGGTTTAAAATAAAATGGTATTTGATTCCTCACAAGCTTATGTTGAGTATACAATTGTCTGTTCCTCTCCTCCTGCAGTGAAGCTGAAGGGGAGCTAAAGGGGTAAATCTGAAACTGAAAAGATTGTGACTGAAGGCATTATCAGAGTTTGAAGAGAAGACAACTCTTTATAAATACTAGGATGCAACTATGGAATTTATTTTCAAAGATAAATAAAATCAGGATGATTTTAAAAGAGTCAAAATTGGAGTGGAATATGATATTTACACAACAAAGATATTTGCAGATATTTTAAAAAGTTTTAAAACATTTTAAATTTAATACAAAATTAAAATGTAAAAAATAGCAAGATGTAATAATTAAGAAAAAGGGCAAAGTCTGGAATATGAAATATTGATATACTAGTACACAAGAGGAAAATGACAAAAAGTATTGTTATCAGGAACATGAAAAACAATTGTAAACTACATGCAAAATCCACACATTTGATATTTAATATGGCATAATTCCATGAGAAATAACAAATCTGAAAATTAATAGGATCCAAGAAAAAAAATAATGTACAAAATGCTGAGAATTACCCAAACTCTGGTCCAGGTCGACGAAGGTACAGGAAAAAGAATTTTTGCCAAATTAGTGGGAGAAGTGGATGATCTGGAGGAGTAACTAAAGCTTGTTGGGCCCAGCGATAGATCATAAGCCGCTGTGTGGAAGGCACCACAGGGAGCTTTAAATGGCTTTGGGCTTTCTGCAAATAAACAGAAGTCATATCTCAAATATCAGCATAATTCTAAGACTTACAAACTCTTAAATACTTTCTTGCTGTGCAGAAATAAATCTGACAATTACTGAGTAAAATAATATGATGCATCTGCCCAACACTGAACCATTTCAAGTTGTTTCACAGGTGCATAATCAAACAAAATTTGACACCAAGGCACAAAGGTGAAATAGGGCAGACCATCAAAATCTTTGAGTATTTTAAAGGTGGGAAGAGATGAAGAGGTTCAGGAGATTTAATCCAGAAACACCTCAGGTGAAGATACATTAGTTATATATAAAAAAAACTTGAAAGCTCACTAAAAGCCACCATTAAAGGGGTGCAGTTACCTTTCTTGATGATGGACTGAATGGGATTACAAAGAGTGGGAAGGCCAAAACAAATTTGAAATGAAGATACAAATATTGCAATTGAAATTTTGTGTGGTTAATGTAGACCACATGAATAGTGATTTTAGGGAACAGGTCTTGGTGTGAGCAGAACTTTGGTTGACCTTTATGCTTAGAGGATAGGACATGATAAACAAGGATTATTTAGAATTAAACACGAAAATAAATTAAATATGGAAATAAAATGTACTACTGCAAGATAATATGCTATAAATATAAAACTGTTGCCTTTTTCTAAAATCCATCTGCCCACCCCCCAAACGTAAGAGTTGGTCCAGAGGCTGCTGGAACAAGACTACCTCTTGTGCTTTGGGTGAACAGGTGCATAAAGAAATGTTGTATTGGTATTCCACTATTTTTAAACTTTCAGTATAAAATAACGCCTGAAAACCAAAAACTAAGATGTCCAGGTTCAGAATAGTTGTAAAAAAGATAATTTAACATTACAATTTGCTAACCAAATCATTGGACAGCTATTGTTTAATCCTTTACACTTTCCAAATGCTAATGTCTGCCATCCATTTACAGAAGGAACTTAAAAATAAACAGATCGCCAGTTAGCAAGTTCACAGTAATTGAGATTTCCTCTGTTTACATTAGAGCTAATTTTGATCAAAATATGTAGTGTATTTCACCTTTTATGTCGGGAAGCCTTTCAAGAGGAGTACATCTGCTACGAATGGACAGCTGCAAGCCTGTTTGGTATAAGACCATGACAGAGGAGCAGAAGTAGACCATTCAGCCAATTGGGTCTGCTCCAACATTCCACCATGGCTGATTTATTATCCTTCTCAACCCCATTCTCTTGTCTTCTCCCTGTAACTTTTGACACCCTTACTAATTAAGAACCTATCAACCTCTGCATTAAACATACTCAATAACTTGTCCTCCACATCCACCTACGGCAATAGGTTGGAAATCACTTTGTTTTATTCATCCCTGGATGAGAAAGAAGTTATATTCATAAGTTTTAGGTACATGCAACTGCTTATCAAAGATGCAGATACTTGGGAGTTAATTTCAATGACATAAAGTAATCCAAACTATTAAGAAATTGAAATGACTGATTCCCAAGGCAGACCGGAATTTGCCTTAGGATTTAGGTCTAATTCTGAATCCCTTTTCTTTAATTCTTTAAAATTCCTTGAAATACTAATCAGGACATCAGTGGTTGAAGTCTGCATGAGATCATCAATGTGGTATTTTCCAGCAGTGAGAAAAGCTAGCTGGATCCACAACTGGAGCACAAGAACTGTTGAATCAAAGACAGAAAATGCAGGAAACATTCAGAAGATTGGCCAGTATCTATGAGGAGAGAAACAAATTCAATGCTTCAGATCCCAGACTCTTCACTAAAACTGGAAAATGAAGAATATTCAAGAGAGGGGAAGAGGTGAAGAGAATAGTAGGAATGTCTGTGATACGATGCAGACCAAAGTTATAATTTATAGAAGCCTGATCAATGTATGTGGCCAGAACCTTGTGTGATCAAAGCTGGTTTCATTCCATTTTATGAGTTCAATCACCATTTAATATTAACATAATTTGATATTCTAATTTCTCAGTCTGTTGAGAGCTATGTCTCATAACTGCTTCAGCCTCAGTACTGCACTTAAATGAAAGTTTCACAAAATTCAAAACATCAGGAAAAAAAGACAGGTATAAAGAATAAATGCCATTCATAAACCTGTAACTTATTAGTAAAAGATGGTAAAGTGGACATGGAGATGATGTTTCCTGTAATGGAGGAGTCTAGGACCAGAGAGTATAGCCTCAGAATAGAGGGAGATCCCTGCATATTCATCCAGTATATGCAGAGATGAGGAGGAATTTCTTTCGCTGGAGGATGGTGAATCTGTGAAGTTCATTGCCACTGACGGCTGTGGAGGCCAAGTCATTGAGTATATTTAAGGCAGAGATTGATAGGTTTTTGGGCATCAAAGGTTATGGGGAGAAGGCAAGAGAATGGGGTTGAGAGAGAAAATAAATCAGTCATAATGGAATGGCCGAGCAGACTCGATGAGCCGAATAACCTAATTCTGCTCCAATGTCTTATGGTTTTAGGCCTTAAGAGCATGAAAAATGTCCAGGTCCATGCAATGACCAATCCGAAAATAAGGATACTTACAGGTATAACAGTATTTGGCATCCACTAAAAAGATGAATAATCTTACACCTAAAAAATTATTTCCAACAAAAAAAATACTAGTTTTCAAGCAATCATATAAACAAATCTTTAAGATCACCTAGAATATACAAGATGCTTATGTAATTCACGCTTCGGTTAGAGGCTTAATATAGGGGATGAAAGCCGGGCCAAACAAGAAATCTCGGTTGGGTGGATGCTGCACAATGTGTCCCATTTCAAATCAGTACCACGAAATAACAAACAGTACACAGTATGTGATTAAATAATTGAGCTTTGTAATTCTTAAGTTGACTATATGGTTAGTAAAGAATACGAAAAAAGAAACAAGGGCCCTGCAGTAGTCCCGCGTTTCCGCAGAGTCCCCTTATAAGTGTAGGCTCCAAGTCAGGCTCTGGGTCTACCTGCACCTCTTGACCCAGGGGCAGCAGGTGGTTCCGATGGAGAATCTTGACAGACCCGTTCCCATCCTCTGGTTTCACCCGGAAAACTGGTAGGTTTGGCATCTGACTCTCCACTACATAGGGTGTGGCCGCCCAGCGGTCAGCCAACTTATGTTTCCCAGATAGCCCCAAATTCCTTATGAGGACTCAGTCTCCCGGCAGGAGTTGGGAGAACCTCACCTTTTGATCGTACCTCCTCTTATTCCCTTGATTCTGCTTGGCAGCCGCGACCCTAGCTAATCCATAAGCCCTTTTCAGCTCTCTTCTCATATCAAACAAATACTTCAGTTAAGTCTTCGGGGGTAAGTTACCCTCGTCAGTCCCAAAACAAAGGTCAACAGGCAACCTCGCCTCACGCTCAAACATCAAATAATATGGCGAGTACCCAGTAGCTTAATTTCGTGTACAGTTGTAACTGTGAACTAGATGCCCAATATGCTGACTCCACTTGCTCTTCTTGCTGATCTCCAGGGTCCGATTAAAACTCTCTGGTAGCGGATCACCCTGTGGGTGATAGGGCGTGGTCCTCGACTTCTCAACTCCAAGCATGCCCAATAACTCATGGATGAATCTGCTCTCAAAATCTTGTCCCTGATCACTATGTATCCACCTGTGAAGGCCATATAGATGAAATACTTCTCCCATAACACTTTTGCCACCGTAGACGCTCTTTAGTCCTTGGTCGGAAAAGCGCGAGGATATCTGGTGTAGTGGTCCGTGATGACTAAGACATTTGCCATGTTGCTGGCATTGGGTTCCATTGACAGGAAATCCATATGCATCAGGTCCAGAGGCCTTGCACTCTTCAAGAGGGACAAGGGTGCTGCCCACATAGGCAGTGTCTTCCGTCGTATGCATCGAATGCACGTCTTGCAGTATTCTTCGACCTTTAATTTCATACGGGTCCAGTAAAACTGGTCTCTGAGCAATCGATAGGTCTTTTCCACCCCCAAATGTCCAGAATCATCATGAAGTGACTTCAAAGCAATCCTCCAATACTCCTCAGGCAGAAACAGCTGGCAATGCCAAGGTCAGTCTGGGGTTGATGTGACCCGGTATAAGATCTGGTTCTTTAACTCCAACCAAGGACATTCTCGCAGTAATGGAGGCACCGAAGCATGCTTCATCTTCTCCGCCTGAGCCATGTCTCCCTTTTCAACCATGGACCAAATAGTGCCACTGCCCAGATCATCTCGCTGAGCTGCTGCCACTTCCCCAGAACTCAATTCCGGCAGCTGATTTGTCTTCAGAGCAGTCAGGTTACAGTAAACTTGGGGTATGGCGTCATCAAAAGCCCCCAATTGATCCACTGCTCGCTCTGACCTCTCCTTTTCCTCTACCTTCACGGTGATAGCAAAACGACAAATGGCCTTCACCCCTGGGGCAGGAACACTCTCCCACTCCTCGTCCCTGTCTAGTTACTCATGTGCCCTTCGGGACAAAGCATCTGCATCAATATTCCTGCTTCCCGGCCAGTACTTCAGGCTGAAATCATAGGCAGACAACGCCACCAACCACCGATGGCCTGTGGCATCCAGTTTCACCGAGGTCAGAATACAAGTTAGGGGGTTGTTGCCCGTCCTCACCTCAAACTTGGCCTCACAGAGGTAGTCACTCAGCTTATCCACCATCGCCCATTTCAACGCCAGATTCCAACTTGTGTGTGGGATAGGTTTTCTCGGAGGGCAACATACTCAGGCTGACAAATGCAAGGGGCCTCAACCCAGTGCCCTGATCCTTATACAGGACGCCCCCTAAACCCTCTCAGCTGGCATCCATGTGTGGTACATATGGCAGTCAGGGGTCTGCAAAAGCCAGCACCGGCGCCTGGGTCAGCAGCTCCTGCAGCAACTGAAAGGCCTCCTCACATTTTGCATCCCACCTCGGTCCAAAGGGTTGCGATGGGCAAAGATACTCTCCACCTTCCTGTCCTTTTCTCCCCCTCCCTTTCTTCCCCAAAGGAGAGTAACTGCACAGAAGCTGATTCAAAGGGTGACTCACTTTCGCGTAGCCTTTCATGAACCTCTGATAGTAACTACAGAACCCGAGGAACGAGCGCAGAGCGCTCACAGTCTGGGGTCTTGACCAAATGGTGACTGCCTCTATCTTAGCTGGATTTAGCTGCTACTCTACCGTGAGACAATGTGCCCAACATAGCTAACAGATGTTTGGCGGAACTGGCACTCGTCCAGGGAAAGTTTTAACCCTTCAGCTTTCAGGCGACCCAGCACCTTCAGCAGCCTCACTTCATGTTCTTCCAAGGTGGATCCAATACTATGAGGTCATCCAGATATACCAATACCTCAAGCAAGTTCATATCTCCCACCGTCTTCTCCATGACTCACTGGAAAATTGCAGGAGATCCCGAGATGCCCTGGGGCATCCTTTTGAACTGGAAAAGTCCCAGGGGACATATAAATGCCGTTTTCTCTTTGTCGACCTCACTCATGGGGATCTGGTAATATCCAGTTCTCAAGTCCAGCACATTGAACCACTTCACAACCCTCTAGTCATAACCCAAACATTGCTGCTACAGAGAAACCATTACCTCAGCAGTGGAACATTACAGAGAAGCTATTACATTAGCAGTGAAACCTTAAAGCTTGTTACACTTATTAAACTAAATTATGTATAATTAGCTAACACAGTAATGGAATACACACCTTTAAGGCTTGATCTGGAGTTGCTGAAGAATTGCTAATTAATTCAAGTTCCATAGACCTACGGAGTTGGGAATCTTCTTCAAAAATTGCCTCCATATTGAATATGATCCAGGAAAACCACACCTATAAAATAAATACTTCCTTAAAAAAACTGGGTTAATATTATACTACTAAGCAAATATTCAGACTCACTGTTTTACAAATACTTTTTCTTTGCAAAAGTTTGCACTCTGCATTAGGCTCTAAGAGAAGGATGAGTGAATTAAATCTTAATAAGGTGGTCTAGTAGAATATTCCTGACTTAAGACCGCAAAGTTATTTAGTCATACTGGAGAAATCTAGAACTAGGGGGGCATAGCTTCAATATAAAGAGGTCAAAGCTTTGATATAAAGGCTTCCCACCATCAAGATGCTGCCTCAAAAAGGAGGCGTCCATCATTAAGGACCCCCACAACCAAAAACATGTCATCTTCTCATTACTACCATCAGAGAGGTGGTCCAGGAGCCTGAAGGTACATAGTCAAAGTTTTAGGAACAGCTTCTTCCCCTCTGCCATCAGGTTTCTGAACAGACAATGAATACACAAATGCTACCTCACTATCTTTGTTCTTTTTTTGTACTTTTTATTACATATATTTTTATTATAATAACAAAGTCATATTATAATTAAAAATTAACTTAAGCAGCTTATGGTCAATCCATAATTTCATGACTATTGAGGCTGTACCAGGGCATGCAAGATAATTTGATCCTGACCACTCAAAATCATTACCTTTGCCAAAAGTAATCAGGCAATCTTAACTATAGTGAGGTACTCATATCTCAGCAATACACAAATGTTCAGAACACTCCCAGCAAGTGAAATAAAGGTGGAGTATTTAAATGAGTGGTAAGCTTCTATGAGTGAAAACTTCATGGAGTTATTGTAAGCATATACCTCAGTTGCAGAAGCATTGCCTTCAATAAATGATGGTGTTACGTTGCCGGCTAACATCCAGTTCATGAACGAAGTCAGCAATCCACGATCACTATGGTATCCAAGAGCATTCTAAACATTTGGCAATAAGAAAACGACTGATAAAAATTACACCATATATCTGGATAACAGAACTTAACTGTAGCAGATTTTACTAACATTATACATTTTTAAAAGGGAGGTACAAATTGACATTAAATTAATATTCTCAAATCAAATATTTTAATAACCTTGTGCATACTCTTGCAGTGTAAATGCTGATGTTAATATTTTAAAATTAAAAGCACCAACAGATGGTTAAAACTGTTCTAATCAGTTGGCTGTTCTATTTTTTGTATGAAACCAAATGCAAGTTTCAATTTTGATTGAATCAATTCTAAGTTAGGTTACTTTATATTTGAATATATAATTTGTAAGCTACCTTGTGTAGTTGGTAAAGTGACTTTTGCAAACAGTCTTCCTGTCGGTGAAGAAATGCAGTTTTGCATAGATTGTCCATCAGAAACAAAACAGTTTTGTCTCTGTGCCACAAATGCTGATTCGTCAAGATGTGAATCCAGAATTCCAAAACAACACCAGCTCCCACTCCGCCTGGTTTACTGCCTTCCACAATATGAGTCTGTGAAGATGAGCATTGTTTAATTTCTTTTAGAATATTGCATCAATTCAATGACTAAAAATGCTATCTGAGGAAAAAAATATTTACATGCTGAACATTTTGCTTTCTTAAATACACAACCATAACTCAATCTTTTGAAAATACAGAATCAAACATCTGTGAGAAAAGACTTTAAATATTGTGCTTCAAACCACCTCAAATAATTCTTCAAAAACATACAATGTTAAATAGTTCAGAAAGAGAATTAAAAATGGATCTATAATTTTTTGTGCTGCCCAAGAGAGTTCTAATGGGAAAGCTTTGAAGCCCTTTGTGTTTAAGATAGACATATACTGGGATCTATAGTGATGTCTATTGGACTATGATATCCTTTTGACTTCAGGTGTGCAATTGCCTGCAATGCTTTCAAGTTTACCAGGTGCACAGGCCATAGCTGCATAAATAGACCCTAACTGGAGATTAACGCTAGTTTCTGTGTTGCTAAAAGGGCAACTGTCAGAGTTTGTAAGTGAGCCCTCATTTATGGACATACAAACAATGTATACTAGCTATCTTAACTATTTATATATATTGTGTTTCTTTTATTATTTATTATTTACCTTCTTGTGTTTTCTTTAGTGCTAAATCAGATCTGGAGTAACAATTATTTTGTTCTCCTTTATACTTGTGTATTGAAAATGACATTAAACAGTTGCCTTTTCCTTAAGCTACCCTAACCTCCTGTCAGTAATACCTGCCCCCGCCACTCCCCATGCTCCCCTCCACTCCATCCAAATTCCTCCTTAACCCATTCCAATTCTTACTCTGCACCTGTACTCATTCAAGACCTGGTGTCGGCAGCTCTAATGGCAAAATACTTTGGGGTCTGTCCAATCATCAATGCGTCTACAATGCATGAATGAAGAATTGCATCCCCATATTTTTTAAACTATAAAAGTTCAGCAGGTACAATACACCTAATTAAAAAATGGAGATGGAGAAACATAACAAAGTAACTCCATGTGTGATAAAAAAAATGAGAAGAAAAAGCTCCAGTCTATACTTTATTATCTACCTTAACAGTTAAACACTAATGAGACTTACTGAATCTGTGAAATACATCCATACAAATGGTTAATCTTTACAAAAAAGTTGCTTCAGTTGATTTATCACCTCAAAACATCAGAAAGTGGGTTTTTGTTTGTAACCATTAATTATGCAAGATTTGTTTTTGACTCCAAAAATCTCCGTCAACAGATTACAAAGAGCAAGATGCTTATCTTTCATTAAAATGCAATACAATGGATTCCGATTAATTTGGATACATGAGGACCAGTACATTTTAGACCAATTAAGTAGGCACCCCAATTAGCCAAAGTTTCATAGAAATAAATAGTTATAAAAAAGACAAACTGAGTAACAAACTATGTATTTAAATGAAATACATGAAGTAGAACACTAGCAATATAAAACTGTATTAGCTCCTAATAGTTTTCAACAGATGAATTCATCCAGTATATGCAATGAACAAAATCGGCACAGATACCGAGTGCAGATAATGGATTGCCTTCATACAATACTATTGACAATCTTCATTAAAGAAGATTGTCAAACCTTCAAACTCTTTGTAGTTCCTAATTTGTAGTGAAATAATTTCATTTTCACTCCCAGCCATTTCTGGCACCTCAAAGTCTGAATGCTTGAACCCACAGTGAACAAATCAGTTCTGAATTGTCTTGTTGCTTATTTCTCAGGAACTCTGTGTCAAAAAAAAAAAAAAAATCACTGCTTTTTGTACAGGAAAAAAAATGGCTGACACTATTAGAAAAACAACTGGCTCTAAGCATGGTGTAGCGTCTAACACAAGGACGCTTGGCTGACATTAGTTACAACCTGTTCGGCAACAGTTTCCCACCCCAATTAAGTGTCATTATGTCCCAAATAAAAGAAGGGAATACCAGAAATTTTCTCCATTAGTTTGTGTTTTTTTAAAACAAGAGTTGTCTCAAGTAAGTGACAGCCTCGATTCACCAATGACCCAATTAACTGGAATCCACTGCAATGTACTTAGATCTACTGGAAACCAGATAATTTAAGTTGAGTGGAATACTATAAGGAAGGCTGATTTACAGGAGATCAACCAGTGTCAGTGGCTGTGGGGAGGGAGACAGAAAAAGAATCAACATTTCAAGTTAATGTTCTGATGAAGGGTCAATGTTAATTTTCTTTTTCCCTCTCTCTCCTCTCAAATAATCCCTGACTAATGAGTATTACCAGCATTTTGAGCTTTTATTTCACATATGCAGTACCTGCTGTACTTATGCTCACAGTGTTATCTTAACATCCTGTAAGAGGCAGATATGCCAGGTACAAGCAGAACTAGGATAGTGTGTCAACCAAAGGGGGGATTAATTTGTGCAAATCAGTAAATATAGTACTTTACAAATATCATACTTTTATTCAAATCTATTTAATCAGCAATACAGGAACAATCACAAAACAGTCAAACCAATTTATGTAATCTTGACTGTCTTACTGAACAATATTAAATAGAACCTAAAAAAGCACATCCTTTAGAGATCCGTTAACAGAAGAATTTGCACATCTCCAGAGTAACAACACTTCAAAATGCACTTAATTGCTCATGAAATGACATGGGATGTCCAGAGGCAATGAACAACATCACGGAATTACAAGCTTATCTTTTAATATGATTATACTGTTTAATATGATGTATTTAATAATTTTCACTGTTTTAAAAAAATATAATTAATGTGCCCTTCCTACCTGGATCATACTGTTTAATAATTTAATGTTTTCACCGTAAGTGATGCCAGTTAAATGTTGTGCTACTTTCTGAGTCATTTGCTGAGTCATTCCCTGAGGCGCAACACTGTCAGTCTGCAGAAAAAGCTGCAAAGTCAATAAAAACCTGGGGAAGATAGAAATGAATCACAGTGAGTTTTCTCCATTTCCTAATCTTAATTGACGATCACACAGTTCCCATAAAATATTACTGTAATATCATGAAGAATACAGATGGAAGAGTTAGTCATTTTTGTCTTTAAATATTCATATGCAAACACAAATTGACATGAATGACATAACCAGCTAGTCTACTTCACCATTTAAGTATATTTTATTATTCCTGATAGTGGGTGTTAGAACATATTCCGGACTTAGGGTGTATAGCAAAATAATTAACTTCAGCAACCAATCTTCAGATCTGAATATAGACTGTAAATTAAATTTAAAATACAGCTCTGGACAGTAAGTTCCTAGAGCTGTGAAATGCAATTAATTGGAAAACCAGACAATGTTGATTTAGCATTCATCTCGGGTGTCTTTGGTGTGGTTGCGAAGAAGGAGGTGTGAAAGTTATATGTAATTCAAAGGAAGGATTGGAGATGCATTGTAAATATAGAATTGTCCTTTGATCTTTAGCATACAAAATTTAGCAAAATTGGGTTAAACAGGCCTCTTCTTCCAAAAGGGTCTCAATATGACGCCTGCTGCCTCATTTTGTCGAATAAAAGACTTTCATATCTACCAGCTGCGTTTCTCCTGTGCCTTTGTTCATGTTACAACAGTGAGGTCTAAGATGTGTGCTTTTATAAGCAATGCTGTTGTAAAACTTACCAATTTTTCATGACATTAATCATGTCCATGAATTGATTTACTGGAATGGAGTTCAAGGAGAAAAAAGAACTCCAATATTTATGATAGTATTATTGCATTAATTTGTGTCATAAAGGGTTTATTAGGGCATTAACAATTCAGATTTCAAATAAACATAAAATGTAAGAATATTAGTTTCCATACTTTAAGCACATTAAATCTTGTTCAATGCTTCTATGGAAAATTATTAAAAATTCCTGTAATTCTGAGATCTTAATGGTCAAATAGTAAATAAGATGGACTAAATATTTGTACTTTACAGAAATTATTACCCCTAGTTAGCCTGCAATATACAACAATCACTTTTTTGAAGCTATCAACTGCCTCTCTCATCTTTTGACATTGTAAAGTGGCCTTAATGCATTTTATAAACTGTTCTTGAGTCATACATCCTCAACAAATATCTTTAAAGAGTACATCATGATTATTAAAATTATTTTTCAGCACAATATAAAGTAGCTTTTACTCAACTGTTCATTTTTCAGAAGATAATATTGGCATGGGTAGAAGATTGGCAAGATCTTATCTAATACATGAACTACTGCTTTAAGACACCTTGACTGTACCAGTACTTCCAGAAGAGCTATGCCTTCAGAGCAGAACTTGTCAGTGCTAAATGGAAAAAAATACAGAATCAGTAGAGTGTAATACTAATTGCACATCTTTGAATAAAGTATAGCAGCATATAAAGCTGCCATATGAATTTGTTTAAACAGTAATAATGCAGTAATTGACAAAAGGCCTTTAAAAACTTCCATTACACAGGTGTTACATTTTGGTTCAGTAGCCATGGCTGCTGTATAATTTGTTATCTGATAAACGTCAGATATAGAAACATGAGTAATTCTCCAGTTTATATTAATAGAACACAATGACATAATTTTCATCTTTCACAAAACACTAATGCACAGAATAGTCATATATTGATGTGTTTTTTGTAAACACTCACAAGTGACTTTCATAATAAAGAACCTACACTGCAGTGTACAGCAGGGCTCTAAAACTGCTCAATGCATCACCTGCACCAGCCTACCCGTCATCAAGGACACGTATACAGAAAGGTGCCAGAATAAGGCCAGAAATATCATGAAGGATTCCACCCACCTTGTTTTTGGACTGCTTGCTCCAGTCCCATCAGGGAAGATGCTACACCCACCTTGTTTTTGGACTGCTTGCTCCAGTCCCATCAGGGAAGATGCTACACAGCATTCACGCCAGGGCTACTTCAAAGTCCTTTCTCAAGGCCCCCACCACCCAGGTCATGCTCCCTCATCAAATACCCCCACCACCCAGGCCATGCTCTTCTTGCTGCTGCCATTATCAGGACTGGTGAAGGGTCTCAGCTCAAAACATCGATCGTTTATTCTTTTCCATAGATGCTGCCTGGACTGCTGAGTTTCTCCAACATATTATGTGTGATGTTTTTTCACTTGTTGGTCTCCAATGATGAATGACTTAGCAAATCCACTGACTGGATCATATCACCTTATGCCAAAGAATTAGGCCATTTAGTCTATGAAGCTTCTGCTAGCTTCCAAATCAATTCATCAATCCCATTCTTTAATTATTTTCCTCAAACTTATCTGTTCTCACATCCCTATCAATTCCTTCCAATTCGCTTCTCAATCAAGTGTGCTAAGGTCTGTTTACCTACTAGCACGTCTTCGGGATAGGGGAAGGAATGAGACACCTGGAGGTAACTCATGCAGTCAAACAAATAGTTACCTGAGGTTAGAATCAACCCCAAGGCACTGGGTCTATGTGGCAGCAGCACCATCTCTGCCACTATGAATAAAGAGAAATAAAGTCCTTGTCATAACTAATTTTAAAATCTAAAATTTCTAATAGTTTATAACTTGACCTACCTGTGACCTATCAACGTTATTGAAAGCGCAAGATAACAACCAATAGGAACGCCAGCTTTTACAGCTTTAAAGAGTGGATGGAGGGCTGGCGACTCATTCATTTCTGGTGCAGTGGAGGAGTTACTGATAGGCGTCCAGCCCTGGTCACTGCATGGATGGCTACTGTGTAGCTTCAATCTGACAACCAATTCCCATGCCCAGTGATTAAATAAGGCCTCAGGAGTCTGGTTCAGGCGAACAACATTAGTTAAGTAGGATACCTAAAATTAATACAAATACATGAAAATATTAATAATCATTAGTTCTGAAAATCTAATAGTTTAGTAACCACTTATCTTTTAACAGAGGTATAACGATAATTTACCACTTTAAATTTAAATACTTCAACATATACAAGGTTAAAAACTATCATACTTCAAGAATACTTTTCAAAGAATCTTTTAGAACATTTTTGGAAGTGAATGACTACATTATAAATGGTCCACTTGCATGGATACATTCTTCACTAATTCGGATTTTCATCATCTTCTCCTGAGCCTTCACTTCCGCCGGGGCATAGGCTGCCAAAAGCAGTTCACCAGAGTTCTCTATCCTGGGTCGGTCTCTCAAGTTCTCCCCAGGGGTAGCCCATTCTCAAAGATCCTTCCCCAGATAAGGTCTTTGGAGCCTCTCTTAGCTTTTCTGTAACTCTGGGTTTTCACGAAATGGGGCTGCTGGTCTCATGCCTAACTCTCCTACTTCTGCAGCTGGGCTTGGAACTGTCCATGGCAGAGTTAGGATTTTCATCATGTTCAAGTATTTTTGCCAAATACATGTAACAGGGAAAAAAAGCAATTACATATTTTACAGCATTATCCAACAAATGATTTCCCCATTACCTGCTTTATGCTTTCAGAGATAAATCCACTGTAAGGTTTGTCAGTGAGGTACTTCTGATATGCTTCTAGAACCATTAATGCTACTTCAGTATGAAGGGAAGGATCAAGAGCAAGTTTTGATTGCTGGAAAATAAATCACAATATTAAGACAGGATATATAGTTTTAAGCATCAGCTACCACAACATGGCCCCACTGATAAGAAAACTCACTTTACTTTTATTTAATTTCCCCTAACTGAATTAAATTTGATAAATTTTGCTTTTTTGGTTACATTTGAATGAACAATATAAGCACCATTTTTGATAAAGATATGTTCTACAGATTTGGTCTACATTGTTTTCTTCAGTGTTGAAAAGTGGCTGATAATTCTGTTCACAAACAAGAGAAAGTCTGCAGATGCTGGAAACCCAAGCAACGCACACAAAATGGAGGAATTCTGAAGGGTCCTGAGTCCTGATGAAGGGTCTCGGCCTGAAACGTCGACTATACTCTTTTCCAAAGATGCTGCCTGGCCTGCTGAATGCTTCCAGCATCTTGTGTATGTTGATAATTCAGTTTATAGATGTTGCCTGACTGCTAAGAGGTTCTAGCATTTTCAGCTTCTGAATGATTATTTTTCCAAAATCTGAAGGAATTAACTTTAAAGTGGCTGCACAGGTTTCTTCCAGGTGCTCCGGTTTCCTCACATAGTCCAAAGATGTACTAGTTAGTAGGTTAGTTGCTCATTGTAAATTGTACAGTGATGAGACTAGGGTTAAATAGATGAGTTGCTGGGCGGAGTGGCTTGTTGGATCAGAAGGGACAGTTCCGAGCTGTAACTCTAAATAAATAGAATAGAGATTCAATGTCCTTCAGTAGTAGGGTATGTTATTGCTTGTGTTTCTGGGCCAAGCCAGCTTTTGGGCTTCAAAATAGTAGTAGCAATAATAATAATAATGATAATAACTTACAGAGCAATTTTCATATAGACAATATAATTCAAAGTGTTGCAAAGGGATGAACCGCAAACATGAAACTAAAAGTTTAAAAAACCATGAAAGTAAAAGAAAAAGATGTTAATTAAAAGCACGGTTAAATAAATAGGTTTTGAGCTGACATTTAAAGATGTCAACTGAATCTGTACCCTTATTGTTTTAGATAATTGAATTTCACAGCTTAGGAGCCATAGTTCAAAATTGGCTGACCTGCCAATTATCTTTTGAGGGAGATTGTTTAAACTTAAGAGACCAGCAGCAGAAGAGCTCAAGCAGGATTATTAAATAAAAACTGTTCTGTGATGTACTCCAGTCCTAGACCATTAAGCGATTTAAAAATAAGTAAGCAAACTGTAATAGGAATACTAAAAGATACAGATAGCTAATGCAGAGTAGCCAGGACGGGAGTGAAATGGTGCCTCATTCTGGTTTTAGTTAAAAGTCCAGCAGTGGCATTCTGAATGAGTTGATGCTCGTCATTAGTTTGCTTAAGAAGGCCAGTAAAAAGTGCATTGCAGTAATCTAGCCTATTCAATATAATAGCATGAATTAGTTTCCAAGTATCAATATGTGACAGAAACAGGTGCACCTTTGCAATATTTCTTAAGTGTAGAAATGCTGCTCTGATCACTTCCTTTACGTGGGATTTGAAGTTCAAGTCTGAATCAAGGATAACACCCAGGCTTGATACTTCTGATTTTACAAGGAGAGACAAGTTCCCAGGTTTATCTCTTCTGACTTTGAAACTAACCATAATTACTTCAGTTTTATCTCAATTCAGTTTTAGGAAATTACTGCTCATCCATTTGTTTATTGCAGCCAGACCAGAAGTCAGAGAAGATGGGGTGTTAACACCATCAGGCTCAACCGAGATGCACAATTGTGTGTCATCTGCTTAACTATGGCAATCAAGTTTATGCTCTATAATTCTAAAAACACAAACACGAGGAAATCTGCAGATGCTGGAATTTCAAGCAACACACATAAAAATTGCTGGTGAACACAGCAGGCCAGGCAGCATCTATAGGAAGAGGTACAGTTGACTTTTCGGGCTGAGACCCTTCGTCAGGACTAACTGATAGGTGAGAAAGTAAGAGATTTGAAAGTGGGAGGGGAGGGGGAGATCCGAAATGATAGGAGAAGACAGGAGGAGGAGGGATGGAGCTAAGAGCTGGAAAGTTGATTGGCAAAAGGGATACAGAGCTGGAGGAGGGAGAGGATCATCGGACGGGAGGCCAGGGGAGAAAGAAAGGGGGAGGGGAGCACCAGAGGAAGATGGAAAGCAGGCAATAAGTTATTGTGAGAGGGACAGAGAGAGAAAAAAAAGAGGGAAAAAAAGGGGGGGGGGAATAAATAAATAAACAAGGATGAAGGGGAGGAAGGGCATTAACGGAAGTAATGCTTCCAGAACGAAACGGAAGTGTTGCTTGAATTTCCAGCATCTGCAGATTTCATCATGTTCGCTGACGATCAACACTGGCGCACCTCAGGGGTATGTGCTTAGCTCACTGCTCTACTCTCTATATACACATAACTGTGCGGCTAGGCATAGCTCAAATACCATCTATAAACTTGCTGGCAACCCAACCATTGTTGGTAGAATCACAGGTGGCGGCGAGAGGGCGTACAGGAGTGAGATATGCCAACTAGTGGAATGGTGCTGCAGCAACAACCTGGCACTCAATGTAAGACAAAAAAGCTGATTGTGGACTTCAGGAAGAGTAATATGAAGGAACACATACCAATCCTCAGAGAGATCAGAAGTGGAGAGAGTGAGTAGCTTCAAGTTCTTGGGTGTCAAGATCTCAGAGGATCTAACCTGGACCTAACATATCGATGTAGTTATAAAGAAGGCAAAACAACAGCTATACTGTATTAGGAGTTTGAAGAGATTTGGCATGTCAACAAATACACTCAAAAAATTCTATAGTTGTGCTGTGGAGAGCATTCTGACAGGCTGCATCACTGTCTGGTATGGAGGGGCTACTGCACAGGACCGAAGGAAGCTGCAGAAGATTGTAAATCTAGCCAGCTCTGTCTTGGGTACCAGCCTACAAAGTACCCAGGACATCTTTAGGGAGCAGTGTCTCAGAAAGGCAGTATCCATCATTAAGGACCTCCAGCACCCAGGGCATGTCCTTTTCTCACTGTTACCATCAGGTGGGAGGTACAGAAGCCTGAAGGCACACACTCAGCGATTCAGGAACAGCTTCTACCCCTCTGCTATCCGATTCCTAAATGGACATTGAATCTTTGGACACTACCTCAATTAAAAAGAAATATACAGTACTTCTGTTTTTTTATGTTTCTTTTCATCTATTCTATATACTTAATTGATTTACTTGTTTATTTATTATTATTTTTTCTCCGCATTATGTATTGCATTGAATTGCTGCTGCTAAGTTAACAAATTTCACGTCATATGCTGGTGATAATGAACCTGATTCTAATTCTGTTGAGCAGGAATTTAAAATGCTTCTTCCAAATCTGTTTTATGGTGTCATCTTCCTTGAGGGGACTACCCAAAGGACTGGGGTCCATAGCCTGTCCTCGAAGCTAAAAGTTGCTTTGCATCTTCTTTCAGTCTGCATAGTGGATCTTTCATACCATCTCCACTCACCAGTGTTTTCTCATTACAAATGTATCACTGGATCACGACCAGTTTTGTGGATGGCTTTCTCAGGTTTATGCTCAAGGAGATCATGAATCTGAGTGTATTATATACAAATTATTCCTGGCTCCATGATTACATGAAATCAACATCCTCGGAGAGCAGACTTTAGCTGCTCCCAGTGTACCTCGAAGGAGATGTTATCTATGGTATTAATTTGCTCCTGTTCACTGCAAAACTACATCTTAAAGTTCTACTTCTGCTGTCCTAGATCTTTCGGAGCTGCAACATTTAGTCAGCCCCAGATTGCCTTGGTGCTATATAACTGAGCATCCATTTTTAGTGGTTTTCAGATCTGCTCACAGACCGTAATGAGCACACTGCTTTGGTCTCTGCTAAGTCGAATAATGTCCTCTGCAAAGTGCCAGTGCTCAGCCCTGAGATTCTCAAATGACTGCCATAACCGAACGCAAGTGCAGGGATGATAGGTGCCCACTAGGTGGGGTGGGTAAGTTGCACCAAATGGCTACTTCCATGCTGTACAATTCTATGACGAAGCATTTAACAGGAAACCCTGTATTAAGTGAAGTGTTGGATGTATTTGAAGCACAATCTAAACTTGTTAAGTATATTTTAACATGCAAAATTTCCAGAATCAGAATCAGGTTTATTATCACCAGAATGTGACATGAAATTTGTTAACTTAGCAGCAGCAGTTCAATGCAATACATAATCTAGCAGAGAGAGAAAAAAATAATAAATAAAACATAACAATAAAGTAAACCAAGTTATGTATATTGAATAGATTTTAAAAATGTGCAAACAGAAATACTGTATATTAAAAAACCTGAGGTAGTGTTCAAAGCTTCAATGTCCATTTAGGAATTGGATGACAGAGGAGAAGAAGCTGTTCCTGAATCAGTGAGTGTGTGCTGTCCGGCTTCTGTACCTCCTACCTGATGGTAACAGTGAGAAAAGGGCATGCTCTGGATGCTGGAGGTCCTTAATAATGGACGCTGCTTTTCTGAGACACCGCTCCCTAAATATGTCCTGGATACTTTATAGGCTAGTACCCAAGATGGAGCTGACTAGATTTACAACTTCCTGCAGCTTCTTTTGGTCCTGTGCAGTAGCCCCTCCGTACCAGACAGTGATGCAGCATGTCAGAATGCTCTCCATGGTACAACTATCAAAGTTTTTGAGTGTATTTGTTGACATGCCAAACCTCTTCAAGCTCCTAATAAAGTATAGCCACCATCTTGCCTTCTTTATAACTACATCGATATGTTGGGACCAGGTTAGATCCTCAGCAATCTCGACACAGAGAAACTATGTGTTCCTTCGTCTTACCGTTCCTGAAGTCCATAATCAGCTCTTTCATCTTAACTGACGTTGAGTGCCAGGTTGTTGCTGTGGCACCATTCCATTAGTTGGCATATCTCACTCCTGTACGCCAATCAACAAATTAACAGTGACTTCCGCCTGTGTTCAAATGTAGCAATAATTCTTTGTGGTTTGAAGGAGCATAGATCAGTTTAAATAAAACTCAACCTCATATCATTAAGAAAAATGCACAATCCTAGTCAGTTAAACTAATATCAGGAGAATCTATGACAAAGCTTTGTCAAGCTGTTAACAAAATGTAGTTTTCTGCCTTCCACTCAGTTTAACATACCTGCCCATCAACACCCCAGTTCAGTCCTTCAAGTATGATGCAAGCCAGCTTGTTCTCAACAGCAGATAAATTGTACTTCAGAAGCCAGCCATGAATTACACTCATTTCAACTGAAGTTATCTTCCACAGGTGCAGTGGAAGTTCTTTAAAGAGATACAAGGAAACCTGCAGCAATAAGAAGTCCATTACATTCTCATCCGACAGAAGAATACTACAATTTTAACATGCACATTACTTCTCCAAAATTATGATTGGATGCAGAAATCAGTAATTTATATCCCAACTCTGTGAATTACACCAATATTGCATAAAGACATCATAAAATATATGATACATTTCTATTCAATGTTCCCTTTACGTTTTGTCACAGCTGTGCAGACTAACCATTGCTCTGAGCTAGAAATTTTTACACAGCTCGCAAAACTGCGCGGTACATTATATATTAAAAATATTCCAGCTGTGCGATTCCAAAGGCTACTGCGTGGTTGCGTACTCATGTAGCTTGAGGGGACAGTGTTTCTATTCCAAACAACCTCCTTTTAATGATAATCTTGTGAAACCCTTAAAAGTGGCAATATTGTTCTGCCCTTTTACTTACATTTTATTTTTGAATTTATCATTTGTTACTTAAGTCTGTATGTGACATTGAATATCTTATAGACAAGTAATAAATGATAAATTCAAAAATTAAATGCAAGTAAATGGGCAGTATAATAGAAGTCATTACAGCTGCAGAAACTTTGAAAAGAAATGATAGTGCAACTTGTTTGACGAAAGTGAAAACTGTATCATCTGAAGTACATATATAACAATAGAAATCACCAGCTGCTACTTTGCTTAGGCAAAATATTGAATGTGTTCTGGAACTATTTTATCAATTTTTTTTAGTAATAGTCTGTTGTCCATATATATTAGAATTAGAGTCATAGAAGTACAGCATAGAAACAGGCCCTTCAGCCCATCTAGTCCATGGTGAAACCATTTAAACTGCCTACTCCCAACAACCTGCACCAGGACCTTTGCCCTCCATATCCTTACTATTCACATACCGGTCCAAACTTTCCTTAAACATTGAAATCGAGCTCGCATGCACCATTTGTGCTGGCAGCTCACTCCACACTCTCATGACCCTCAGAGAAGAAATTTCCTCTCATGTTCCCCTTAAACTTCTCACCTTTCACCCTTAACCCATGACCTCTGATTGTGGTCTCATCAAGCCTCAGTAGAAAAAGCCTGCTTGCACTTACTCTATCTATACTCTTCATAATTTTGTATACCTCTATCAAATCGCCTCTCAATCTTCTACATTCTAACGAATACAGTCCTAACCTAGTCAATCTTTCCTTATAACTCAGGTCCTCCAGACCTGGCAACATCCTTGTAAATTTTCTCGGCACCCTCATAACCTTATTTACATCTTTCCTGTGGGAAGGTGAACAACACTGCACACAATACTCCAAATTGGAAGTAAAATTTATTCATGGGGCAGAAATTTTCATGCTAGCCTACTCATTTATTTATGAAGAAAAAGGAACATAAATGCATATTTGTGGTGCCTTTTCACGTGCAAGTGCTGAACAGGATGTTGCACATTTTCAGCTCTCTCATTTTCCTTTACACAGAGGCTTTGTTTTCCTCATGGTACCAAGACAAATGAGAAGCAAAATAAAAGCTGCATCACTTGAGGCTGCAGTGCATGCAATTCCTTTTGCTCCCCCCCCCATCTTGACTTCCCACTTCAGACTCCTGCGCTTTATGAGATCTTCAGCTGTGAACCATGCAACCAGCAATTACCATCAGATTGCTTAGTCACCTCATGTGGAACGTCAAGTGCTAGCAAAGGAGAAGTTTCTCATAATGAAATGCTTAATGCTTTCAGAAACGAACAAGTTGTAAATGTTACATTACTCATCTTACTTCAACATATTTCCTGTTCATTTTTTAAAATATATTTTATCTATCAATATCTCTTTCAATCTACTCCAAGGCTTTAAATAGCTCATCTGTTGCTGAAACATTCTTCAATGATTATTACTGTTGGAGCTGATAATTACAATGCCAGCCTCCCACCACCCCCCACCCCTGTCACATCTTCTACCAGGTTAAAATTTGAGGTTATTCAAAATCTTTTCTTCTAATAGAATAAATTGCATTATCATATTCCCCCCTCTGCCCAGTATTCCACACTGGATTTCTCTGAGCAATACATTGATTATAAAATACTGATCATTATTTTCTCCCTCCCGCTGTTGGTACCTTCCGACAATGTTCTCAGATCGCTTCCTACTTTGGCTTCTTACATATCAAGTTTTAATTGATGTATTAATAATGGGCATTTGTTCAACAACATGGCCCCAAGATCCAGACATGATTAAATTTCTCAATCTACACCTTTCTCCTCTTTATTTAACAGCTTAAAATCTTCTTGAATGAGAATCAAATTTTGTTTGAAAACATTCTTATGAACCCCTTTTAGTACATTTTAGTAGCTTAAAGGTGGTGTATAAATATGACCTCTTACTCCACACGAAGAAATAAAATGAAGACTTCTTTATCTTAAAAAGAAATTTTAATTTGTATTAATCCATTCTGTCAAACAGCAGTAAATTAAGTTCCACCAACCAAACAGATCAAACCAAAAGCTCTGTGTGAACAGGAGATGTGCAGTCTGCTCAGAGCCAGATCTGTGGCATCCAAGACCGGCAATCCAGACTCCCATGAGAAATCCAGGTACCACCCACAGAAGGCCATTCTGAGAGCAAAAGGCAATTCTGTATGATGTTAGATAAACAGTCAGATGTACCATTGTGGCAGGGTTTTACCTTTTCTCCAAGGTAAAATCTAACTTCATAAATGGCAGTGATGTTTCACTCTCCGATGAATTCAACATCTTCATACATCCCTTAACACCGAATAACACTATGCTTATATGAATAACCACAGCATCCAGTCACCTTGTGAGCTCCATCTTGGAGGGCAAGATCAGACCATCCTTGAAGAGGTAAACCCTCACAAGGTGTCAGGTCCTAACGGTGTACCTGGCCAGGTACTGACAACTAGAGTCCACTAACTGGCTGGAGCGTTCAAGGACATAGAACAGTAAAGCACAATACAGGCTCCTTAGCCTAGGTGTTGTGTCAAACTTTTAATCTACTCCAAAAATCAACCTAACCTTTCCCTCCCGTTTGGCTCCTTCATGTTTTTTCAACCACTCAATCACTTCAACTTCAATCTCTCACTGCTGCAATCTGATGTTTGCATCTACTTCAAAAGGGCCAAGAAGAGCAGGGTGAGCTGTCTCAACGACCATCACCCAGTAGTGCTCATATCTACTGCAATGAAGTGCTTTGAGAGGTTAGTCATGGCTAGAATTAACTTCTGCCTGAGCCCAGACCTGCTGAAATTTGCCTACCACCACAACAGGCCTTCAAGCAGATGCAATCTCACTGGCTCTCCACTCTACTTCAGAACAGCTGAACAACACCAAAGTATACACCAGGCAGCTGCCAGTCAATTGCAGTTTGGTACTGAACACCATTGCCCCATTAGTATTAATCACCAACCTTCAAAACCTGGGACTCTGAAACTCCCTCTGCAATTGGATCGACTACTGTCAGTACAGTTCAGTAATAACACCTTTCCCACACTGACATCTAACACAGGCGCACATTAAGGATCCACGGTTATCCCACTGCTCTCTCTACATTCATGACTGTGTCATTTAGCACTGCTGAAACACCACTCATAAATCCAGTTATTGGTAAAATTTCCAATAGCGGTGAGGAACCTTACAGGAGCAAGAAAGATCAGCTGGTTGAGTGGTGTCACAACAACCTCACACTCAATGTCGGCAAGACCAAGGAACTGATGGCGGTCTTAAGAAAGGGGAAGTCGGGAGAACACACCAGTCCTCATTGAGGAGTCAGTGGGAAAACATAAGCAGGTGTAAGTTTCTAGGTGTCAACACCTCAGAGGATCTATTCTGGGTTCAACACACTGATGCAATCATAAAGAAGCTGGCCCAGCAGCTATACTTCATTAGGACTTAGAGGAGATTTGAAATGTCACCATAGACTTGGAAATCTCTAGAAATGTGTGGAGGTGATCATTCTGACTGGTGCATCACAACCTGGTATGGAAGTACCTCAATGCTCAGGATCACAAAGAGACTCAGCCAGCTCTGTGACTCTGTGACTACCATCTAGGAAAATGTACAGGAGGTTTGAATACCCATCCTAATGACTTAGGAACATCTTCTTCACCTCTGCCATCAGATTTTTGAACAGTCCATGAATACCTGAACACAACCTTGCTATTCCTTTTTTTCTGTACAATTTAATCTGTACATTACAGAAACTTTTATGCAAAACAACAAATTTCATAACTTATGTCATAATAAAGCTGACTCTGAAATAGATCCGGTACTTTATGTACTTAGGCATTTTATTTAAAAGTTAAATCAGAACGTACCATGCCAACTTTATCAATGCTTCCTCGGACACAATCCAAAAGTACTGAGATTATATGAGGATGAGCTGTTGAAATTGTGGCCAGAAGTTCACGGCCAACCTTGGAAAATGACTCTCTGGTGGAAGGACTTACATAGGCTACCTGTAAATTTTAAAAAAGTGGATTGTGGTCAATTGGGGCATTAGATAATTGGTTAATCAGGTCAGTCATTTTTTGGGACAACTCTTAAAGAACAAAAATTATTCGAGAAAATAGTTAGCTTCCATACGTTTATTTGGGATAATATTGATTGGGACAGGATAATGTTGAACAGATTTTAACTAGTGTCAGTTGCATGTTGTTAGACACCACACTGTGCCCAGAGTGAATAGCTTCTAAATAGCGTCAATTGCATACGCTTGTGTTATGTTTGGGCTGATGAACACCAATCCAAAAATCAGTGATTTTTGATAATTTTTGCAAAAATGGACTAATTTCAGACCCTTGTCAAGATGCCATGAGAAGATTTGATAGTAGCCAAAAATTACCATAGATGCCTGCGCTAACTACGTTAATTTACGTTCAATCAAGAGCATAGCAGTATACACTGGTAAAATTTTGTCAGTAATTATTAGTAACTAGTACAGTTTTATAGTTCTGTAGTTATATTGGCAGTGTTCAAATTTTTTTCTGTATTTCATTTAAATACATAACTTGTTAATCAGTTAAATGGAGTTTGCCTTTTTTTTAAATACCTTTTTAACTATTTCCATCAAACCGCTAATTGGAGTGGCTACTTAATTGGACCAAAATGTACTGATCCCGATGTGTACCAATTAACTGAATCCACTGTACTGAGTATATCCCACAAAAGCTTCTCTTCTCAGACCTATTCTATTTTTCTCCCCCCTCCCCCCCAGTATTTCTCCTTGGGTCTCTGTTCATCTCGGTGCAGCATTTGGAAACATCCAGAAATGAGGCATTTCTGATCTTCCACCCCCGCCCTCCCCCCCCCCCCATCACAATACATTGCTTTGCCCAGCTTATAATCTGAGAATCATGAATAAATCACAAATTCTATCAGTTAAATTGCAAAGAAAACAATACCATTACCTTTGCCTTAGAACATAAATCCCAAACTGCTTGAAATTACTGGCACAAGATGACCAGATTGCTCACAACCTCAGTCTTATTCTGTTGAGCCATATGTTTAACCAGTATTCAAATCTGGATCACGCACTTAAGACTTCTTTTAAATCTGTGATTAACTTGTGATATAGCATTGCACATTTAAATATTTAGATCACTTTTCAATAGGTCCCATTCTGCCTTTTATTATTTAAATATTATAAAATGATTTTTCAGGTTTTCTTTTATGTTACCTGTCTACTATTCTATGTCTTCACTGGCCTTAATTCTTCAATTTCCCTCTCAACATAGTGTGCTTAGCCCTACTCTCACTTGAAGAATTCTTCCTTTATTTCACCACATTTCCCTCATTACCCTGGCTTTGGTCTCCTGGCATTTTTTTTGTGGGATTGTACTCATCTGAACCTGAAACATTTCCTCCTCAAAAGTCACCCACTGCCCCAGTAGCTATGATTGACATTTGCCCACGTGTTCTCCTTCTGACACCTGATCCACTTTTCTCCCCCCAGTACCCGATTCAGCAATTCCTCCTTTCTAGTTGATCTGACAACACAGCAGAGAATGATATTCTGAAATTAGGTTACAGATAAAAATATGTTTGACATAATTTTTAAAAATGTGACACATTTGTCCACTGCAATATCAGGGAAAGTAAGGCCTTTAAGTTTATCAAAGCTTCCTTATGCGGTCAGACACTGTCTATTAATAGTTTACCACACCAAATGAGTGAGGAAAATCTATTCCATCGTTCCTGATTCGTTCTCTCAAAGACAATACATCCGATATGCAGCAATTTGGGTTCACAAATATCAATACATCAGCAACATCATCTTTCTGATTATCCCCCAAATTATAAACATTATAAAGTTCCATTATTTATTTTAAATACATTTTACAGTTAAACTATTTAGTAATAGTGCTGTTCTTTTTTTTGCAAAATATGCTATAATTGACCCATAGAACTTCAAAACAAATAGTAATGAATTTAAGATAAGTTCCAATTTTTAGACAACTAACAGACCTCATATATTTCTAAAGCAACTATCTTCACAAACTCTTGATCCACATTTTCTCGTTTTGATCGGGTCATATGTGCAAATGTAGTGAGAAGACATATTCCGTCGGAGCTAGTAATGTTGGACAAGCACTGTTCAAACATTTGTTTATGTTCTGGGTCTGTTTTAAAACAGAAACACAAAAATGTAATAATGATCTACTATTCAGGTACTAAGGATTACAAATGACTAAATGTATTAAATTTAATTTCAAAACAAGTATAATTTAAACTCAAACTTCCAAACTGCTAGTCCAGTATTAATAATCATGAACATAGAACAGCAAAGCATAGCCACTACCACCATCGATACTGTGTATTAAGAACCCATCATTTGCTGAACAAAATAAAAATCTACTTCTGGCATCTCCCTTAAACTTTCCTCTACTCACTTTTAGTAGCATTGGCCACTGTCACCCTGGGAAAAAAATGCTGGCTGTCTACTGCTTTTGTCTGTCAATCTTTTACAACTCTGTCAAGTCACTCTCATTCTCATTCACTCCAAAGAGAAAAGCCCTAGTTCGCTCAAACTTTCCTCAGAAAATATGTCTTTTAATCCAGGCAGCATCCCAATAAATCTCCTCTGAACCCCCCCCTCTAAAGCTTCCACATCCTTCCTTTAATGAGGTGACCGGAACTGAACAGAATACTTTAACTGTGTGAGGCTGACTCAACTATAAAGACACCGATGATTGTCCGATAAATCAGAAAGATGAAGCCATTTAACTGGATTTTTTTAAAATGCTGCATGCAAAGAGATACTAAATTAGACTGTAACAGACACAAACAGTATTCCATCTTTCTAACCTTCTATTGTCTGTTCAATACATTCATTAGTATACTAAATAATGGCATTGTGAAGTATGTAAGTTAGAGCAAAAGGATAGAAATATTGTTATTCAAAAAACCTATTTACTCCGAGAATTCCTAGACTACATTTTGCAACAGTCATAATCCTTTAATTTATATCCATATGTTTATCTAAATCGCACACATACGAACATAGCATCAAAAATTTACTGCTGGTTTCTAAAAATAGCTTTTTATATACAGAGGTATTGATAATTGTATGAGGAAAACATTATATTGATGGAAAGGAATGTATATATGCAAGGAACAATGAATCTTTTTCCTTACCTACGAAACTGACTAAAGTTTAACCCTGTAATAAACAAAATCCGATTTTCATATATATGTATATATACTGCTTAGAAAAGTTGTCTGCAAATGCAGAGGTGACAATGTCTCTGCAGTACCTTTAAGCTTGATCTTGCATTCATCAGAATGTAGTCCAGTGCATAATCCATCAATATTCTCACATTCTGCACAATGCAGGATGTAGAAGAGTTTCCATATCATCTTGTTCGATAGAGTTTCAAATGGCATCTCAGACATGAAAAGCCAAATTCCCAACCTGTTTCAAAGGACAATTTTTTTTTCTAACTTAAAAGAAATGAGACATAAAACAAAAATCCTGATTTTAAAAAAAATCAGTTTAACATTTGACATGTACTGCTATCAAATCATGTTCAACAATTACCAAAGTGCATAGATTTAAAAAAAAAAAATCTTTTCTCCAACTTTCCGCATTCTGGAGTAATATGGACTTATTGATATTGGATTAGACTTTACCAAAGAAGATTGATCTAACTCCATATTGAGGTTCATTATTTTCAGCATCCCTGCCAAAGACCAATTTACCATCTACTAACCCCCAAAGCATCATCTGACTGTCTGCCCCTCTGGTCAGTAATCCCACCCTCCAAATACCAACTGGGGCTTGGCTGTGCCATTTGCACACCCCATTGTGCATTTTAATGGACACACGGGAATTTCTATGTGATTAGTGTTACCTGATGGTCAAACTTTAGGGCTTTGGACGCATGTTGTTCCTTTATCATTGACTACAATATAAAAATTGATAATACAACGTACTTGGTTCAATGGCATGCCTGAGTATGTGGGAGCAAATGTGAGATCACATACAAAGCATAATGACATGGAAACAGGCCCCTCAGCCCATCCAGTCCATGCTGACTTGGTTTGTCTAGTCCCATCTACCTCCACCTGGACCATACCCCTCCATACTCCTCCCATCCATGTACCTATCTAAATCTCTCTTAAGTATTACAAATGAACCTGTATTTGCCACTTTCACTGGCAGCTCATTTCACATGCACAGCACCCTCTGAATGAAGAATTTCCTTCTCAGATTCCCCGTACAAGCCAAAGAGAGGGCATATAATAGAGGAAAAAATTAGTGGGAAGTTAGAGGATTGGGAAGCTTTTAAAAACCAACAGAGGCAACTAAAAAAGTCAATAAGTTAAAGTTGGAATACAAAAGTAAGCCAACAAAGTAATATTAAAGAGGATACCAAAAGTTTCTTCAGATACATAAAGTGTAAAAGAGAGGCGAGAGTGCATTTCAGACTGCTGGAAAATGATGCAGGAGAGATAGTAATGGGGGGCGGGGGGAAACAAAGAAACGGCAGATTAACTGAATAAGTATTTTGCATCAGTCATCACTGTTGGAGACACGAGCAGTATGGTGAAGGTTCCAGGTGTCAAGGGTCATGAAGTGTGTGAAGTTACTATTACTATGGAGAAGGTTCTTGAGAAATTAAATGGTCTGAGGGTAGGTAAGTCACCTGGACCAGATGGTGTATACCCCAGGGTTCTGAAAAAGGTGGCTGAAGAGATTGTGGAGGTATTACTGATGATCTGTCACGAATCACTAGATTCTGGAATGATTCCAGAAGACTGGAAAATTTAAAATGTCACTCCACTATTCAAGAAGGGAGAGAGGCAGAAGAAAGGAAATTATAGGCTGACCTCAGTGGTGGGAAGATGTAACAGTCAATTGTTAAGGATATGGTTTCAGGGTACTTGGAGGCCATGATAAAATAGGCCATAGTCAGTATGGTTTCCTCAAGGGAAAATCTTGCCTGTCAAATCTGCTGGAATCCTTTGAAGAAATAACAAGTAGGTTTGGAGAGGGTTCAAAGGAGGTTCATGAAAATGATTCCAGGATTGAATGACTTGTCATATGAAGAGCGTTTGGTGGCTCTGGGCCTGTATTTACTAGAATTCAGAAGAATGAATGATGACCTCATTGAAACCTTTCAAATTGTGAAAGGCCTCGATAGAGTAGATGTGGAGAGGATGTTTTCTATGATGGAGTGTCTAACACCAGAGGACAGCCTCAGAATAAAGGGGTATCCTTTTAGAATGGAGATGAGGAGGGATTTCTTTAGCCACAGAGTTGTGAATCTGTGGAATTCTTTGCCACAGGCAGCTGCCAAATCTTTATTTAAGGCAGAGGTTGATAGATTCTTGATTGGCCAGGGCATGAAGAGTTACAGAGAGACAGTAGGAGATTGGGACTGAGAGGAAAATTGGACCAGCCACAATGAAATGGTGGAGTAGACACATTGGGCCCAATCGCCTAATTGTGCTCCTACATCTTATGGCCTAAATAGTTCAGCTTTCATCCTTAACCTATGACTTCAAATTCTAGTCTCAACCAACATGAGGGATAAAAGCCTGCATGCATTTACCCTATCTATATGCCTCAATTTTTTCATACCTCCAAAAGATCTCCCATCATTCAAACTTCCCCTGTAACTCATGTCAAGTCCTGGCAACATCCACATAAATTTTCTCTGTATTTTTTCAAACATATTGAGATACATCCTATAGGTAGGTGACCAGACTGCACACAATCACCCTAATTTGGTCCCATCAATGTAAACATCTTCAGCATAACATTCCAGCACCTGTACTTAATGTCCAGACACATGAAGCTCCTCTGCCAAAGACTCTCTTCATGACCCTATCTACCTGTGACGCCACTTTCAAAGTAGTATGGATCTGTATTCCCGGATCTCTTTGTCCTACAATGAGGTGTATGCTTGTAGGAATATTTAACAGGCCAGCTCATAGTGTTTCTGAAATGACTAATGACAAACATGGGAACTGTAGAACAATTGGTTAGATGGTGACCAGCCAGGCAGATGGCTGGGGGTTAGTGGAGTGGCACACCCCTCCACACCTGGATCCATCTATCATGTCATTCTATCTATTGTGGAGTGGCACACTCCTCCGCACCTGGATCCGTCTATCATGTCATTCTATCTATTGTGGAGTGGCACACTCCTCCGCACCTGGATCCGTCTATCATGTCATTCTATCTATTGTGGAGTGGCACACTCCTCCACACCTGGATCCGTCTATCATGTCATTCTATCTATTGTGGAGTGGCACACTCCTCCACACCTGGATCCGTCTATCATGTCATTCTATCTATTGTGGAGTGGCACACCCCTCCACACCTGGATCCGTCTGTCATGTCATTCTATCTATTGTGGAGTGGCACACCCCTCCACACCTGGATCCGTCTATCATGTCATTCTATCTATTGTGGAGTGGCACACCCCTCCACACCTGGATCCGTCTGTCATGTCATTCTATCTATTGTGGAGTGGCACACTCCTCCACACCTGGATCCGTCTATCATGTCATTCTATCTATTGTGGAGTGGCACACCCCTCCACACCTGGATCCATCTGTCATGTCATTCTATCTATTGTGGAGTGGCACACCCCTCCACACCTGGATCCGTCTGTCATGTCATTCTATCTATTGTGGAGTGGCACACTCCTCCACACCTGGATCCGTCTATCATGTCATTCTATCTATTGTGGAGTGGCACACTCCTCCACACCTGGATCCGTCTATCATGTCATTCTATCTATTGTGGAGTGGCACACCCCTCCACACCTGGATCCGTCTATCATGTCATTCTATCTATTGTGGAGTGGCACACCCCTCCACACCTGGATCCGTCTGTCATGTCATTCTATCTATTGTGGAGTGGCACACCCCTCCACACCTGGATCCGTCTGTCATGTCATTCTATCTATTGTGGAGTGGCACACTCCTCCACACCTGGATCCGTCTATCATGTCATTCTATCTATTGTGGAGTGGCACACCCCTCCACACCTGGATCCATCTATCATGTCATTCTATCTATTGTGGAGTGGCACACCCCTCCACACCTGGATCCGTCTGTCATGTCATTCTATCTATTGTGGAGTGGCACACTCCTCCACACCTGGATCCGTCTATCATGTCATTCTATCTATTGTGGAGTGGCACACTCCTCCACACCTGGATCCATCTATCATGTCATTCTATCTATTGTGGAGTGGCACACCCCTCCACACCTGGATCCGTCTATCATGCATCCGTTCTGCCTCTTACACCTCTATTTGCTCTCAATGCATCACTTTGAAATCCTCAATACCATCCTGAATGTTCTCCTCTACTTTGAGAAGGGCAGTGAATTTTAGCTTGTGGGAAATGTTGTTCAAGTGGGCTTTAAGGACATCTTCAAACCTTTTTCTTTGTTTATCTGGTAATCTCTTCCTATTACTAGAAAAGTCTTGGCAGAGCAGCACTATAAGCAGGTACCATTTCAGATCTGAGACCCTGAGGTTCCAGTGGACCAGAAATGTTAACTGTTCCTTTCCACAGAAAGAAACAATTAACATTTGTGGTCAACTAGAGCCTTACAGACTTGAAATAGTAACAGCTTATACATCCTGCCTAACCTGCTAAGTATTCCAGCATTTTCTGTTTTTATTTCAGTTTTTGAGCTTTTACAGCTTTTTTATTTTCTTCCATGGAGCTCAGAAGAGTGCCTGTTTCAAGAGTTTGGTGTTGGACATTCAAAAGATGTAACTTGCCAAACACTGTCAACCGTTGTAACTGGATCCTCAATTACAGGTCTCAATACTTGTCCTCCTTCTGAAGAACTGACTCCTGAATCATAATGTGGATATACATGCATTAAGGCTCAAGCAATGTATCTCTTCTACAAGTAAAGAACCCAAGAATATTTAAAAATTGGCAATAGCAATTAATAATTCAAAACCTATAAATGCTCATCAACACACCTGTCTTAACACAAACATACCTTTTAGCTTTCAGTACATATAACACTGCCCGAAGAAAAAGCTCATCAAGTTCCACTTGCAACTTTTCAAGAGAGTAAAATTGGTCCATCTTTATTCCATGTTTTTTGTGGAAAGCTGCAAACTGAGCCCAGTGGTTACTTACGTAACAAATTGTTCTCCTAGTGATTAAGTAGAAAATAGAATACATCCATTAAAAATGAGAAAAGGATTAACTGAAAAAAAAATCAAACATTAAAACAATGCAAATGTTAGAATCTGAAATCAATGAGGAATCTAGGAATATTAGCAGACCAGGTTGCTTTGATCCCCTTATTTAAGTCTGCTGATGATACCACTTTTGTTGCCTGAATCAAAGCTGGTGACGTATCAGCATATAGGAAGGAGTTTGAAAATCTGGCTGAGTTGTGCCCCACCATAACTTCTCAATCAAGGTTAGCAAGACAGAAGAGCTGATTATTGACTTCAGGAGGAGGAAACTGGAGGTCCATGGGCCAGTACTTAACTGGGGATCAGAGGTGGAGAGGAAACTTTGAATTCCTCGGTCTTATCATTTCAGAGGAATTGTCCTGGGTCCAGCATGCAAGTTCAATTATGAAGAAAGCATGGCAGCCTCTACTTCCTTAGAAGTTTGCAAAGATTTGGCATAACATCTAAAACTTTGACTAACATCTACAGATGTGTGGTAGAAAGTATAATGACTGATTGTATCACGACCCGATATGGAAACACTTTGAAAGGAAAACCTACAAAAAGTAGTGGATACGGCCTAGTCCATCAAGGGTAGCTCTCCTCAACATTGAGCACATCTACACGGAATGCTGTTGCAAGAAAGCAACATTCGTCATCAAGGACCCCCAATTTTTGAAGTTCACTTGTAAGACTCCTGATGCAAGAACTTAACCTTGTAGTGAGGAGGTTTATCCCAGATTTCAATATTCAGTTCAGATGCACCAAACATGATGCAGGAGGAACTCAGGGTCAGGCAGCATCTATGGAGGTAATGGACAGTCAACATTTCAGGTTAAGACCCTTCAGCTCGACTAAAAGATAGAGGGAAGATAGCCATATAAAAAGGTGGATGGAAGGGGTGGAGCAAGAGCTAGCATGTGGTAGGTTGGGCTAGGCAGATGGAGGAGGAGAGAGTAGAAATAGAGACAGAAGGTGCAAGTTGATAGGTGGGAGCCATAAAGGCCTTAAATGGAATCATAGGAGAAGAAGATGGGGCGAGAAAGGTGGAGCATGGAATGCATTGAGGGAGGTCTGAAGGCTAGTTTTGTTTGTGATATATCCAGACAAAGCAGAGTTCAATAAAAGAACTTAATTCCCAAAATCTGATAGGAAATTAAAAACAGATTTGTGAAAACATCCTTAGTCCCAAGTTTAACAATTTTCCATCAAAACAAACAATACTGCATTATCTCAGTCTTTCAGAATTACATAAAATCACTCTCACAAAAACATGAAAAAGAGCCAATAGACTTTGCTTGATTTTCTAGCCCTCCCTTTACAGGGAAAGTTTCTGCTTATATATATGTCTGTGTGAAAAAGGATAAACAATTAACATTTTGATCATCAATGACAAATTAGCATGTATCATTCTGGTTTTGAATGAAGGATAACAGGATGAAAACAATCTACCAGGTATTGTGGATAACTCAGCAAAATGGCTCAGAGCATAATCACCAAGATGAAACAAACAAATAAAATGGTTCACTAGGTTCCCAGTTTACCAAGTTTCACCTTGACTTATGGCTGGATTGTTTTGTCTTTTGTCTAATGAATGCCATATCAGAAAGAAGAGTAGGAAAAATGACTCAACTAAAGTGAGCGAAGATACATTGTCCCTTACTGTGAATGACAGGATGCAAGTAGATTGCTTCTTCTATCTGACAATTTTAGAATCAGGGATCACAGTTTCCGAATAAGGGACTCATTATTGTCACATGTACTGAGATACAGTGATATTTCTTTGGCGTGCCATCCATACAGATCATTTAAAACTCAAGAACATTGAGGTACTACAAGGGAAAACACCAAAATGCAGAATATATTGTCAGAGAAAATGTACTACAGTTGACAATAAGGTGCAAAGTCCATGACAAAGTAGATTATGAGGTTAAGAGTTCACCTTTATCACACAAGACGTCTATTTAACAGTGAGACAGGCTATTCTTGACCCTAGTGGATCAACAGCAGCTTCTGCTCAGATGCCTGAGCTGAGAGGGATCTTTGATTATGTTGGCTGTTCTTCTGAGGCAGTAAAAAGTGTAGACAGAGTCCCTGCGGGAGTGGCTGGTATTTGTGGTGGTCCACACTGTGACTGCCACTGTCTGCAATTTTTGTGGTCTTTGGCTGAGCAAGTTGACATACCAAGCTGTGATGATTCTGGATAGGACACTTTCCATGGTGCATTTATAAAAATTGGCAGGGGCAAGTGGAGGCATACCATATTTCCTTATTCGTTTCAGGAAACAGAAGCACTGCTGTGCTTTAAAGATGAGCAACGTAGGTTTAAGATTCAGAAAAGGTTCTTGAGATCATTGAGGTTTTATTCAAAACACAGGTGAATAGATTTCTGAATATTAAAGGAATTGAGGGCTATTGGGATAGTGTAGGCAAATATCAGTGAGATAGATCAGTCATGATCTTAACTGTGCAACAGCTTAATGGGCTCTGCTATTTCTAAATAGACTGTTATTTCTTATGCTCTCCAGTTTCATCCCAAACCTTAATTTTCTGACCTTGAATTCAAATTCTCTTTTAATTTAAAAAACAGTCCAAGTGTAGAAAAGTTGTCACATGTTTACCTAATAAAACCAGTCTATGATCCAAGCACTGAATGAACAAATTGAAATAAGTTCCCATACGGAGCAAATAAAATTTCTGCTTAAATCCAAAATATAGCAAAATGCAAGTCTGAAAAAATTTAACCCAACTGAACACTTCTTAAAATTTCAGCGTTTTGGAATTTGAGGAATGTTTGTATAAAGTAATAAACTTGTGTAAATGATAAAGAGGGAAATTGTGTTAGGTCTCTGGAAAGACAGGGTGTGATTAGCAGGCTAAAATATTTTATTCATTTAATTATATTCTTGAAAGAGAAAAGGAAAATCAAATAAAAATACCATCTCAGAACCTGGTGCCGGAAAACTCGCTGGGTTAAGGTTATAGCCACTAAGATGAGTGAGAAAACTGGAAACAGAGAATGAAACCATGCAAATGGCACTACAAAAATCTCTGTTGCCCTAAAGTATTGTTGTTCAGTGGGACAAACATGAACTACATTGGTTTAATGTTAATAAATGCCTGAAATTTAAAACTGTATTAGTCTTTACATTCTTCCATTCTCTCATTTTTCCTCAGTTCTATAACTATTTATTGTCCTTTCTGTTGTTTGGACACTCAAGCTCTGAGTGTTTCCTGTTAAAACTTTTCATCAAATTCTCTGCTCCTAAAACCTACCAAAACAAAATTTCCAGACACTCGTAATCTTTTTCACATCAGAACACATTATGGACTTCATATGTTGCCAGATTTCTCAATATTTCCAGGATTTTGTCTTTTCACTTCCTAATCTCTGTTTAGTGATAAAAGTATAATAAATAACATTACTTTTACTGCAAAATTGCAGTGTCAAAAATATCCTTGATTAGAGACAATTTTTATCTTACCTGATCATTTGACCAATCCTTTTCACAAATTGTCTATATCGTGCTCTATTAAAGGTTTCCAATCCCAAAGCTAGGAGGTCTATCAATGAAGATGCAAACCCAATGATTTTCATCATCTGATGACATGTGCTTTTCTCTGGACTGTATTCACCTGGTCAACATATAAAAGTTAATGAAATACAATATTTTACAATGAACATTACGATCGAATATTTCAATTTTAACTTCCTGTCCATTCACCTTACATGCCATCTAGCAAAATCTCAATTCATTGCACAATAATTTATAATAGTTTAAAACAGATAGAATGATGTTTCATGCTTTAAAAAAATATTAAATTGAATGCACAGAAGTTACCTTTGTCAAGCATATAATAGTGCAGCCCAGAAACAGACCCTTCAGCCCATCATGTTTGCACTGAACATGATGCCAAATTAAACTAACTACATCAACCTGCATGTAGTCTTCATCCCTCCATTTTCTGCCCATTCATCTGCCTGACTGAATGCCTCTTAAACTTCGCTATCACATCTACTTCTACTACATCCTTTGCTGTGTGTTCCTGACACCTACCACTCTAGGGAAAAAAAAAAACTTGGTTTGCAAATTTCTTTCAAATTTTCCTCCTCTCATATTAAACTTATTCTCTTCGATATTAGATTTTACCACCCAGTGGAAAAAAAACACTATTCTATTAGCACACTGATTAGTCTAAAACTAAAGGACACCCAGCCTCAGAATAGAGAGCATCCTTTTAGAATGGAGATGAGGAGGAATTTCTATAGGCAGAGAGTGGTGAATCTGTGGAATCCGGTTGCCACAGGTGGCTGTGTAGGCCAAATCATTGGCTATATTTAAGGCAGAGGTTGATAAGATTCTTGATTAGTCAGGGCACGAAGGGATACAGGAAAAGGCAGGACATTTGGGCTGAGAGGAAAATTGGATCAGCTATGATGAAATGGCAGAGCAGACTCAATGGGTCAACTGGCCTAATTCTGATCCTGTTTCTTATGATTTTATATATCCTATCAGGCCACCCCTCAGTCTCTACTGCTCCAGAGAAAACAATCCAAGTTCTTACAGAGATCACTCTGCGTTTTGTACAAGTTTTACAGAATACCTCAGTGGGAACTTTGTCTGTGAGAAGCTTAGGTACACATCACTAATTGATTTCAGCTTGCTCATACTGCATAAGGCAGCAAGACAATAATGGCATACTGATCAGCTCAGAGCTGTGTATGTGTAAAAATTTGCAAAGATACTGACAGTATTAAAAGTAATAGAAGCAAATTTTGGTACTTTTGTATTTTGTCATCGTCTTCCCAAAAAATCTGTTCTAATGTGGTCTTGTAATAACAAAATTATCAAACTTAATAAGTATAAAAATTAAATAGTTTTTTTTTTACTTAGGGAAATGTAGTGTTATTACCTTTGATAGTTATCCCAAACATTTGTTTAAACAGTTCATCAAAAGGAAACTGCGATAAAAGGGTAATCAAATCATCCTCTGACAATAGTTGCCAACTGGTGTCAGGATCTTCATCCTAGATTTGGAATCAAAAATGAAAAATGTCACTGTATATTTATTTAATAAAATATTCAATTTCTTTAAGACGGTAAATGATTCTTTGTACATATGGTGTGTTCAAATTTCTTAAGTTGCACTTTTGAAGTAAAATTTAATCCAGCTGTTCAGAGTATGCAACTGTTGAGTAGTTTGCTCCCAAGATTCTATGTTCAGCACAGTAGATGCATAGGTATAAATAAAAGGAACTTTAAAATATTTTTCTAGCAGATTTAAATCATAAGAATAATGAACTGATAATCAATGCATTCCAAAGTGGTCTTTTAAACTTATAGTATCTTGCACTTGATTTCAGCTCACTGCCTACAATGTTGAAGCTCCTTTTCCAAGTCAACTAGATGAAGGAGTGCGTTGAAGATCATGACAAATTGAGACTAGGAAGAACATCTCAAGAGTTGAGTGAAGGCTCTGAGTAAGGACGGAAAAAATTTTAAAAAATAAGGTGCCTCAAACAGTCTAACAGGAGGGTGTCATTATTTTCCTGGCTATATGTTGACTCATCATAGAGCCCAAAGATTGAGGGTAAGAATGACCTCATATAGCGCTCTTTGGAGCAGCGCAGTTCTAGTCAAGTCAAGTCACTTTTTATTGTCATTACGACCATAACTGCTGGTACAGTACACAGTAAAAACGAGACAACGTTTTTCAGGACCATGGTGCTACATGAACAATACAAAAACCAGACTGAACTACGTAAAAAAAACAACACAGAAACTACACTAGACTACAGACCTACCCAGGACTGCATAAAGTGCACAAAATAGTGCAGGTATTACAATAAATGATAAACAAGACTGTAGGCACAGTAGAGGGCAGTAGGTTGGTGTCAGTCCAGGCTCTGGGTATTGAGGAGTCTGATGACTTGAGGGAAGAAACTGTTACATAGTCTGGTCATGAGAGCCCGAATACTTCAGTGCCTTTTGCCAGATGGCAGGAGGGAGAAGAGTTCGTATACACAAAATACTCTGCAGATGATGGGGTCAAAGCAACACTCACAACACGCTGGAGGAACTCAGCAGGTCTTGGTTGTCTTAGTTATTGCTAAAAGTGCTCCTCTGTTCAGCCAAGGAGGCACGCGGAGGGTGAGAAACATTTTCCAGAATTGCCAGGATTTTTCATAGGGACCTTTGCACTATCACAGCCTCCAGTATGTCTATTTTGACTCCTGTAACAGAGTCAGCCTTTCTAATCAGTTTATTGAGCCTGTTGGCATCACCTGTGTTGATGCCATTGCCCCAGCACATCACCGCATAGAAGACTGTACTGGTGACAATAGAACATGCAAAGGAGAGGCCTGCAAACTTCAAAGGTCCTCAGTCTCCTCAGGAAGTACAGGCGACTCTGGCTTTCTTGTACACAGCCTCTGTGTTGGTGCTCCACTCAAGTCTGTCCTTCAGGTGCACACCCAGGTACCTGTAGGTCACTGCTCTGGCAAGGAACAGCTTCTTCCCCTCTGCTATCAGATTTCCAAATGGTCAATGAACATTGATTAATTATTCTCTTTTGTTACACCATTTTTAATTTTGTAATTTATAGCAGTTTTATATCTTTGTACTGTACTGCTGCTGCAGAAAAACAAATTTCACAACATAACACATTTCAGTGATAATAAACCCGATTCTGATTCAGTTGTCGGACTGGTGGAACCTGCTCCTAGGGGTGGACTGGGCCAAAGACCGAGTCTCAACAATTCTAGCAAAACGAGAGGAGTAAAGCAGTTCATCCTGTTCACTCACTAGACATCACCAAAGGATAAAGGTTGTTAGCTAAGGAATTACAGAGTTGGTTCTCAACAGGAATCACAAGACCTACTTGACTATGCACTCGTACAAAATGATTTTAAGAAGAATAGGAAGCATTTATGTATTTTAAGCTACTTTACCCAGAAATGTAAGTGCTTTTTAACATTTTGTATAATTGAGAAAATTTGCCATCCATTATTTATCCATTGTGAAAGTTTGTAAATATTAGTGCACACAATAACTTCATTGGAAAATATTAAAAAAGTGTTAATAAAGCAGTTTTGTTTCTAACCCTTAGCTGTATATAAAAAAAATTTGCACAAGGTATTTTGTGACCATGGCATAATTGTTAATTTTCCGTACTTAATTTAAAATTATTAAACTATTTGAAAAAAGTCATTACCTAAACAATGGCAGAAACAATTTCAATTGTTTATTTGAACAGCTGAAACATTCTCTTTCCACAGCTGCTGCCAACATTTCCAACATTTTTGGTTTTTATTTTGGGTCTCTGGTATCTGAATTTTACTTTTTAATCACCATCTTTGTCAAGCCTACTCTGCATATATCCTTAAGTGTGATGACTAGAACTGCAAGCAATAGTTTGGTTGCAGCTTCACTAATATCTGATAAATATCAAAAAATCTCCAACATGTGTAAAATATCTCTATTTATTAATCCCTTGACCCTTCACTACATGTCCTGTGATTTTCAAAGATTTATTTTCATCTGCACTTGATGTCTGCATGGCAGTAAAATTTAAATCAGACATGAACCTGACTAGACCACGGCCAGTCCAACCTGACCATACCCCACTCCAAGTTTCTCTGACACCTCAGCAAAATATGGAATTGGATTTGTAAAATAAGATTTTTCTTTAAATAAACCATACTGGCCCCTCCTTTGTTAACTCTGTCTTTTCCTCAATGCAAGCTTAAACATTAATGACTAATAGAATTTAGAATATTAAATACCTCTTCTCCAGCTTCATCTACCAAGGTCCAGTTCTGTACATCTTTTTCTTTTGAGACAGGTGACAGTGGCTTTTGGTCACAGGGTTTCATATGCACCAGAAACTCAGATCGATACCTACAATTGTTTAGAAACATTACATCTTGGGACTGTAAAAACAATTTGAAAACAGTTATATAAAGCCTTACACACAACTATAGTTCTTTAAAATATATTAAAAAAAACTATTTCATGAGTAGTAGTTTTAAAATAAATCAGTGTTAGAAGGCAAGGTGAAAAAACCTGCATTTCTGTACAAACTTGAATAAAAACATTGACTATTTTATTGGTTGGTACTTCCCAGGTCTGGTCAAAGCCAAAATTAAGAACTTCATACAGCATGGGGAAATTAAAAAAAAGACCTACTGGAATAGGTAACTTCAGATTACAACTGGAAGCGTGCAATAATCAAGGAGGGAATTATTAAATTTTGTTATTTTAGGAAAAAGCAAAATGAGGGTTGAATACTCACTGCTACTGATATCAGCTCTACTTCTCCCAGAGCACTTTACAAGATCATTCTTGTGGAATACAGTGTTAGGTCAGTATTAATTACACTTCTCTAGCTCAGGTGTCAGGGTAATTAGTTATTTTGTGCTATTACTTCACAATGCCAGCTCCTGGTCTTCACCTGTGGCTTAGCTACAAAGCCCGGCAGAACCATGAAAGGCAAAGGCAGGTTACTGGTGCCTTAAAACCAGATGCTTTGGGCAGATGGGGTTCGTCAGCAGCTCATCCAGGAGATGGAAAACTCTGATCTCAAACCTCTGCAACACACACACAAATTGCTGGTGGAATGCAGGACTGATGAAGGGTCTAGGCCCGAAACATCGACTGTACCTCTTCCTATAGATGCTGCCTGGCCTGCTGCTTTTCACCAGCATTTTGTGTGTGTGTTGCTTGAATTTCCAGCATCTGCAGATTTCCTTGTGTCTGCGATCTCAAACCTCTGCTGCCTTGTGGTTGTACCCACTCGTGGGAAAGGGTTCAGGAGCAAACCCAGAGAGGGAAATCTGGAGCTGGAGTCCCTAAGGCAGTCCTACATCAAGATCAACGCTGACTGGCAATTGCTTCCACACTGCTGCTACCAAACTGTATCAGTCTCTGCCGTCCCTTTGGGTTCATCAGCTGCGTGGAGAGGGGGAGCTTGCTACATGGGCAACAGCTTGCTCTCCATATGGTACTGCCGAAGCTTGCGTATCTAGACAGCCAGGGTGCAATATCCATGGTTGACTCTGACCGATGGAGGCCTCACTCACTGCACAATTCTTAATTCAATTTCATAATCACGCTGTGGATTTCAATTTCCATCTGGATAGCCCTTCACAAAGATATATCAATGCAGTCCATAAAATGTTTTCCCAAGTTACGAGTATTGAATTATACGAGTATTATATTTAAGACGTAGTTGAAGAGTTCACTTCAGAACAGGTTCTTAGGTGGAATATACTGAGATATGTCACTATTACGGCTTGTATAGTGAATTATTTACTGATAATGTACTAGTGCATGCGGAGACCATGATTTAAAAAAAATAGTACGCAAGTTAAGTAATTGTAACAATCAAGATACTTACTTGATCGGTGATAAAAGTAAAGCTAGGGCTTGCATAAAGAGAAAAACACCTGTAGGATTGTTGGACACATCTATCTGAAATGATGAGCAATGTTAAATAATCAAATGATTGCTTACAAAATATATTGTAATCTACAAGGTACAGAAGAGAGAGTTACAATTTACACTGACTACATACTGTGATGCGGGTAGTAATAGCCATATTGGATTTGCCTCTGTTTTATGAATAGGATCACAGTTAGGCAATTTTTCACGTTGCTGGTAGATATCAGTATTGTAACTATAATGGAATACATTGGCTGGAGTGGCAACTGGTTCTGGAGTACAAGCCAGGATATTGTCTGGTCCTGTAATCATTTTCTGTTCCAATATTCTCATCTGTACCTTGATGTCAGATGGAATGAATCCAATTTCCTTTCATTTCTTTTGTTGAATTGCTAACGTTAGGAAAACTCTCAACTACATTTTTGTACTGAATCTGCTATAATTTATTCTGGTTGATTGCAGTTTAAAATCCTGTGTTTTCTCAAGTTCACAAACTTAACAATTTATAGAATATGATTACAATTAAATAACATTTCGAACATTGCCTTTTTTGCATTAAGCATAAGATTATAATAAGAAGATAACAAAGTGATTCTATTTAATTTTCTTCCTGAATATTAAACTGAAAGCAGAAGTGAGGCAACGTTAGATTTAGTGTAACAAATGAAACCATACCTTTACAAATGGCCCTGCCCATTTGCTCACACCTGCTGGGCATCTCAGGATGTGATTCAGTAAAAAGAGGTGATCAGCAGAGGAGCCAACTCTGTGTAGCACAGCAACCTTTAAATAAAAGTAGAAAAATAAAGACCAGATCTACAGTAATAATACAGAATTTATTTTTAAAAAGGGAGGAAGAGAGAATCGGGGTAATTATAGACCGGTAAGCCTGACATCGGTGATGGGGAAAATGTCAGAGTCAGTTATCAAAGATGTGATAACAGCACATTTGGAAAGCGGTGAAATCATCGGACAAAGTCAGCATGGATTTGTGAAAGGAAAATCATGTCAGACGAATCTCATAGAATTTTCTGAGGATGTAACTAGTAGAGTGGATAGGGGAGAACCAGTGGATGTGGTATACTTGGAATTTCAAAAGGCTTTTGACAAGGTCCCACACAGAAGATTAGTGTGCAAACTTAAAGCACACGGTATTGGGGGTAAGGTATTGGTGTGGGTGGAGAGTTGGTTAGCAGACAGGAAGCAAAGAGTGGGAATAAACAGGACCTTTTCAGAATGGCAGGCAGTGACTAGTGGGGTACCGCAAGGCTCAGTGCTGGGACCCCAGTTGTTTACAATATATATTAATGACTTAGACGAGGGAATTAAATGCAGCATCTCCAAGTTTGCGGATGACACGAAGCTGGGTGGCAGTGTTAGCTGTGAGGAAGATGCTAAGAGGATGCAAAGTGACTTGGATAGGTTAGGTGAGTGGGCAAATTCATGGCAGATGCAATTTAATGTGGATAAACGTGAGGTTATCCACTTTGGTGGCAAGAACAGGAAAACAGATTATTATCTGAATGGTGGCTGATTAGGAAAAGGGGAGGTGCAACGAGACCTGGGAGTCATTGTACACCAGTCATTGAAAGTGGGCATGCAGGTACAGCAGGCTGTGAAAAAGACCAATGGTATGCTGGCATTCATAGCAAGAGGATTCGAGTACAGGAGCAGGGAGGTTCTAATGCAGTTGTACAAGGCCTTGGTGAGACCACACCTGGAGTATTCTGTGCAGTTTTGGTCCCCTAATCTGAGGAAAGACATTCTTGCTACAGCGGGGGTACAGAGAAGGTTCACCAGATTGATTCCTGGGATGGCAGGACTTTCATATGATGAAAGACTGGATCAACTAGGCTTGTACTCTCTGGAATTTAGAAGATTGAGGGGGGATCTTATTGAAACATATAAAATTCTAAAGGGATTGGACAGGCTAGATGCAGGTAGATTGTTCCCGATGTTGGGGAAGTCCAGAACGAGGGGTCACAGTTTGAGGATAAAGGGGAAGCCTTTTAGGACTGAGATGAGGAAAAACTTCTTCACAGAGAGAGTGGTGAATCTGTGGAATTCTCTGCCACAGGAAACAGTTGAGGCCAGTTCATTAGCTATATTTAAGAGGGAGTTAGATATGGCCCTTGTGGCTAAAGGGATCAGGGGGTATGGAGAGAAGGCAGGTACAGGGTTCTGAGTTGGATGATCAGCCATGATCGTAATGAATGGCGGTGCAGGCCTGAAGGGCCGAATGGCCTACTCCTGCACCTATTTTCTATGTTTTTATGTAATATATTTATTCCTTTAACTACCAATACGAGTCATTACTGAGTTCAAATATCATCAAAAGAAACCTTTTCTAACTGCATTAATAATGTGGATAAATTTCAAACATAAGCTTTTTTTGTAAGTGACACTAAGTTAGGAAGAATAGTAACTTGTGGGCTAGACAAGAATTTTCAAAAGTATTATTGACGAACATTGCTAGAGAAAACTATTTCAGATGAACTTCAATAAAACTAGGAGCTGTGGAGGACCAATGGGATTTAGGTATCTATGTGCAGCATGCAGAAGTGAAAGAAATCAGAAAGGCCAATGGAATGTATGACTTGATGAGAAGTGGAAGAAATGCAGAATCGACAAAATCTTCAATTGCACACATCTTTTGAATTGTACACATCTACAGCCCTTTAGAAATACTGAATTTATTTCTAGGCAACACAGATTAGGATACTGTATATGGCCTATGAATTGGTACAGAATCACCAGAATAATATAATTTAATCATTTTAAGACACTATGAGACCACTGAGGATATTGTATTCAAGTAGTTTAGAACTTTCAGGGATCTTACCTCATCTGGATTTGTTGGGGAAGCTTTCAAGAAACTACATCCTCTTGAATAGAGATCCAGATTAAGTGAGTACAGCTGGATCACCTAAGTGTGAAATCAGGGAGCACTTCCTTCCTTCAGTGGGTTGTAGAAATTTGAAACTCTTTTCCCTATGAAGCTATGGAAGTTGGGACTATTGAAATTTCCAAAATTAAGATACATCTTATAAAGAAAAGTTATGAGGTGAGTGGGAACAAGTGCAGTTGAACAAAATAGCTACAAATCAGGAATTACTATGTTGCACACATACAGCACATTGCTTTCAGAAATGTTGAACCAGTGCAAAGTAGTTATTTATTCACATTTTGGTGTGCTGTTCTCCAGATCATGTCTCAACAAAAGTGCAAGATGCCAAAGAGTATTTAACAATTATTATTTGATACAGATACATGACAATGGCATATTAAATGAGAGTGAAAGCAGTGTATATACTTGGTGCTCTTCACCTGGGGTAGCTGAGGCTGGAGCCAGAAAGAAAGTGAAACGGCTATATCTACTTTATCAAAATAGGCATTCTTATAACAAAATTTCATACCAATCTCTGCAGCCAAAGAAGAATGTCGCAATGGAATTGACCATCTTCAGTTACTCTTCGTGTAAAACTAAACAGAACACTGATGCTTTCTTTTAAAAGTTGCAGGTCTGAATAGCTGCAATCTATTTCTTGATCAGCTATAAAAAGTTAGACAATTGTATGATGTGACAATTATTTAAAAAGTACATCATGTTAAATTTTGGTAACTAAACATGAACAGCATATTTATACCTTATGAAAATTATTTGATTAGATTTATGAAATGCATTATTCTGGCTTCTTAATGAAGCTTAGCACATGACTTTCCTAAAAAAAACGTACTGCAGTTTGATTATATATTGGCTGAAAATTACATTGTTAATATTTTCATGTTGTTCTAATTAAGTCTCAACTTTGCTTTCATCCAATATATGTCTAGAGAAAACACTTCTTCTGCAACTGACTACTTGAATTCCTCCATCAGCAGACCTTAGTCAACAAGGATTGATAACAACATCTCTTCTTCGGTGATCATTGGCACGTGTGCACCTCAAGATTGCATGCTTAGCCCTACGCTCTACTTTCTATACGCATGACTGTGAGGCTAAGCACAGTTTCAATGCTATCTTCAAACTTGCTGTTGGACAAAATACAGGTGGCAATGAGTCAGCTACCAGAGTGAGATACAACACCTAAGTGCCACAACAACAACAACCTCTTGCACAACATCAACAAAACTAAAGAGCTGTTTGCTGACTTCAGGAAGGGGGAAGGAGGTTGGACATGAAACAGTCTATGCTGGGAAAATTCTAGGTAGAGAGAATCAAAAGTGTCAAACTTTTGGCTGTTAACATAATGGATGACCTGTCCTGCGTCCAGCACTAGATGCAATAATAAAGAGGGTGCACCAACACCTTTACTTTCTTTGGATATTCAGGAGGCATGTCTTGTCACTAAACACTATCAAACTTCTACACATATACTGTAGCCAGACTGCTTGCATCAGGGCTGGCATGCCAATTCCAAAATACAGGAGCAAAGATGCTGCAGAGAATAGGGGACTCTGTGCAATAAATCACAAGCAAACCCATCCACACTATGAGATTGTTTCACTGCAGCATTTAATACTCTATTTGCTGTAAAAATTTAGTAGATTTTGTCACCAAGATTATTTTAATAAAGTAAAAACTAAACAAAACATTCACGTACATCATACATGTATCAAACGTGCAGCATTCATTTTAAGAGAAGCCAGGCCAAAGTTATAGTGTAGATCCATTATCAAAACAAAATTTGTAATAAAAATACTAAGTATTGACAGAATATTAACCTTGTTTTTGCACAACTGCCACTGCTTTAAATGCTGGCGAGCTATTCAACAACCTGTAAATGTAAGATTCCACCTGGAGGCGAGAAACCACTGAGGTGTAGGCATGTAAAGCCATTGTTTGATGTAAGTGATCAGCCGTAATACCCATCACCCGTTTCAGCTCTCCGAGAACTAATTTATTCATCTCCACAGTCTGAAATCGATAATATGTCATCACTTTTGCTTGATCGGCACAAACTCCCTGTGAATTAAAAAAAATACAGAAATATCCACATTGAAGGAAGGCTACAAAAAAAGGTCTGGGTTCCCTTATAGAAGTAATACATTTGTGTTTATTACCAGAGCACAAAAGTAGCAAGGGAAATGTCAATTCATTTTTGAGTACATACATTGCAAAATTATAGAGCAACTTTTTTCATTTCCATACTTGTTTTGAATCCAATCAGCAAACTAGTATCACAAAAATGATGTTTAACTGTTGTTACGGCAACATTATTTCTATTTTTATGAATGCTTTCAATATCAGGACTTCAATATGCATTTTAACACTGCCAATATGAATAGATTCAAGTGAATATTATTTCATCAACTACTGATTAAAAGTAATATAGTATGAATGAGGCTAAAAGGCCACAGGCAAGAATCTGCCAAAGCAAGGCATCTGTGTCCTACTAGATCCCACAAAAAATGGCAGATAATCCCACCATTCTTCTCTTACACACTGCTGTGCCAAAAAGCTTGCTTGAAACTTATCATCATCAATGTTCCTCCCAGCCCATCATCATCCTCCACTCACAACCCAAGGGTTCCCTAAAGTGCCAATGTGGAACATTTAAGTGTTGCAAATATTGTAGCCTACTTACGCATGTGGAAACTCTTAGAAAATAAACAAAACATTAACAAACAAATCATTTACTTTAGGAAGTCAGAAAATAAATATTGGCTAGATACGTATACTAGGGACGAATTGGTGTCCCTGTTTAACAACTTGTCCAAGATATAGCACCTATTCAAGTGCAGCAGACCCTCAATACATCAAAATATCTGTTGGAATACCCCTTCTATTCCCCACTCTGGCCTTTCATCAGTTCTCCTCATCTGGCCATCACCTCCTCCTGGTGTCCCTCCTTCTTCCCTTTCTCCCACTGGAAGTCTGGATTGGAAGCAGCATCTCCGGCACCATCACATTGAGCACGGGGCCCCCCCAGGGCTGTGTGCTCAGTCCACTGCTGTTCACTCTGTTGACCCACGACTGTGCTGCAACACACAGCTCAAACCACATTATCAAGTTTGCCGATGACACAACCGTGGTGGGTCTCATCAGCAAGAATGATGAGTCAGCATACAGAGAGGAGGTGCAGCAGCTAACGGACTGGTGCAGAGCCAACAACCTGTCTCTGAATGTGAACAAAACAAAAGAGATGGTTGTTGACTTCAGGAGGACATGGAGTGACCACTCTCTGCTGAATATCGACGACTCCTCCGTAGAGATCGTTAAGAGCACCGAAGTTCTTGGTGTCCGCCTGGTCCCTCAACACCAGCTCCATAGCAAAGAAAGCCCAACAGTGTCTCTACTTTCTGCGAAGGCTGAGAAAAGTCCATCTCCCACCCCCCATCCTCACCATATTCTACAGAGGTTGTATTGAGAGCATCCTGAGCAGCTGCATTACCGCCTGGTTTGGAAATTGCACCATCTCGGATCGCAAGACCCTGCAGCGGATACTGAGGTCAGCTGAGAAGATCATCGGGGTCTCTATTCCCGCCGTTACAGACATTTACACCACACGCTGCATCCGTAAAGCGAACAGCATTATGAAGGACCCCATGCACCCTTCATACAAACTCTTCTTCCTCCTGCCATCTGGTAAAAGGCACCGAAGCATTCAGGCTCTCACGACCAGACAATGTAACAGTTTCTTCCCCCAAGTCATCAGACTCCTCAATACCCAGAGCCTGGACTGATACCAACCTACTGCCCTCTACTGTGCCTATTGTCTTATTATTTATTGTAATGCCTGCACTGTTTTGTGCACTTTATGCAGTCCTAGGTAGGTCTGGTGTAGTTTTTGTGTTGTTTTATGTAGTTCAGTGTCATTTTTGTATTGTTTCATGTAGCACCATGGTCCTAAAAAACGCTGTCTCGTTTTTACGGTGTACAGTACCAGCAGTTATGGTCGAAATCACAATAAAAAGTGACTTGACTTGTCCAATCTCCTCTCTTATCAGATTCCTTCTTCTCCAGCTGCTACCTTTCCCACCTGGCTTCACCTGTCACTTTCTAATGTCCTCCTTCACCACCGCCCCCCCCCAGCATTTTATTCTGCTGTCTTCCTTTCCCATCCCGATGAAGGGTCTCGGCCTATTTATTCATTTTCATTGATGCTGTGAGCTGCTCAGCTGCTCTAGCATTTTCTATGTTTTACTCTGGATTTCTAGCATCTGCAGAATATCTTGTGTTTCAAAATACAAGCTGTTGATCTTTCTCGCTTACTTTAGGTTAAATGAGATTCACCATTTGTGTTAACTGTCTATCCTTTACCAATAGTCATGTGAACTACTTGGAGTCTCAATTACTGCTATGTAAATGAAAGAATATTTCTCTCTGCATGAACTGACCGACCGCGAAACCCAAACTGGTTACTGCACCACTAATATGGTAGGAAGATCAAACACAAACCAGCCAGTCCATCGTCAACTCTGAACAAAAGTTCTCAACCAGTAATATCCAACTCTATGCCTGACTGGGAATCTGCAATGCAATTCCCTTTCTGATGCAGTCCGAGATCATGATCTTCCAGGCAATACATTAAACAGACTGAGCAGTTTCATACTAGGCCCTCTGCACAGTTACAAAAATTCATTGGTATATTAAAGATTATGAATGTATGCAACAGTTGGGATTTAAAGGGAGCCGAGCAAAGTGGGCAGGCCATTATGCGATCTGCTGTTGAGTTGGAAGTGCCGATGTTTTGGCCTGAGAGGCATCGCTGAGGATGCTGATCAGTGGTAAAAGTAAGATCTTTTACTTTCCTCAGCAGCTTTAGTGATTTAGAGATGGCAGTCAGGTCGATTGCATTGTCCTTCTGCACAATGTGGTAGATCAGGGAAATTGCCAGTACCCTTAGTGACTATATCTCTGGGAAGTGCATCCATCAGCAGCAAGTGACTGACCACTACAGTTGAACTCACTTAGAAGCACCTATATTGCCGAGAGCACCGTGGACAGGGATCTTAGTGAGGTGGTCATGCCGAGGGCGCAGGAAACAGGTCGCTGGGTGACCATCAGAAAAGGTAGAGCGAATAGGCAGAGTGCTGGATTTCCCTGTGGCCATTCCCCGCATGAACAAGCATATTGTTTTAGATTTTTTTTGGGGGAGGAGGGGATTTTTTTTTTTACTTTCGGAGTAGCAGCGACTGGCTCTGATGCACAGCACAGGAGGGTGGCGACAAGGAGAACTGTAATGACAGGCGATTCAGTCGTTAGGGGAAATAGAGAAGATTCTGTGGCCACAAGGAAGTCTCCAGGATTGTAACTTGCCAGGTTCAATCAAGGATGTCTCTAAATGGTTGCACAACTCTCTCCAGGGGGACAGCGAGTAGCCTGAGGATAGTGTGCATATTGTCGCCACTGACATAGGTAGAAAAAAGGATGAGAACCTACAGGATATAGAGTTAGGCAAAAAGTTAAAAAGCAGCATATCAAGGACTGTAATCTGTGGATTACTCCTGATGTTACAGGTAGTTAGGGTAGATGAATACGTGACTGAGGAGCTGGTACAGGAAGGAAGGATTCAAGTTCTTGGATGGACCTTTTTCTGAGGCAAAGGTGTACATGACGGACAGACTGCATCTAAAATGGAGGGGAACCCATATCCTGGCAGGATGATTTGCCAGTGCTTTTTTGGGATGGATTAAACTAGTCTGGCAGCAGGATGGGGCCCATACAGTAATGTGGCAGATGACAAAGGCAAATGCAATGGGCGCCACCGTAGCATAATGGTTAGTATGACACTATTACAACTCGGAGATCAATTCCAATATCCTCTGTAGGGGGTCTGAACGTTCACCTCATAGAATGTGTGGGTTTTCTCCAGGTGCTCTGGATTCCTCCAACAGTGCAAAGGCGTAGGTTACTTGATCATTATGAATTGTCCCGTGATTTGGATAGGGCTGAATCGGGGGTTATTGGGGTGGTGTGGCTGAAAGGGTCAACTGAGTGCTGTATCACTAAATAAATAAACAGAACTTAAAGCAAGGGACTTCAGTAGGCAACAGAGTAGTGAGGCAGACGTGATATATTAAACTGCATTTATTTTAATGCAAGAAGCCTGGCAAGAGGGCTAATAAGCTCAGAGCGTGGATAAGTACATGGGGTTGGCATTTTACAACTTTTGCAGAAACGCAGTTGAATGATGGGCAGATCTGGCAGCTCAGTATTCCAGGGTTCAGGTGCTACGTGTGTGATGCAGGAAGAGGCAAGACAAGAGGAAGGAGTTGCACTTTTAAGGAGAACATCACAACAGTAGAGGGGTTATTCCCGGGGGGTGGTCTAGTGAGGCTGTATGGGTGGAACTCAGAAATGAGGAAGGGGTAACCACTTTGGTAGGACTGTATTATAGGTCCCTTCATAGTCAATCAGAATTAGGAGACTGAGGTCCTCTGGGGTACACAGGCCTCTCCTTCATATGTTCTACCAGTCTGTTGTTGCCAATACAATCTTCTATGTGATGGTGTGCTGGGGCAATGGCATCAACGTGGGTGATGCCAATTGGCTCAATAAACTGAATGGAAAGGCTGGCTGTTATAGGAGTCAAACTGAGTACACCGGAGGCTGTCGTAGAACAAAGGATCCTACAGGAAATCCTGGCAATTCTGCAAAATGATTCTCACCCTCTGCAGGCCATCTTGGCTGAACAGTGAAGCCTTTTAGTAATAGACTAAGAGAACTGTGCTGCCCCAAGGAACACTATATGAGGTCACTCTTACCCTCAGCCATTAGGCTCTATAATGAGTCAACCGCACCTACAGCTGGGGAAGTGTTGACCCCCTCCTGTTAGACTGTTTGAGGTAACTTATTTTTTTATCCTTTCTACTTCTTTTGTTATATTTACATCTGTGCAATTGTAATGCTACCGAGACACTGTAATTTCCTTAGGGATCAATAAAGTATCTATCTATCTATTGGGATCACAATTAGCTGCAAGTGTACTAGGCTTGCAATGGTAAGAGATTTTAACTTTCTCAATATTGATTAGACTTGCAAGTCCTACGACCTCGGTGGAAGGAAATTTAAACGCCTCACGAAAGTGTTCTCAGACAATATGTAGATGATCCTATTTGAGAGGGGCCAGCACTAGACCTCCTATTGAGAAATGTGGCAGAGTAACTGAAAGAAGTGTCAGTGAAGGAGTACTTCCAAATTAATTTTTTAAAAAAGTTATGGAAAAAGATGGGACGGGTCCATAAATCCTATAGTGGGGGAGAAGGTTGATTTTGGTGGCTTTAGACAGGAACTGTCAGAGGCTGGAGTTAAGGGACATCTGGAAGTTGAGTACGGTATTTGCCAATGTGAAGCAGAGAGCAAATCTAAATCTGGCGGGAGCAAAGGATGTTGGCACTTACGAGGGTGGGGCACTGTGGGACAGCTGGCAGAGGAGTGCTGGGGCGGGCAGTGGCGTGGGTGCAGACACACCCAGCCCAGAGACACCAGGCAAGGTTATTTGATTCCAAACAACTGGTTTGTTGATCATTACAGAATGTCTCTCAGGTTCTTCCCGCTCCCTCCTCTTTCCCTTCACCTCTTCCCAACCATGATTCTCTTCGCCTTACTCCTTTCCCATTCTCTATCCACAATAGAGACTGATACAAGAATCAGGTTTATCAACACTCACTTCTGTCATGATTTTTTTTTTTTTTTGCAGAAGTACAGGGGAATACGCAAAATTACTACAGCACTGTGCAAAAATCTTGGGCACCATAGCTAAATACATGTGCCCAAGACTTTTTTTACAGTACTGTAAATAATTAGATAGGGTATGTGAAAGGACTTGAAGTGGCTTGGCATTTAAGAGAATTGAAGAGTGTCATCCATAAATAAACCACATTACAAAAGAGGAGGTGGTCGTGTTTTTAAAGTGCATAAAGGTAGATAAATCCTTGAGGCTCAACCAAGTGCACCCTAGGACATTGTCGGAAGCAGGGGAAGAAATTGTTTGGATCCTAGCAGAGATATTTGTACCATCGTTAGAAAGGGCGAGGTACTGGAAGACTGAAAGCCCAATATTTTGCCTCTATTTAAAAAGGGGTTACAAGGGCAAGGCCAGGGAACTACAGGCCGGTGAGTCAAACATTGATGGTGGAAATTCTAAGAAACAGGATCTACCTGCATTCAGGGATATTATGAGCCTAGCTTTGTGCATGGGAAATCAAGTCCCATGAATTTGATTGGGTTTTTCAAAGAGGTGACCAAGAGGACTACTACATGGATTTTAGCAAGGTCTTTGACCAAAGGTGCTGCATGGTAGATCTGGAAGGTTAAACTGCATGGGATCATGGGTAAGCTAGCCAACTGGATACGAAATTGGAAAGAGTGGTAGAGAATTGCTTTTCAGATTGATGGTCTGTAGCTAGCATTTGGTTTTGGGTCCATTGTTGTTTGTGATATCATTGCTTTGGATGAGAACATGGCTAGTAAGTTTGCAGAGAGTACCAAAGTTGGTAGCATACTGGACTATAAAAAAATGTTATCTAAGATTAGAGTGGTATCTAGAACAACTGAAAAAGGCCAAGGAATGGCAAATGCAGTTTAACTTAGGAAGTGTGAACTACCACATTTTGGTAAACTAAATCAGGGCTGGACTTGCAAAGTAAGTGGCAGGATCCTGGAGATCTTGTAGAACTAACAGTACAAGTACATAGTTCCTTATGAGTGGTAACACAGATAGATAGATAGATTTGGCACACTTACTTACAAGCCAGGTTCAAGAGTGGGGTGCCACATTATAAGTGTACAACATGTCAGAGAGAGATCTGGTCACTTAGCTATCGGAACAACGTCATTAAGTTGGAAAGGGTATAGAAAAGATTCACAAGAATGTTACTGGGTCTGGAAAGCATGAATAACAAGGAGAAACAGATAGGCTGGGACCTATTTCCCCCTGCCGTATAGGAGGCTGAAGAATGGCCTTACAGAGACATATAAAACCATGAAGGACATGCACAAGGTGAATTGTTATAGTCTTTTTCTCAGAATACGGGAATCTAAAAGTAAAGGATGTAAGGTAGGATTGGAGAAATTGAAAGGGGATTGAGGGTATATGGACCGGGCTGCCAGCGAAGTACAGGTTGTAACAATTATTACATGTTGGACCAAATTAGAATCACTGAAAGGTGCTCGACAGCTATGGAAGGCACTGCTCCCTCCAAGCTGTGCTGGTGCTAAGCCATGTAGTAACTGAGACGTTCCCACGCACATAGCCCTTGATGTTGCGCAGCTGGAATTTTCTTTTATATAACATTAATATAATTTTGAAATTATGCTAATATAATTTTGCAATTCATGTCAATATAATTATGAAATACACTATAATTGTGTTAATGAATATAATCCAAAAATTTTCCAAATAATAAGTGCCACAACCTTAACCACAATCTTTAACACATTTACATCAGTGTTTTAAGTTACAACCCCTACAAATTGTAACAATAAACACAGAAAGGAAGTCGGTACCTCACTGTTAATAAACCACCAGCCTGCTGAATGCTGGTGCCATCTAGTCAATACATTTTACTTTGCCAGTGTGCCTATCAGTTGGTTTGACTGCCTGACTTCACTTACTTGTGTTTTGAGTTGTGGTTTGCTTGTTTGATGTGCATATTACAAAAAAACATTTAAGGTGCCACACAGTTTTTACGCCATGTAAAATTTTCCTGCTCAGAGCAATGGTTGATCTACGCAACTGTAAAAAAATACAGAGGGACCATAGATGGCGGGGCTTGAATGCTATCACTTCCTATAAATTGAAACCAACCGATCTAGGTGAAAACAAGGGTTTGCTCCCAGATGAGCTCAATGCATCTTATGCTTGCTTTAACCATCAAAACATGGAGGCACCTTCACGAACTCCCACAGCCACTGGTGACCCTGTGATTTCAGTCTCTGATGGTGACATGAGAGCATCCTTCAGGAGGCTGAACCCACGGAAAGCAACTAGTCCAGGTGGGGTACCTGGCTGGGTACTAAAAAACTGTACTGAACAACTGCCTGGAGTGTTTACTGACATCTTTCTCTCATTTTGGCTGTCTACCTGCTTCAAGCAGGCTTCAATTATACTGGTGCCCAAGAAGACCGTGGTAACTTGCCTCAATGTTTATTGTCCAATAGCACTTATATCTAATGTGATAAAGTGCTTAGCGAGGTTGCTGATGAAACACTTGAACTCCTACATGAGAAGGCTTGGATTATTCCAATTTGACCCGTCACAACAGGTCAACAACAGATGCCATCTCACTGGCTCTTCACTCAACCTTGGAACATTTGGTCAGTGAAGGTGCGTACAGTGGGATGCTCGCCATTGACTACAGCTCAGCATTCAGTACTATCATCCATTCAAATCTAATTAATCAATAATCTGCAAGACCTTGGCCTCAATATCTCCTTGTGCAACTCGATCCTCAATTCCCCCACTTGCAGACCAGTCAGTTCAGACTGGCAACAACATCTGTTTTACAATCTCCATCAGCACAGATGCACCACAAGGTTGTGTGCTTAACCCCCCCCCCCCACTCTACTCGCTTATGACTGTGAGGCTAAGCATATTTCCTATGCCATATTTACGTCTGCTGATGACACAGCATATAGGAGGGATATTGAAAATCTGGCTGAGTGGTGCCACAACCTCTCACTCAATGTTAGCAAGACCATTAGCTGACTATTGTCTACAGGAGTAGCAAACCAGAGGTCCAAGGGCCTGTCCACATCGGGGAATCAGGTGGAGAGGGTAGGCAACTTTAAATTGCTCAGTGATATCATCTTAGACGATCTGTCCTGAGTCCCGTGCATAAGCACCATTACACAGAAAGCATGGCAGCACCTCTTTTTTCTTAGAGGTTTGCATAAATCCAGCACGTCACCTTTGACAAACTTCTTTACTTGTGCAGTGAGAGTATATTAACTGGTTGCATCACAGCCTGGTATGGAAACACCTTTGTCCTTGAACGAAAAGCCTACAAAGAGTAGTGGATACAGCTCAAACCGTCCTGGTAAAGCCCTCTGCACCACTCTGCGTGTGTACATGGAGCACTTTCACAGGAAAGCAGCATTCATCATCAAGGATCCCAACATCCACGCCATGCTCTTCTCTCGCTACTGCCATCAGGAAGAAGGTACAGAAGTTTCAGGACTCTCACCGCAAGGTTCAGGAACCATTATTAACAATCAGCCTTCCAGGCTCTTGAACAAGAGGGGATAACTTCACTCACCCCAACACTGGCCTGAACACATCCTATGGACTCATTTTCAAGGACTCTTCATCTCAATTTAACCCTTCAGCCATTAAGCCCTTGAACAAAAGATGGTAACACCCTCACCTTATGATAACTACACTTACTTTATTTCTGGTGTTACCACCATCAATGATCTTGCTTTAAGGACTCTTTTTCTTGTTATTTATTTATATCTGAAATTGCACAGCTTGTTGTTCATTGATCCGGTTTAGTTATAGATTTGCTGAGCATGCCCGCAGGAAAAACAATCTTAGGGCTGTGTGTGGTGACATGTACATATTGTTAATACATTTTACTTTGAACTTTTAATTTTTGCTTATCATTGTTTATTTTTTTCTTGCTGCATTTGCAGAGTTTGTCATCTCTTTCTCATTGGTTATTTGTCTTTCATTGATTCTACTGTTTCTTTGTATTTACTGTGAATGCCCACAAGAAAAGGAACCTCAGGATTGGCTATGGTAACGTAAATGTACTTTGATAACAAACTTACTTTGACTTGACCCTGATTTACAAGATGTTTGGCCAGATACTTGGATAGGAAGAGTGTACAGGGATATGGGCCTAATACAGGAAAATGGGACTTGCTCAGGCAGGCAACTTGGTTAGCATGGACAGGCTGTCCTGAAGCACTGCTTCCACGTTGTATAACTATGACAAAGACCTAAAAGTTATCAAAATACAAGACCTCTCGAAACAGATGTTAAAGGTATGAAGAAAAAAGCTTAGTTATTTCTACAACCAATTTTAAAGAGCTGGCACAAGTTCCAATAATTTTGTGCAAATAACTCACTACCAAGAAACACTGGGAGCTTTTGACAGGAGCTGCATGCAACAGTTTCAATCAAGATCGACAAAATTACCTGCAGACTGCACATGAACAGCATTACAGAACTACAGCTGCAAAAACAATTGTTAAAGATTCCCCATACCAATGATTGTGGATCGGGACTCAGACTTAGGAGTCAGATATGTGGCCACAGATTACATTCATAACAATGTTATCATAATCTTGAAGAGACCAAACATAGAATTCATTGCCTAATTTTCATCTCCAATTTTGCAACTGTGCACTAATCAAACCAGAAAAACAAGGTTAATCTGTACAAGTAGAAATAATTATGAATATTTTGTTTGATCGTTCAGAGTGAGTTCAATTTAACCAAAAATAAGGACTGACCTGGATGGTCAGCTGCTCTTCTTTGAAAGTCCATAGTCTTTTTTCAATACTGTTATAATTACATATCATTGTCTGCAGTTCTGTCACAGCCAGCTGAAGTTGTTTCCTGCATCTTCCGTAGTTCATGAGTAGCTCATAAAGTTCATTTTTGTCTTGACTTGCCACTGAAAGAAACTCTTCTGTATAAGCATCCACATTTTCTATCCATGAACCTAATGCAAATATTTTCAGCTCTTCTTTCGAAAATGGTACAATTTCTGGTTCACGTGGAATTTCTGGATACAACATCTTGAAATTAGGTGAAACCTGCTTTACAAATGAAGTTTCAAGATCTCTCTTATCCTCTGATGGTAAGTCAGGATACAGCTTTTCAAAGGTCAACTGGACAGGAAGATCTACAATGCTTTTATGCAGATTCACGCCAGCCATTTCTGTCTCACCATCACCTAGTGTTAGGACAGCAGGATTTCTCATTTCCTTCCTCATCATTATCCCCTTTTCCATCAAGGTGACTCCCACTTTTTGAGAAGAAACATTTCCATGGTCCATTGAACCCCCAGGTTCAACAACACTTAAGTCTTCTCTGCCTTCTCCAGTGACAGTCTTACTGGAACAAGGCTGTTGATAAGTGTCTGGAATTTCAATACTTTCAGACACCTCACTATTACGTTTGGAGCCATCACCTGAGCTTATTGTTGTCTGATCATGTTTATCTTCAACATCCAATGTAGTAAACTGTTTTGAATCAAATTTCGATTCAGCTGTTGCAATGGATGCAGTTTCTGTACATAATTCATGATCAAGAGTTTCCACAGGCACCCCACTTTGGTCCTCACTTTGCTCCTGAGTTTTTAGTTTTGAGAAATCTGTTTGACATTTATCAACTATTGTAGGATTTTCTACTTTTGTTGGTTGACTGGAAACCAATTCCTGGTCCAATTCTGGCTTCAACCTTTCTTTGTTCTTGATTTCTGTGGTAACTTTTTTCTTTTTGTCCTGTAAATCCAAATCAAATTAGAGATTAACGTTTTAGTACTATAGGTAAAATAATCGGTCGGCTTTCTATTAAAATAGTGCAACCAAGACAAACTCTCATTTTGTCGCAGAGTAACTCTACGGATTAGACACATAATCAACTTTTGGCAGCAGTAAAAATGTACACCTATCAGATGTAATGTAAAACAAGATCACAGTGGCACTAAAGTGAGCTTTTAAACCTTATGAACAGTCACGCATTTTGTAAGCATGAAGCTTTACTCAGATTTCCACAGCATGAGATGTGCTCCAATCTTCTGATAGGGACGGTGGCCGCTGAGCATTCATGACCCTTCTACACTAACACCTCATCAGGTAGAAACTTACTAATTCGGATACACTGCAACCTTCCCGCGGCCCTGAAACTGCCTCCAGCTAAGAGTGGCACCGTTATTTTGAGCGTTGCCATATACATACATGGCACCCCACATACAGACTCGACCTGCACTGCGCGATCCCTCCTTTACCTGCCCCTTTGCAGCCTGTCGTGATTTCCTCGGACGAGCCACTTCCGCCATCCTCAACCTGTCCGGAGCTCCCCGCGCACACGCTGCTGGGAAGGGTCACGGGGTAAGGCGTTACGTCATTTACAACAGTTCCACCGGGAGGCGGGGTCACGTGTGAGCCGGGCAGCGCGAGTCATAAGGTGGGTACTGCGCATGCGCTGAGTCGCCCTGATGGTTTGTATTTCTTTCTTTGTAATTTATTTTTTATTGAATTTCATCATCAAACAAACATTTCCGTAAGATGTATTTCAGATACTGTACATATATATCATATAATCATTTGTCACAAATCTCCACGTAATATTTATCTGAGGTATACACTTATAGAAAGGAGAGGAAAGAAAGAACAATCGAAAGAAGAAAACTATGTACAGAGTAGGGAGTGATCTTTTTTTTACAACATATTCATTGACTTGTGAGAATAAAATCAGGTGTATGAGGTGTTATGTAGTTAAACCATTTTTCCAGTATGAATAAAATTGTTCCAACTTATGATTAACAGATGCTGTTATCTTCTCCATTTTGTAAATGTCCATTGTAATTTCCATCCATACATTTAAAGTTGGGCTCTCCTGTGATAATCATTTCCTGGTAAGAGTCTTTTTACCAGCCACCAGCAGTACATTCATTAATTATGTATCTCTTTTCAACCATTCTTGAGGTATATACCCAAAATATATGGTCTTACTCTCTAAGGGTATTTCACATTTAAAGATATCTTGTAGGGCATTATGTATCCTACTCCAATAGTCTTTGATAATGGGGTATTCCCAGAAAATATAATGATTTGCATTTTGATTTCCACAATTTCTCCAGCAAGCAGGGGGGTTACTATCATAATGGGATTTCTGAGAGGGTGTAATAAAATATCTTATCAAGTTTTTCCACCCGAACTCCCTCCATTTCTGTGAACTGGTACACTTCCATTGATACTTCCATATTATTGTCCAGTCTTCCTCAGATATTATTATTCCTCCTTCCTTCTCCCATTTTGTTTTAATGTATGAAGTCGAATGTGTTTTAAGATTTGACAAACCCTTATTTAGGCTTGAAATTTTTCTACTACCGTTGTCTGAATTACATACTTTTCTAAATAGCTCCATCAGACATGTACTTGCCTTGGTTACATTTTTAACCATCCTATTAACATACTGTCGCATCTGTAAATACTGGTAAAAGTCTTGTTTTTCTAATGTGTTTCTCTTTGAGCATTTCAAAACTGAACAGTGTTCCTTCTTTCATTATATTGCAAATAGCTGTTATTCCTTTAGCCGTCCAGCCCTTAAATCTAGCATCCAGTTGATTCGGCGTAAAATCTGAGTCATATGCACACCATTTAAGAATTGCAATATTTCTCTCTAGTTTATATTCTTTTATAATAGTTTTCCATATTTTAAGAGTCCATTTCACAGGTTGTCAATATTATTTATGTAACTTTGTAGGTCGTTATCAGCCAAAATTGCCTGTATAGGGATGGAAAGTATCCTCTCCTCAATGTTTTTCCATTGAGCGACATATAATGGGTTGCACCAGCAAAACGCAGCTCTCAACTGTGCTGCAAAATAATCTCTTAAGAGAAGGTAGGCCCCATCCCCCCTTTTCCTTGGCTAATGCAAAAGTTTTGAGACGAACCCTAAGCCTTTTACCTTGCCATATATATCTTGATAGCATCTTGTTCCATTCATTGAATTGATTTTGGTTAATCTCTATTGGTAGGGTCTGAAAGAGATATAGTAGTCTGGGCAGTATATTCATTTTAATAGATTCAATCCTTGAATTGAGACCAAGAAAAGGAATTAGGTTCCATCTTGTTATATCTTCCTTAATTTTTTTATATATAGGCTGATAATTGCATTCTGATAATTTTGCCAAATCTTTTGGCATAATGATGCCCAAATATTTGACAGACTCTGTTTCCCATGCCCAAGGATATCTACTTTCAATTTCTCTTGGTGGGCTATATTTATATGAAAGTTCTTGGGTTTTATCTATGTTGATCTTGTATCCTGATAATTGGCCATATTGTTCAAAGGATTGCATCAATTTAGGTAAAGAGTATGTTGGTTGCCCCAGATAGATCAAAGTGTCATCCGCGTAACAGGCCAATTTATGCTCTGTCCATTTAATAGTAATTCCCCTGATATCTTCATTTTGTTTGATGTATTTAATAATTGTGTCATGTAGACCAAATCTCTGTAAAACTCTGTAAAGAAAATTCCAATTAACTGAATCAAATGCCTTTTCAGCATCCACGCTTATCATTATTGCTTCAATTTCATTTTTTTTTATATGATCCATAATGTGAAGTGTCCTTCGTATATTGTCGTGTTTGGAGTTGTTGTATAAAACCTGTCTGATCATTATGCATCAGTGTGGGTAGAAACTCTTCTAATCGTTTGGCCATGATGGAGGTAAATATTCTATAATCCACATTAAGAACAAATGACCCACGTTCCATTTCATCCTGGCCTTCTTTCGGTATAGCTGAGATTATCGCCTCCTTCCAGCTGGGTGGCATTTGCGCCTTTCTTAGGGTCCAGTTCAGTGTGGGGAGTAAGATAGGAATTAATTCACTTCTAAACTCCTTATACCACTCTGCCATATATCCATCTGATCCTGGTGACTTGCTTAATTTAAGCCTACTAATTGCAGTTTTTAGTTCAGCTTCAGTTATGTCAGCAGTCATCGTTCTACTTTGTTCTTTCCTTAAAGTGGAAGAATTCATGAAGGTGTCAATTTGGGTTATGCTTCGCCCTGAAACTTTGGAGTTTTGTTAAACATTTCAAAAGCTTCTTGAATTTCACTTCGCTTATTTTTTATCACTTATGTTCTTGGATGCCTTATTCTATGAATTGTATTTTCTGCTGTCTTTTTTTTTTCAGTTTCCACGCCAGTATTTTCATAGATTTAGATCCACTTTCATAGTGTCTCTGTTTCAGAAACATTAATTTTTTTCTAATTTCTTGTGGTAGCCAAAGTATTAATTTCATTCCTAACTTTTAAAATTTCCTCTAGTGTATCCTGTGCCAAACTCAATTTGTACTTTTTTCTAGTTCCTTCAGCTTATTTTGTAATTCCTCTAATGTTTTATTTGTTAGTTTTTTCTTGTATGAGGATATCGCCATAATTTTCCCTCTTCAGAGTATCCCATAGAATGGGAGGCAAAACCTCTCCATTATCATTGAATTCTAAGTAAAGACCAATTTCTTTTTTAATTTGTTCCTTAAAATAGGAATCATTGCGTAGACTTGAATTTAGTTCCCAAATAGTATTCTTTGGTTGTAGGTCAAAATCAACAGATAAATATATAGGTGCATGGTTACTTACATCTATTGTCCCAATTCCACAGGTGATTATTTTGTCTCTATCTTTTCCAAACGTTATGAAATAGTCTATTCTTGTATATACAGAATGGGGGGCAGAATAATGAATGTAATTCCTTCTGCCGGGGAAAAGGTCCCTCCATATATCAATTAGACCAACATCCTCAAAAATTGTGTTAACTTTCTTATGTAAGGACTTTGTTTCATAAGTTTTTCAATTGGAAGAGTCTAACTTTGGTTGTAATTGTAAATTTAAATCTCCTCCACATATCAAGAGACCTTCTGTTTCTGTTACCATAATATTAGTAATTTTCTGGAAGAAACTAATATCACTTCCTGGGGGTGCATATATATTCAATAAAGTAACTGGATTTCCATCTATATTCCCCCTTACCAGAATATATCTGCCCTCCTTATCTCCCATTTCGAATACTTTTTCAAAATTTAGCTTGCTTGAGCTGAGAATAGCAACTCCTCTTCTATGTCCTGATTTATATGAGGAGAAAAATAAATTAGTGAAACCCATTCTTTTTAATTTTCCATGCTCATTATAACTTAAGTGAGTTTCCTGTAAATATACTACATTGGCTTGTTCTTTTTTCATTTTTGATAGAATTTTACTGTGCTTGACTGGATTCAACAGCCCATTGACATTAAAAAAAATGAATTTTCCTTTGTCCTTAGCCATCTGTATTTATCTGTTAGAATATAACTTAATCAATCTACTCCCTGAACAAATAGAGCCAAGAAACACGAATAATTAAAAAAGGGTAACAAAGGTGTGATTCCAAGGCTGGGGTCTCTAGATGACCATGGTTTGGGCTAGAAGAAAAGTCTAACCGTGGGGCCTACTTGTGAGTTGAGGGGCCCCGGTGCAGTATGTATAAAAGTAGGTGAAAAAAAACTATGTCTATTACACAGAAATGATTTCCCTGTGTATTCCTCCCATGTATATATTCTCATTTAGGTGGGGGAAAAAGGAATGAATAAATGAATTTTTAAGAATTGAGTAATATAAAATCCACATTATAATACGTATTTCTTGAGATAAGTATATCACTGTCTATTTTTGCTTCTGTTTAGTTTATCAGCACTTTTAAAGTTAGCCAAACCCTATGGCTCTTCTGGAGGAGGTGAGGGCTGCCCTCGGAGAACTCACAGTCTCTTCCTAATATCCTTCTCTCGTCTGCTCCCGTCCCCTGCTTTCTAGGTTCTCTTACTATTTCCCAAGCAGATCGGGATAACTGCTCAGCCAGACTTTTCCTTGGTTTGACCACGCTAATGAACAGTCCTCTGTTGTTCATGTCTGTAGTCGCCTCCTCCACTGTCTGGTACAGTCGCATCCCTTCTTGGTAAAATACCCTCAGTTTAGCAGGGTACAGAGTTTGGAATTTAATCTGTTCTTGCGTTAATATTCGTTTCGCTTCGGAATATTCCTTGTTTCTGTAGGACCACCGGGTGGTAATCATGATTGAAATATATTAACTTCCCGTTCCAAAACACCTTCTTCTTACCCCAGGCCCTTCGCAGGATCTCCGCCTTGCTCTTGAATCGAAGGAATCTAATTACTATTGAGTGTGGTTTACTTTCTCTGTCTCCAGGAGGCTGCGGGACGAGCGAACGATACATCCCCTCAGTTTCAATCTCCATAGTCGGGAATCTCCAGCATGTCCCGTAGCAGCTTGTCTACAAAGTCTATCGTCGTTAATCCCTCCACTCCTTTGGGAACATTATAAATCCTGATATTTTTCTGTCGTAATCTTCCCTCCTGGTCAAACAATTTACTTTCCTGTTGATTTAATATTTTTATCGTCTTACTTTGTATCTGTTCCACTTTTTACATGCAATCTTCCATCTCCTCAATTTGTGTCTCTGCCACCGCTATTTTCTGATTGACGTTGGCGAGCTCTGACTTTATATCATTGAATTGCTGTTTTATATGTTTTTGGACTTCCCTTATCCCTTCCAGAATCCTTATCATATTTGCTGCTTCGCCTGCACGAGGCCCCGTGTCAGCCTCGCTGCCATGCGCATGTGTAGGAGAGCTGCTCGCTGCACCTCTCTCTTCCATAGGCTCCGCATTGGTGCTTTTTTTATCTCCATTCTTTTTCCCCATTCTTGCCCTCCTTATTAATTCAGATATTTTCGAAAGATCTTATATTTGATGTATTAACGGGGTAAAATATGCGTTTTTCCAGAGGAGCTATTGATTTAAGCTGCCATTCTGAACGATGACATCTCCGGAATCTCAGTTTGTATTTCTAGCATCTGCAGATTTCCTTGTGTTTGTATTCCTGGTTCGTTTTCGTTCACTTCAACTTTAGGATAACATATTTCCCCGTATGTGACTGGATGGTATCCGTGCTGTCAAATATCAGAATTAGGTCACCGCCTTGGTCACACCTTAACAGTCGTTCTGAGTTTGTCTGTCGGGACTGGAGCTTGTTTAAAGGTCATAGTAACAGGAGTAGGTCTCTACTCGATTTGAGTGATCATGTCCTTATCCCTTCTGTGCAGATGAAAGTTTCGACCTGTGAGGGGGTCCAGGAGTGCCCCTATTAACTGTTTGAAGAGAGACCGAGAGAGACATTCATCATTGATGGTTTGTTTGGAAAGGAGAGAGGGAGACGAAGATTAACGGTTGGACTGTCACTTTAAGGCATTGGAAGTAACTTTGGATTTCTACTGAGATTTACTTTGGAGACAGCACCGAGCAGCTCGAAAGTTGCTATGGTGACCGACAGGACAATATTGATGTTACCTTCAAGGACTTATTGCCTCCTTGTGCATTTCTTCACAGACAAAGGAAGGAGGGATTCTTTGAATGACAGGTGATGCTCAGCCTGGTGAAGCCACAGTTTAAGAATAAAGGGTAGACCATTTAGAACGGAGTTGAGGAAAAACTTTTTCACCCAGAGAGTGGTGGATATGTGGAATGCTCTGCTTCAGAAGGCAGTGGAGGCCAAGTCACTGGATGCTTTTAAGAAAGAGATGGATAGAGCTCTTAAAGATAGCGGAATCAAAGGTTATGGGGATAAGGCAGGAACTAGATACTGATTGTGGATGATCAGCCATGATCACAGTGCATTGTGGTGCTAGCTCGAAGGGCCGAATGGCCTACTCCTGCACCTATTGTCTATTGTCTATTGTTCTCTCATTAATGGAGACATACCCTGTCCTATCTCCTCGGGATCCTGCATGTTTCAATATGATCATCCCATATTCTTCTAAATTCCAAGTATAGATGGTAAAGATGGGAGAATTATATTACGTGATTTTCTTTTGGACTGTCTCCAGTGCCATGATTCATTAATCCAGCATGCTAGGGACTTTGATAATGTCAGACCAACAGGACTATTGAATGCTATATCTATTTTAGATCCTCATTTTTAATACACATTTTTTAGTTATTATGCAGTAAATCCTGTAAGTTTAAAGGGAGCATGGGAAACAAGGCCCTGTTACCAGAAGCAATGTGCCCCTCAGCATTGTCAATGACCCCTCCCATCCATCCAACAATCTCCTTGACCCTTTGCGATCAGGCAAGAGATATCATAACATTAGGACAAGAACTGTTTGGAGGGGAAACAGCTTCTTCCCCTGAGCCACGAGAATTCTGTTCTGAACTCCCTGGCACACCCAGGTCTCACTATCTGTGAAGACGATGTTTACTTTTTAACTTGTGACATAGATGCACCTTATTATTTGGCTATTTATTTGTGGTAATATGACTTTATCTGTTGTATGTGAGTTATATGTACTGTGTTGTCTACTTTGGTGCATAGGAACATCGTTTTGTTTGACGATATGCATGTATATGGTTGAAACGACAGTAAACTTAAACTTGTATATTTAAATGAAGCTCGGGGAAACAGAAAAAGTTGAATTTGAAGGACACATGGGAGTTAGGGCCTTGATGAGTTTAAATGGGAGATAGAAACCCTGGCTGCAATTAGTGAAGGAGAACATGGGAACTCGTGTGGAGTGGGGGTGGGCGTGGAGGTGGGAACGACAGTGAATGAAAGAAAGCGTGAGAATCTTGGCCCTGGTGTGTGAAAGGTAGCATGGAATTCAGAGTCACAGTGAGTCCATGGCCTGTGAACCTTATGCTAAACCACCAGGAAATTTGAATAGTTAGCTAGCTAATTTTAGAGCTTTATTGCTTATCCTTTTTCAAAGGGAACAAAACTGTCTGCAGTACTTCAGGTGTGGTCTCATCAGAACCTTGTAATAGTACTTTAATAATTCAAAGCACGTACCCTCTTAGAATGAAACCTAGCATATTATTTGTCTTACTAACCACTCTTAACCTGCTTGCTAACTTGGTGCGACTCATGCAGAATACCTAGATCCCTTTATAGTTCACCTATTTGCAGTCTTTCTCCTTTTTGTTAATAGTCTGCCTTTACATTCCTCTTTTCAAAGTGCCTACCCTTGCACTTTCCTGCATTAATATACATTTTCAAAACTCACATTCCAAATCACTCAGCTTATCTATATCCTATAGCAGAGTTCAAATACAGTGGTGCTAGAAAGTTTGTGAGCACTGCAGAATTCTCTCTATTTCTGCATAAATATGACCAGAACTTTGTGTAAGTCCTAAAACTAGATTAAGAGAACCCAATTAAATAAGTGCCTTGTGAAAACCCAAATCACTGTTCATAGGTTCCTATCAACTTTGGTGGTTATGCCCTTGAAGCACTCAAGCAAGTTTGTCAAACATGACATAACTATCATGATTACATAATGCTTTTCTAAATGACTAGTCATTTCTTCCTTGGACATAGACACTAGCATCTTGCCAACAACATTTGTTTGCTAACAGGCCTTCAGCTACCATTTTCCCTGTACACACTTATCCTGATGCAGGGCTTCAACTTGAAACATGGACGATTCCTTTATACCTCACAGTTGTTGCTTGACCAGCTGAGCTCTCTGCTGACTGCTTGTTGCAAGAAGGCATGGGCTTGCAGAATGGTGAGAGAAGCAACGCGTAAAACACCCAGGCTGCTGGATTTAACACCCAGCTGCCACCCAGCACATGTGTATACTCTGTCTGAATGTCCTACCACCTCCCCCCTCCACCCCCACTGCCCAACTCTCAGACACACTCTCAACCTGCACTGGTCACTTTTCATATTTTATTGATGCTGTTTCACATTTATGCGATGTCAATAATGAGGTACTGTAACATTAATTTGGTGTACAGTGCCTTTATGCCATCTACTGGTTCAACAGTAGAACTGCAATTCATGAAAATTTACATTGGAGCTGGAGGCATTTGGCCCATCATGTCTGTGTTCGATTGCTGTTTAAAGTACTTATACTATTACGTTTATACTTTATACATTATATCTTATCTATGTTTGTCTAAGCTGTAAATGTAGATGGCTGTATTCTGCTTAATAATATTATATTGTGCGTGTGAACTTTTTACTGCCTGCCTGCCTGCGACCATCAAACTTTACAACTCCTTCCTTGGAGGGTCAGACACCCTGAGCCAATAGGTTGGTCCTGGACTTATTTCCTGGCAGAATTTACATATTACTATTTAATTATTTATGCTTTTATTACTATTTAATTATTTATGGTGCAACTGTAACGAAAACCAATTTCCCCCGGGATCAATAAAGTATGACTATGACTATGAATAAACTATTGTCAAATATCAGAGTGTTATTTTTTAAAATAAAATGGTTTGACAAGAGACCAGAAAATCATAAAAGTTATGGCATGGAAGAATTTTGTTTGATCATTGTGTCTGTGTTGGTCAAAGGAGTACCAGTCTAAGTACTTTTTAAATGTGACGAAAATTCCAGACTCCCAATAACTCTTCATGAACTGTATTTTCCTCACCCATACTGTAAAATTTCCTCCAATTACTTTAAATATATATTGCTTGTTTTTTTATCCTTCTGCTTTGGGCAATTGGTAATTCCTGTTCACCAAAGTCCCTCAATTAAACCTCCCCTCATCCTTCTCTGCACCGAAAGAAACAATCCATTTTGAATTGAATTGACTTTATTACTTTCATAGTTCATATACATGAGGAGTAAAAATCTTTACATTACACCTCTGTCTAAATGTGCAATGTGCAGTTATACTCATTTATAATAAATATTATGTACAGCAGGATAGTCAATATAACATAGAAATACAGTTGTGTCAGCGTGAATTAAGCATTCTGATGGCCTGGTGGAAGAAGCTGTCCTGGAGCCTGATGGTCCTGGGTTTTATGCTGTGGTACCATTTCCCGGATGGTAGCAGCTGGAACAGTTTGTGGTTGTGGTGACTCAGGCCCTTTTTACACATCTGTCTTTGTAAATGTCCTGAATAGTGGGATGTTCACATCTACAGATGTGCTGGGCTGTCTGCACCACTCTCTGCAGAGTCCTGCAATTGAGGGAAGTATAGTTCCCATACCAAGCAGTGATGCAGCCAGTCAGGATGCTCTCAATCATGCCATTATAGAAAGTTCTTACAATTTGGGGGGCCATACCAAACTTCTTCAACTATCTGAGGTGAAAGAGGCGCTGTTGTGCCTTTTTCACCACACAGCTGGCATGTACAGACCTCGTGAGATCCTCGATGATGTTTAAGATGAGGAACTTAAAGCTATTCACCTCTCAACCCCATATCAATTGATGTCCAGAGGGTTTAGCCCGTCTCCATTCCTCCTGTAGTCCACAACCAGCTCCATTGTTTTTGTGACATTGAGGGAGAGGTTGTTTTCTTGACACCACTGTGTCAGGGCGATGACTCCTCTGTAGGTTGCCTATTATTTGAAATTAGGCCAGTCTGTGTAGTGTTGTCAGCAAATTTAATTAGCAGATTGGAGTTCTGGGTGGTGACACAGTCATGGGTATACAGAGGGTAAAGGAGAGGACTTAGTACGCAGCCCCGAGGGACACCTGTGTTGAGGCTCAGAGGGACAGGGGTGAGGGAGCCCACTCTTACCACCTGCCAGCGATCTGACAGGAAGTCCAGGATCCAGCTACACAAGGAAAGGTGAAGGCCAAGGTCTCTGAGCTTCTTGTCAAGCCTGAAGGGAATTATGGTGTTGAATGCTGAACTGAAGTCCAAGAACAGCATTTTCACATAAGCATCCCTCTTCTCCACATGTGTAAGGATGTTGTGTAGAGCTGTGGCTATTGCATCGTCTGTCAATTGGTTGTGTCAGTAGGTGAATTGTAGGGGGGGTCCTGTTTGGGTGGTAGCAAGCTGCAGATGTAGTGCTTGACCAGCCTCTCAAAGCATTTGCTTATTATTGAGGTGAATGTGGTAGGAGGCCAGTCGTTCAGACATATTACCTTGGTCTTTTTAGGTACAGGGACAATGGTGGATGTTTTGAAACAGGAGAGCACTCTACACTGGGAGAGGGACAGATTAAAAATGTCTGTAAACACACCTGCCAGTTGTGCCACGCACATCCTAAATACTCGCCCTGGAATGCTGTCTGGCCCCGCAGCCTTGTGACTGTCCACCTGTTGGAAACACCTGTGTACTTTGGGCTCAGAGATGACTAATTTTCCAGTCATATCATTTGCCTTTTCTCAGAGCTAAAAATTTTCCAGCCTGAGAAACATTTACAAATCTAGCACATTGTTGTTAATTATTCAAAGTCCTTAATCTGTAGCCAATCTAGTGTTATGGAGTTATAGTACACTACAGCACTGAAACAGGCCTTGTGGCACATCTAGTCCGTGCTGAAGTATTAACCTGACTAGTCCCATTGACCTGCACCTGGACCATAGCTCTCCATATCCCTTCCATCCATGTACCTATCCAAATTCCTCTTAAACGTTGAAATCAAACCAGTATCCACCATTTGCGCTGGCAGCTCATTCCACACACTGACCATCCTGAGTGTAGAAGTTCTCTCTCATGTCCCCTTAAACATTTCACCTTTCACCCTTAACCCATGACCTCTAATTCTAGTCTCACCCAACTTCAGTGGAAAAAGCCTGCTTGCATTTACCCTATCTATAACCCTCATAACCCTCATATCTTCCCTCAGTCTTCTATGTTCTGGAGAATAAATTCCTAACCTATTCCTAACCTATTCAACCTTTACTGGGACTCAGGTCCTCAAGTCCCAACAATATCCTTGTAACTTTTATCCGCACTCTTTCAATCTTATTTATATCTTACCTCTAGGTAGGTGACCAAAACTGCACACAATAGTCCAAATTAAGCCTCACCAACATCTTATACAATTTCAACATAATACAGTATCCCAACCTCTGTACTCAGTACTTTGATTTATGGAGACTGATGTGCCAAAAGCTTTCTTTACAGCCCTATCTATCTGTGATGCCACTTTCAAGGAAATATGGATCTTTATCCCAGATCCCTGTATTCTACCACACTCTTCAGTGCCCATGTAAGACCTACCCTGGTTGGCCCTCCCAAAGTGCAACACCTCACACTTGTCTGCATTAAATTCCATCTGCCATTTTTCTGCCCAGTTTTCCAACTGGTCCAGATCCCACTAAAAAGCTTTGATAGTGTGACGAGAGTCCTAGACGAAGAAGGTTAGAAACCAAGTGCTGAAATATTTGAGATATGATACGAAACTGATACGAAGACAGGGTTCTAAACCAGGCGCTGGATGAGAATTCAAAGTAGAGCTGACAATTAAACACTGAAGCTCAGTTCAGCTGCTCTTTAAATATTAAAATCCTGGTGCCAAAACGTGGTCACCAATTAGCAGAGCAAACCTGAATCTTTAAAGGAGCTATGTCAGCTATCCATATTCTGGAGAATTAGAGTGTCTAGCCTCAGAGGCTGGCGAGGTCAGGTACATGTCATAACAGGACCCCCTCCCCTACGGCCAACTCCTGACTGCTGTGGCTGTTCAGAAAGTCATGAATGAGATCCGAATCCAACATGTCCCTTGCAGGAAACCAGCACTGTTCCTCTTGTCCGAATCCTTTCCAGTCCACAAAGAACTGCTGAACACCCTGAACAGTTCATGAATACAGAATTCTTTTTAAAGTGAAGACTATTTCACATTGACAAATCTGGGTGGTGGCAGGACTGATTGTGGTGGGGCTAAAGGACTGGTGTTTACAGGTTTTAATTTGGAAATGTGGAAGGTGGGATTGATCTTGGGGGAGCTGCAAGGTGTAAGCCACTGGGTTTACTTTCTTGAGAATCTTGAAGACTCCAATGAACTTGGGCACTAACTTCTGAGGCTCCATCCGGAGAGACAGATCCTGAGTAGACAGCCAGACCTGTTGCCCAGGTTGCAAAATTAGTCCCTGTCTTCTCTTGAGGTTAACCTTTATCTCAGCATTCTGGATGGAGGTCATCAAAATACTCCTTGCCGTAGTCCATTTTACCTTGCAATATCAGACAAGATCTTTGGCTGCAGGAAACCCAACCTTGGCCTCCTGCTCAGGAAGGAGTGGCGGAGAAAACCCAATTGGCATTTGAACAGGGACATCCCATGCACAAAGTGCTGTGAGGTATAGTGGGCGACCTCTGACACAACAAATGGTCGCACCACTTGTCTGGTTTTCCTGAGGCCAGGCATCTTAGGGTTCAGTCCATATCCTGGTTCGCCTGTTCCATATCCTGGTCTGGCCATTAGATTTTGGGTTAAACCCAGAGGAAAGACTTGCTGTTCCCCCAATCAGAGTACAGAACACCCTCCAAAAATGTGACGCAAATTGAGGACCACAATCTGACACAATGTCCACCGGAAATCCAAGGATCCTGAAGCCATGGTGCATGACAATTTTCACCGCCTCCACCACAGATGATAGTTTGTTCAAGGCAATGAATTTGCAGGCCTTTGGGAAATGATCTACAATTACCATGATGATGGTCTTCCCTTTGGAAGGCAGAAGACACATGACAAAGTCCATGGAGATGTGCCCTCATGGTTTGTGCAGAACAGGCAGAGGGTGGAGGAGCCCTTGAGGTTAGGTGCGGGGCTCCTTGTTCTAGGTGCACACCTCGCATGCCTACACGTATTGTCAGACCTCTCTCGTTATTCTAGGCCACCAGTATCTTTTCTTGATGAACTTGAGGGTCCTGGCAATCCCTGGGTGAGCTGTCATTCTTCTTGCCTATCACAAGTGAAGTACCTGAGATCTGACGGAACTTGGGATGAACAGATGACTGGAGAGCCATTCTTGGGAATCTCCCCTTGCACCTGGGTCTTGCGAACAAGTGCATCAATTCCCCATTGAATTGGTGCTATGACATTAGCTTGAAGCTAGATGGTAGCAGGCTTCTCCTGTCTTTATGGTTTGTTGAATTGATGGGACAAACATCCGGTTTCTGAATCTTTGACCACCTGGCCTGCCTGAAATTCGATCAATATAAGCCAGGTTCTTGTGATCCGTCCATACAATAAAAGAGTTTTTGGCTCCCCAGCCAGTGACACCATTCCTCCAAAGCCAACTTGACAGTGAGTAGCTCTCTATTTCTGATGTAGTAATTCACCTCTGCCAGGGGTAGCCACCTGGAGAAGAATGCACACGAGTGCAATTTATTTTCCGAAGGTGTCCATTGAGACAGCACTGCACCCACTCTGACATCCGAGGCGTCCACCTTCATGATGAAGGGTAGGTCCAGGTTAGGTGCAACCAAAATGTGGGCTGTTGTGAACCGCTATTTGAGCTCTGCAAAAGCAGCCTCTGCTTCGGTAGTCCAACCAAAAGGGCCCATGAGATCTCCTAATTAGTGCCGTCAGTGGAGCCGCCACTGAGCTGAAGACCCTGATGAACTTTCTGTAAAAGTTGGCAAATTCCAGGAATTGTTGGACTTGTTTCATATTGAATGGTTGTGGCCAATCTCTGACTGCCTGTATCTCAGTAAGGACCATCTTGAAGCTGCCATTAGAGATGATAAAACCCAAAAACAAAATGGTGGTTACGTGAAATTCAGATTTATCCAGCTTGACATAAAGTTCATTATCTAGGAGTCTCTTCAAGATATCTCTGATGTGAACAACTTGTTCCTCCATGGGTTTCAAGGAGATTAGGATATCATCCAAGTAGCCAAAGGTGTACTTATGGAGAGCATCCTAGAACACATCATTTATAAAAGCCTGGAAAACTACTGGTGCATTCGCGAGGCCGAAAGGCACAGTGCTCAGGTACTGATAGTGCCCCGTCAGTGTGTTGAATGCAGTCTTCTTCTCATCACCCTCCATTATGCGGATTGTACGCACTCCACAAGTCTAGTTTTGAGAATACTCTTGCCCCTTGAAGGATCTTGAAGGCAGTGCTCATGAGTGGGAGGGGGTAATAATTTTTGGCAGTCAAGTGATTCAGCTCTCTATAATCAATTCAAAGCCGCAGACTCCTATCCTTTTTCTTTATGAGGAAGAAGCCTGCACCGACTGGTGAAGTGGAGAGCTGCTTTATGTACTTCTCCATAGCACTTAGCACTTCTCTCTGGTGAGAGTGTATAATTTATCCTGTGGAGGGTGAGTACCTGACAATAGATCTATAGCACAGCCAGAGGGTCAGTGTAGTGAAAGAGTTGAGACCTTTCTTTTGCTGAAGACCTCTTCCAAATTCTTGTAGCTGGAAGAGATTTTGAACAGTTTGGGAGTTGCCACTACCTCCAACCTCCCTGGAGGATGACTCCTGAAGCTCTTTAGGTAGCGGGGCTGATTCAACAGACCTCAGAGTCTCCTCCATAAGTTCATTAGCGTCTTTAGTTGAAACAGAGACCAAATCAGAGTCCAGTCCCTCATACATATCCTCAGAGAGCAGCATCAAGGTGCTAGAGTTAGTCTTTGTTCTCCTGGGACTAGGCTCCAAGGGTTTACAGTAACAGTATGGCTGGGAGAAGTGGCTGCTACCGTTACAGCCCTCTCGACACTGGATGGCCTGAGCAGTGACGGCTGTAGTTTTGGACATTCACCCTGTAGGTGACCTGCTTGCCCGCAGTAATAGCAGCAACCTTGACTCTGACGCTGGGACCTCTCATTGACGGAGAGTCTTGTGCAGTTGAATTGCATGGGCTCGACAAGATCCTGAGCAAGAGATTGGCTCGTCTTTGTCCAAGGTCAGGAAGTGGAACTGCGATGCATTGAGGCTGGGTTCTGGTTTGCCCTCTTTGATTTCTTGAGGTAGTCCCACTCTCGCTCCACCAGGTGATTTTCGAGGTGGATGAACTGGTCGATCAGACCTGTAAGTCTTCTACCAGCTCTCCCAAGGCAAGGGCATCCTTTAGTTTGTCTTGTACTCCGTAGTGGTACAGAGTGGCTAAGGTTCCCTGTTCCGGCCACTCTCCTTAGCCAAAATATGAAATTCAATAGTGTTGTCAGCTGCTGACTGACTACCCTGACCGTCTTCATCAGATGGTCTGAGGCTCTGTTTGCTCCAGCGGGAATATGGCGTTCATGAGTTCCTCCAAATCCGAGCAAATCAATCTCCGACCTCTGCTCCCAATGTGCCAGGGCTCTCTCAGTCATGAGAAAGATCATGAAAGCCACCTTTACACACTCCATAGGGAACCGGGTGGCTGGAGTTCAAACACCAATAAACACTGACTGAGGAATCCGTGGCAAGAGCCCGTATCACCTCCGAATCTCTCCGGGATCAGAAGATGAACTGATTCCGCAGACTGACCGACAACCTCACCTGAGTGACTCCGGCTTCCTCCTTGCAATGGTTGGTGCATAGTGCCTTAGCTGGCCACAGCTAACAAGAGGCTCCGATACCGCACTGGGTCCGTGTTAAGCTCAGTAGTACTGTGACAAGAGACCCAGGCATGGATGGTTCATACTCAAATGCTGGAGACACGATACGAGACTGAAACAAAGACAGGTTTCTAAACTAGGTGCTAGACGAGAATCCAAAGTTGACCTGATGATTATGCTCTTTAGATACCAAAATCCTGGTGCCAAAGCATGGCCGTCAATTAGAGGGGCAGGCCTGAGTCTTTAAAGGAGCCACACCAGCAATCAATATTCTGGAGAGTTAGAGCGTCTAAACTCCAGAGGCTGGTGCAGTCAGTTATGTGCCGTAACAGATAGTCTTCATTGCTGTCCACTACACACGCAGTGTTGGTGTCACCTGCAAATTGGCTGATCCAGTTTACCACATTATCATCAAGATTGATAAGAAACGATAATGGACCCAGCACCGATCCCTACAGCACACCACTAATCACAGGCCTCCAGTTAGAGAGGCAACCATCTACTACCACTCTCTGGCTTTTCCCATGAAGTGAATGTATAATCCAATTTACTACCTCATCTTCTATGTCAAGCAACTGAACCTTCTTGACCAACCTCCCAAGCAGGACTTTGTCAAAGGCCTTGCTAAAGTCCATTCAGACAATATCCACTGCCTAGCTTGTCTTATTCTTAGAACCTTTCTTGAACAAAGGAACAACATTAGCTATGCTACATGCTCTGGATGCTTTAAATATCTCTGCCAGGGCTCCTGTAATTTCTGCACTAGCCTCCCACTGGGTCTAGGGGAACATCTTGTAAAGGCCTTGAGGATTTACCCACTCTATTTTGCCTCAGGACAGCAAATGCCTCCTCTTCTGTAATCTGTATAGGGCCCATGATCTCACTTTGCTTCACTTCTATAGAAACTGTGTCCATCTCCTGAGTAAATACTGATGCAAAAATCCATTTAAGTTCTCCTCCATCTTTTTCGACTCCACACCTAGATTACCATTCTGATCTTCCAGAGGACCAATTTTGTCCCTTGCAATCCTTTTGTTCTTAACATAGCTGTAGATTCCCTTTGGATTCTCCTTGACCTTGTTTGTTAGGGCAACCTAATGCCTTCTTTTAGCCCACTTGATTTCCTTCTTAAGTGTTCTCTTACATTTCTTATACTCAAGTACCTCATTTATTCCTAGTTGCTTATACCTATTATGCACCTACTTCTTTTTCTTAGCCAGGGCCTCAATATCTCTCAAAAGCCAAAGTTCCCTAAACCTTTTAGTCTGACAAACAAACTCTGTACTCTCAAAATTTCACTTTTGAATCTCTCCCACTTACCAAGTACACCTTTGCCAATCTGTTCCAGTCCACACTTGCCAGTTCCTTTATGATTCCATCAATATTGACCTTTCTCCAATATAGAATCTCATCTCAAGGATCAGATATATCCTTTTCCATAATTACCTTGAAACTAATGGCATAATGATCACTAGATGCAAAGTGTTCCCTACATAAATTTCTGTCACCTGCCTTGCTTCATTCCCTAATAGGAGATCAAGTATTGCACACTCTCATAGGGACTTATAGGTACTGAATAAGGAAACCTTCCTGTTTTCATTGGGTTCTATTTTAGGGACTCCACTTCCTTTTGACTTTTCTAAATTGGACAAACGAATGGATAACCCTATAGTTAAATATACTCTTCGAATACAGCTACAGTTTCGAAAATTTTTTGGACTGAATCAATTTACTTTAGCAAGCCCTATTATATCCAACTTTCTTTTTCATTCCTCTTTTTTGGATCAAGCATATCTGGTCTGGAAAACAAAAGGTATAATACGTTTTTCTGTTTTATTTTTAGGTAATTGTTTTATGTCTTTTGAACAATTATCTAATAAATATAACTTACCTAGATCACATTTTTTTTTAGATATTTACAGATTAGAAACTTTTTAAATACTGTTCTTACCGCCTTTCCGATTTCATATTCTACTGATATAATGGAAAAAATTTTGGATTTAAACCTTTTTCAGAAAGGTTCAATAGCAATTATTTATAACATGATAAGGAAAATAAATCTAGATGTTTCCAATACAATTAAGAATGACTGGGAAAGGGAACTTAAGCTTACCTTACCTACTGAGAAATGGCAAGAAATTTTCCAACTAGTTAACTTTTCCTCTATTTGTGCTAAACATGCGTTGATACAGTCTAAAGTTGTACATAGGGCTCATATGTCTAAGGATAAATTACCTTGTTATTACTCTCATAAAGACCCTATATGTGATAGATGTCATTCTGAGATAGCCTCATTAACTCATATGTTTTGGTCTTGCCCTTTATTGAAGAAATATTGGTACAATATTTTTGATATTATTTCAACTGTCTTGAATATTGATTTACAACCTCATCCTATTACTGCCATCTTTGGTTTACCAATGATAGAAAAACATCATTAGCCCTCTTCAGCTTGTTGGATGATTGCTCTTGTTACTCTAATGGCTTGAAGATCTATACTAATGAATTGGAAAGAGATTAGTCCTCCAACTGCATTTCATTTGTTTTCTCAAACTATATCTTGTTTAAATCTAGATGACCCATCTATTAAATTTGATGAGACTTGGAGACCATTTATTCAATATTTCCACATGATGTAATTTGACCCTTGCCAAATCTATTTTGTGATTTCAATATATGGGGAGAGGAGCGGAAGTGACGACATTATTGGTTCTATCTGAGGTATCACAATAGCCTTTTCTTTTTCTTTTTTCTTTTCCTTAGTTTTCTTTTAGTTTGGGTAGATTAGATTTTTTTAAGGGGATATATATTTTTTTCTTTTTCTGTATTTTTTTATGATATTTTTGTATTTTATGTATACCCTTTATATATTTTATTGTTAATTTGTGAGATTTTGGGAGGTTTACTAACTATGTGTTACCTGACTGTATACTTATATAATATAATTATTATTAATTAATACAATCCCAATCGCTCTGTACTTATTTTTTGTAATGTGTATGTTGTTGAAACTAATAAAGTGATTGAAAAAGAAAGGAAACTTTCCTGAATACATATGACAAACTCTTTCCCATCCAGCCTTTTTACAGTATGGGAGTTTCAGTGAATATGTGTAAAGTTAAAATCGCCTACCATCATATCCTTCTGTTTCTTGAACCAGTCTGTGATTTCTCTACAAATTTGCTCCTCTAAATCCCATAGACTGTTGGGTGGTCTATAATATAATCCCATTAATATAGTCATACCTTACTTTTTCCTCAGTTCTACTCATAAAGCCTCACTGGACAAATTCTCCAGTCCGTGCTGACTGAGGACTGCCATGATATTTTCCCTGACTAGTAATGCCACTCTTCTGCCTTTAGACCCTCCTGCTTGATCATATCTAAAACAATGGAACCCCAGAACACTGAGCTGCCATTCCAGCCCCTTCTGCAACCAAGTCTCACTAATGGCTACAATCTCATAATTCCACATGCTGATCCATACTCTCAGCTCATCTGTCTTCTCCTACCGTACTCCTTGCATTGGAATATATGCAGCTATGAACATCAGTCACACCATGCTGAAACTTTTGATTCCTCACTTTGTATGTATGCTTAACATTGCTCTCCACAGCCACTTCACTATCTGTTCTGGCGCTCTGGTTCCCAAGTCCCTGCAACTCTAGTTTTAAATCCACCCCCCACCCTGGGCAACATTAGCAAACCTTCCCACTAGTATATTAATCCCCATCCAGCTCGGGTGCAAACCATACCTTCTGTACAGGTCCCACCTTTCCTGAAAGAGAGCCCAATAATCCAAATATCTGAAGCCCTCTCTCCTGCACCAACTTCTTAGTCACGTGTTAAATTGTATGATCGTCCTATTTCTGGCCTCACTAGCACGTGGCACAGGTAGCAATCTTAAAGCACAACCCTGGAGGTCCTATCCTTTAACTTAGCACCTAACTCCCTGAACTCACTTTATAGGGCCTCATCACCCTTCCTACCCATATCATTGGTACCAATGTGGACATTGACCTCTGCTTGCTCAATGTTCCACTTAAGAATGCCATGGACTCTATTGGAGATAACCCTGACCCTGGCACCTGGGAATATTCTTCTCATCCACAGAACCTTCTTTCTGTTCTCCTGACCAACAAATACTCTAACACTTCACTTCCTTCCCTTCTGAGCCACAGAGCCAGACTCAGCGCCAGAAACATGACCGCTGTGGCTTTGCTTTGCTAGGTCATCCCCCCAACAGTACCCCAATGGATCTCAGGATTTCTATGCATGCCACGTGCTAGTGGGGCAATAAGTAGGAGGATCATTAACCTGTTCTTGAGAGGAATGGTTACAGTGATACTTTGCACTGACTGTTTACCCCTTTCCCCCTCTGGATGGTCACCCTGTATCCTGCTCCTTGAGTGCAACTACCTCCCTGTATGTCCTATCTATCAACCCCTCAGCCTCCCAAATGATCTGGAGTTCATCCAGTTCAAGCTCCAGCTCTTTACACTGTCTGTTAGAAGCTGCAGCTGGATGTGCTTTTTACAGTTTTTATTGTCAGGGACACTGGAGGTCCCCTTGCCTCCTCACACATTGCAAGAGGAGCATTTCATTATCCTATCTAGCATCGCCACTGCTCTAAATGTGCAATATGAAAGAACAAAAGAAATAATAACGAAACATCTCTATGGCCTACGACTCTTCTTGCCGAAACTTTGATGAGGCAAAGCCTCAACTCCCCACTCTAACACCAGCCCACTCATACAATGGCTGCTGTACTTAAACCTAGCTTCTTTTTACTGGAGCTTGCAATTATAGACAATAGGTGCAGGAGTAGACCATTCGGCCCTTCGAGCCAGCACCGCCATTCACTGTGATCATGGCTGATCATCCACAATCAGTATCCAGTTTCTGCCTTATCCCCATAACCTTTGATTCCGCTATCTTTAAGAGCTCTATCCATCTCTTTCTTGAAAGCATCCAGAGACTTGGCCTCCACAGCCTTCTGGGGCAGAGCATTCCATATATCCATCACTCTCTGGGTGAAAAAGTTTTTCCTCAACTCCATTCTAAATGGCCTACCCCTTATTCTTAAACTGTGGCCTCTAGTTCTGGACTCACCCATCAGCGGGAACATGCTTCCTGCCTCCAGCGTGTCCAATCCTTTAATAATCTTACATGTTTCAATAAGGTCCTCCCTCAGTCTTCTAAATTCCAGAGTATACAAGCCCAGTCGCTTCAATCTTTCGACATATGACAGTCCCGCCATCCCAGGAATTAACATCGTGAACCTACGCTGCACTCCCTCAATAGCAAGAATGTCCTTCCTCAAATTTGGAGACCAAAACTGCACACAGTACTCCAGGTGTGGTCTCATGTGCAATCCAATGTCTCCTTGGGAACTGCAGCACATAAAATGTCATATATAGTGTTGTATATAGTTCTAGCCCGTCATCCATGGTCTTATGTTCTATTGTTTTGGTAATAAAGGGATACTCATCTGCATATTTGACCACCTTATGACTTGTCCTTGTAGCTGTGAAAAATGGTGGATATTCTCTGGCTCTCCTAACTTGTCATTATCCTTTCCAATACCTTACGTTCCATTACCTTGTTGCACCTCTCCAGATGTATTACTTCAGACAACTTTGGACCAAATTCCATTCATCATCCTTCTGCCCAAATGTTCATTGTTTTCCCTCTGCTGTCTAAAACATTACACCTCCTTGCCAACCAATAGCCAATTTTTGTATCATTTAAATTAAAATCATTAATATCATCCATGCAGATCATACCACAAGCATCATGACTCTCCTTGTTACCACAAAAAATTCTATCAAGTTGTTCAGACTAAACTTTTCTTTGAATTATACATTGACTTCCTTTGATTAAAATACACCATAGCTTTTCAATTTAAGGTTTATACTCACCTATTGACTCCAATATTTTCTAGCTAGTATGGTTAAGCTAAAATGCCTTAACTTGGCTTACTATTTCTTCTCTTTTAAAATGATAGCAAACTATTAAGAGTCCTGTGGTATTCTGGCGCTTCTGTAGCCGGACAGGACTGAAGTGTTTCTCCACAAGTCTCTCATTTCACTGCAGACCACCATTGAACATATTTACAAGGAGCACTGCCACATCTATTATCAAGGACCCCCACCGTCCAGGCCATGCTCTCAGGAAGGAGGTCCAGGAGCCTCAAGTCCCACACCACCAGGTTCAGGAACAGTTATTACCCCTCAGCCGTCAGGCTCTTGAACTGGAAGGGATAATTTCACTCACTCCAACACTGAGATCATTCCCCAACCTATGGACTCACTTTTAAAGACTCTACAACTCGTGTTCTCAATATTTATTGCTTATTTATTTATTTTACATATATTTTTTCTTTTTTAGTATTTGCACAGTTTTTCCAAATTGGTTGTTTGTCTATCTCTGTCGTGTGTGGTTTCTCATTGATTCTATTACGTTTCTTTGTATTTACTCTGAATGCCCGCAAGAAAAAGAATCTCAGGGTAGTATATGGTGGCATATATGTACTTTGATAATAAATTTACTTTGAACTTTGCATGGGTTACTTTTCAGTTTGGCTTTTACCTTCAATAATGCTAAACCACTTGATAAATCTGCTCTCCCTTTGTTTATGCCATCCTATATTTCATAGCTATCCTTCTTAAGTACAGCATCATCCTCTTCTTTTGTGAGTTGAACCATGTTCATTAAGTACCTTTTTCATGTCTTCTACTTTCACCTCCACATACCAGTTACCTTTTTGGTCCTGAGGAGGCCTTATACATCTTTCAGTTGCCCTCTGTAAAAACCTTTGGATTTTCTTTACATTTATTTGCCATTACTTTTTCACGCCTTCAGTATTGTTTTCCTTTTAACTTCTTGCTACAATTTCTATGCCTTAAATTCTCTACAGTATTAGGTTCCCCATGCCTGACCTAAGTGACCCATTTTTGCCCTTTCTTACTCCTCTCTGCAGGGAGCAAGAGCTCTGTTGATCTTGCTTAACAGAATTAGGGACAACAATTATAAGTTAGCATTTCCAGCAGTTTTGGTCACTAAATAACTGAAAAAGTGAGATAGCTGTAATTCTTCAGTGGACCTACTGTATATGTTCAGTGGACTGATATATTCAGAAGAGCGTATCAGAATATATTAACCTGGTTCTGGTTCTGAAATTTGGGATGGGCACACCATCTTAGATCTACTGATGTGTTCAATAAACCTTGCGTTGAAAATCTGATTATTTTTCTATAGTCTCATCTATGGATCACTCTGCTCTGTGTTCACAACAATTAGATTAGCAAAGGCAAAAATACATATATTGAGTTGTTTCAACAGAAAAGCCTTAAAGTCTGATGGTTGGCACAATTCAAGGTGAATTTAAATATTTCACATTCAGTGTTTGAGTATTCCAAGATCTATACTATTGATAAACACCAAGAGAATAATGTATTTGTTTAATACAACTATTTCTGACTCCTATTCATTGGACACACTAAATAATAGAAGGCATTTCCAAATATTTGATTGAGACAGTTTAACCAACATGAGTATAGGCTATCCAGGAGAAAGATAGGAAGGACTGAAGATAAACACCGAATTGGTAACCAATTTTTAAATTCTAAATGCTGACCGTAGTATTAAACAGCATTTTCTATATCTAAGTTCTCATTTTAAAAACATTTTTATTGCTTTATGTCTGGAAACATATTAATTGTTAAATTTCACAAAATAGCTTTTCTGTATAAAGTAAGCAGGCCAGATACATACTTGTTATCATTTTTATCTATTAAAATGGTTAGAAATCCATGACTAAGTGTGATTTGTAGAATCAGCCATCTGGTTAATTAAGTTTTAAAGTCAAAATAATGGAGCATTTAATAGAGACAATGAGATATAATTGTAATGCAAGGCTGAACATTCAGAAGAATCAGGCTATGCTTTGATATAATATATGACAGAGAAGGACACCATTTGGTCTATTCTACTTGATCTACATTTATTCAGACTATAATACAGAATAGAAGCACAAGCCTGGAAATTACCTGTAAATGTTTAAAACATTCAGGTTTTATGGGTGTTTCAACTGAAGCATTAAACACTGCAACAAAATGGGCCATTTGTTGCATTGAATTTATTCCAATATCCATTAGTTGTGAATTTCAATTCCATTTATCAATCTGTTCTGTATTTTTAATGCTCCAAGATGATTTGACCTATCCTGCTCAGCTGTTTGAAGAAAATTCAGTTTTCCAACCCAGTTCATTTAAAATAACCGATAAAATTAATGAAGTAAAGAATGTCTTAAGTGGTCAATTGATAATATCTCCAGCAATTTCTAAATGATGGTTTCACTTTCACAAAATTATGCATTACCTTTCATTAGAGTTTTAAATTCTGGTTTCCAGCTATTTATCACACACAACACTGTGTTATGCATGGTTCTGTTGAGAGCACTTTCAATGTCAAATCAGACATTTACAAATTCTTTTTCAGTTGCTTGTGCGCAAAATTCTTTATTACTAAATACTTAGGGAATACTACATTATCAGAGGTACTAGCTTTTCAACTTTAATTTTATATTATTGTTTAAATGAAGAGCAAGGGAATTTGCTGTTGCATTTCCCATTATTTTACAATGAACTACTGCATGGCTGCTAAATTCATTGCTAGATTTAGTAACTATGGAGGATGCAATATAATATCATTTCACTATTGTGCGTAATTTTGTGGGGATTGTTTGTCAGGGATTAATCAACATTTACGAATCAAAAGCTTTAGTTCAGAACTGACATTTGCACACCTTTGACTAGAATAAGTTTTTTATGGGAATCTTCGCTTTCACAAATGAAATACAGATAGCTCAGACATTGTTACCTACTGTACACCGCCTTGTCTATTCTGACTTTTAATTTAGTTGATGGGCTTTCATTCTTGGCTTCTTTTTATATTTCTTCTACCTCATAGATCTTGAAATCTACATTTGTCACAAGAAGAACGCTTTTCTGATTTGACCCAGTGAACTTCTCTTCTTCAGCAACTTGATCATTAATTCTTGATTGAGATGTTGTATAAAGGAGAGGGCCACTACACAATTCGTTTGGCAAAACTGTGTGTGCAAAAAAAAAAGTTGAATGTTTTACTTTCTAGTAATTTAGTCAGCATGAAAATCCTGGAAAACTTTTCCAATTAAGTATTTAGAAAACATATATTGTAGGAGTATATAGTTTCATAGATTAATGTGTCTAATGGTAGTTAATTTCTCCAAGATGAAATTGAAGGCTTATACGATCAGCCTTCCTGCATGCCCGATTAGGAAAAGTTTTGCCTTTGTATTTCATGCATCCACAAAAGCTGAAGATAAAACTGTGAAACCTTCTGCAGAGAACACACTCCATCAAGCACATGTATCAACCTACTGTGCACTTTTCATTTGTATAGAGAAAATATTTCTCCTCAGGTGGTGGCAATCTGTGGAGTACCCCTCCATATTCCACCCCTGAAGGCCTTCCTTAAAATTCTGTTTTACAAACTTTTATTTACCCATGCTTATATCTTTTCTTTTCCTCAACACCTATTTATTTTTGTCGATGTGAAATGCCTTGGGGCTCTTTGTGTTGGGTGTGAGTGGTTGGATACATATATTTTCCCGGGTCAGGTTAATAATGATCAACCAGGTTGGGTCCTGTATGTATATGGATGGTTTTAACTCCAAATGTCCAATATCCAACTTACTTTTCAAATTCAGAAGTGAGAGCAAGAGCTGTTCAAATCAGTGGTGTTGGATAGAATCAATACTGTATTACTTCATGGATATCATGTTATTAGTATAGAGAGGGTCCATTTCAACTTTGAAACAAAAACAGCACCTACAGTAAAATATTTATATTATATGCCGATTATGCAATTAAGAGGAAACAGTTGCATGTATATATAGGTAGTTCTACTATAATGTATGTTTCCATAATATGAATTGATTATAAGGCAATTGATAGATTTGGCAACATGATTTACATTCTTGTACGCAGCTATACTTTTAAGGTTTCTTTGGATTACTATAGTTTCATTTACTTTGTTCAGTCTCCTTCATTTCCAGATAGATCTTTCTGTTCTTCTCAGGGTACGTCACTTCACATAGCGCTAATTTATAGATGTCTTTGTGGTTACTCTTCATTAGGAGAAATACAGTTGTGGAAAGGCAGAAGGGCCAAGTGCATGCAGGTAATCCAAACTAGAAAACAATGCATAATAAAACAGTGAGAGGGAAACATCATTGCTGCTTCAAGAAAAAACTATTGATGAAAGCGAGCCTGGATAACAGACATAGTCCTTACTGAAGAGGATTTTATTGTTCCACAAAATGCAGTCCTTTGCTGAAGTTCATATTAATATGCACATGCTGCTGTTTTGCATTAATGATTTAAGAATTAATATAAGTATAGCTTAAAGAGTGGAACTGCAAAGTTAATGTTTATACATTCCATTAAGAGATGTAGGAGATTTGAAATGATTCTCAGATTGTGGTCTTGTTTTGTGCACCCGAGGGACAGCTGCCTTTCAAATTGGATAGGTCATAAAGCTGAGTGCTAAACCTGAATTAGCCTGCATCCGCTCAAGATGATGCACTTGGGACATGGTATTCCATCACAATTACTGTGAAAATGTTTGTCCATATTTCGCGCATGCAATGTTTCATTTCCCTTTGCATTATTTTAGTTCTCTGATTAGAGGCTCAGTGTTGTGCATCTGACCTCGTCATGCATTGATTAATATCAGAGCTATAAGTCACAAAGCCACAGCATATGGGATACTACTGAAAATGTGGCAAAGGGGGCAGCACAGAGGAGCAACTGCCCTACTTCGCTGACATGGATCTTCATATTATATGGCAAGGTAACATACTATTCAGCCTATCTAGTCCCTGCTATCCATATTCATTTCATCATCTAGCATCTGGCCTGTAAGTGTTCTTTGTAGAGATACAGCACGGAAAAGGCCCTTCAGGCCCACTGAGCCGTGCTGCCCAGCAACCTGCCAATTTAACCTTCGCCTAATCACAGGACAACTTACAATGACCCATTACTCTACTAACCAGTAAATCTTGGACTGGGGGAGGAAACCGGAGAACCTGGAGGAAACCCAAGTGCACACAGGAAGGACATACAGACTTTCTTACAGAGGATGCCAGAATTGAACTCCAACCTCTGACGCCCTGAGCTGTGTCATGTTAACTGCTACGTTACCCTTTTCCTTGGGGTTTAAAGTGCTCATCTGGACACTTATGAAGGGCTATTAGTGACTCAGCTTCCACCACTCTCTTGGGGTACTCACTGCTCTTTGGGTGAAATGCATTCCCCTGAGATCCCCTCTAAATTTCTTATGCCATTATCCCAAATCAAAGTCCTCTAGTTTTATTTATCTCTGATCTGGAGAACAGTTTCCTGCAGTTTACCCTTTCTATACCCCTATGATTTTATATGTATCTCAAGGAGGTTCCCCCTTAACCTGCTCCACCTTGGGGAAAACAGACCTGACCTCTCCTGTTTGATAATTGAAACACTCCATCCCAGACAATATCCTGGTGAGTCTCCTCTCCACACTCTCCGGTGCTATCACACCCTTCCTATATTTCAGTGACCAGAACAGCATGCAGTCCTCCTCTGAGGTCCAATCTCATGCTCTTGCCTTCGATACCCTGACTAATGAATGCCAGTAGCCCATACACCCTTTTTAACCACCATCATCAAACTATACTGTCACTTTGAATGATCAGTGTGGACAAGGAAAAGGGGCAGAAAACAGCCAAAGGTATTAGAAACCCTACCGAGGTCAGAAACGAACAGAAGGTGGAGGTAGACACCCACACAAACTTTTTTAATTGCCCTCATTTAATTTTTGCTCCTTTAACCCCACTAAATAAATCACCCAGTTCATAGCACACATCCCATACTCAGTTACAGTAAGTGAATAAGGCTATTACATTAATGCAAGGTGGTTCTTTAGTTAACCAAAACCTATGGATTTAGTGAAGTCACAGGTTAAGTTTAAAATGCAAATATATTAAAATGTTAATAACTGCTGATGATCACTTACCACAGACATCATATTCATGAGTGCTTCTCCTAAGAGAGCGCAGAAAATTGCTTTTGGGAAAAGATGGAAAAATATTTAGTTTAGTAAGTCTTGGAAAAACTAATTAGTACACTTCATGTAATTGAATTACAGTATCTGCTTACCTAGACTTTATATCGGAACATTTTACTGCTTACTTAAGGTTTAGGATGGGGATAACTAAAAGCATAGTGAAAGTGCTTGGTTTGAAACTATGGATCAAAGCACATATACTGATTTATGCTCACAGCTGTGATTGCGGAGGGAATTGGAGGTTAGGTAAGATGTGTGTAGGGAGAACTGGTGGGCAAGATGTCCCAAGAAATGCTAAGAAAAGCTTTTGATGGTTGTGAAGTCAAAAATGAGAACTTTCAAATTGATTCACTAGAATAAATAACCATCAGAGCTAAGCAAGGGCAACAGGGAAGGAAGACTTTGTACATTGAGAGACGTTGAGCTACAAGATTATGAATGACCAAAGGTTTGTGAGGAGTATCTGCTGACTTACCAAAGATTAGAATATTAGAGAAATTAGTGTTCTTAAGAATGAATGTGTATATGAACATTTCAATGCTGGAGAGGTGCACTATGTATGAAATACTTTGGAGTTTGAAGGAGGAGTGGCACAGTAGTGTAACGCTTTACAGCGCCAATTCCCACTTCTGTCTGTAAGGAATTTGTACAATCTCCCCATGATCGCATGGGTTTCTTCTGAGTGTGCCAGTTTCCTCCCGTGTTCCATCGATGTACAGGTTAAGGCATGCCATGTTGATGCTGGAAACATAGCAGCACCTGTGGGCTGCCCCCAGCACATATTCCGACTGCATTCGTCATTGACGCAAATGACACATTTCACAGTATGTTTCGATTTACAAGTGACAAATAAAGCTATTTTTTTAATCTTTAGGTAGCCCAGAAACAGATATTGGGTAGAAATACCAGTCCTTTCTGAAAACTGTACCAAGATGTGCCTCCCAATCTCATATGATTCCAGGGAACATTAAGTATGATGAGTGGTTTACTGTTGACCCCCAGCTGGTGGGGTACAGAATAGGGTGCATTGTTTTAAGATAAGAGGCTGATCATCTAAGAGTGTGGAGAAGAGACATTCCTTCAGACAGAGAACTGAATATATTTTAAAGGAAAAAAGAGTTGAGCTCAAGGGTCAGCAGAATTTGCGGAGCAGGTTTAAGGAAATATATGGACTATTCCTGTTCTTGTTTCTTACAAATCTTTACACCTGTCCATCATCATCTTTGGCTACAGGTCCATATTATTTAATAGCCTGACTAAAATAAAACACTAGATGAATCTTTTCAACATAAATCAGCTTCAGCAAAACTAGCAGGCATCCTTTCTAGCTTTCACTAATGCCGTTATAATAACACTTCATTCAGCCTGAGGTAAGATCACCAGTGTGTAGCAATATATCTTTGTAGACTCTACTAGCCGTTGTCTGCCAATTGAAAAATGATCTATTTATTCCTCTGCTGCTTTATCTCCTTAAAGCAATCTTCAGTCCATTGCTAATGTAGCACCACATACGTGATTTGGTTTTGCAACAATCTTTCATGTGGTTCAGGTAGCACTTACCAAATGCCTACTGATAATCTAAAACACCTCAGCCTCCTGTATCTATCCCGCCTGTTAAATGCCTTGAAGCTTTAAATCAGATTTTTCAAATTCCAGTTGCCTTTGATAAAATCATGTCTGCATGGTTAAGTCATATTATACATCCAATTACTAGTTCAGCATTTCCAGTACTACAGAGATCACACTGTTTTCTTTCTTGAATAGCAGTCTTCTTATGCAGTTTCAGCATCCAAGCTAACTTACTTCCATTGCAGTATTGCGATGTGTGAGATGGCTGATAAGGATTATGTGGGGTCTTCAGAGTTTGCTGCAAATGGTGTAGGATGAGCTAGGTGCCATGGATGTTGCCTGGGAGAGGGCTCTGACATAGATTTGTTTATCCTCCCGGTGGGTTTGGGAGACTTTGCAGAGAAAATAATGATGAAACCTCATCAGTGACTGTCAAAGAAGCAAGGTGATGATCACTATTCCCAGCAGAGTATCAGCACAGTGCTGTGTTTGATCTGTGAACATTTTTTTTCTCAGGTGTGGATTTCAAAGTTCAAAGTAATTCTATCATGAAAGTACATATATGTCACCATATACTCACCTGAGATTCATTTTCTTGTGGGCATTCACAGTAAAAACATAGAAACATAATGGATCAATGAAAAACTTCACACAACAGAGACAAATAACCAATGTGCAAAAGGCAACTAACTGTTTAAAAACAAAAAGAAAAAAAATATATTATTGATAATAATTAAATAGGCCAGTTAGAAGGGTGGGCTGAAAGATGGCAGATGGAGTTTAATGCTGATAAGTGTGAGGTGCTACATTTTGGTAGGACTAATCAAAATAGGACATACATGGTAAATGGTAGGGCATTGAAGAATTCAGTAGAACGGAGGAATAATGGTGCATAGTTCCCTGAAGGTGGAATCTCAAGTGGATAGGGTGGTGAAGAAAGCTTTTGGTATGCTGGCCTTTATTAATCAGAGCATTGAGTATAGGAGTTGGGATGGAATGTTAAAATTGTACAAGGCATTGGTAAGGCCAAATTTGGAGTATTGTGTACTGTTCTGGTCACCAAATGATAGGAAAGATGTCAACAAAATAGAGTACAGAGAAGATTTACTAGAATGTTACCTGGGTTTCAGCACCTAAGTTACAGAGAAAGGTTGAACAAGTTGGGTCTTTATTCTTTGGAACGTAGAGGGTTGAGGGGGGACTTGATAGAGGTATTTAAAATTATGAGGGGGATAGATAGAGTTGACGTGGATAGGCTTTTTCCGTTGAGAATAGGGGAGATTCAAACAAGAGGACATGAGTTGAGAGTTAGGGGGCAAAAGTTTAGGGGTAACATGAGGGGGAACTTCTTTACTCAGAGAGTGGTAGCTGTGTGGAACGAGTTTCCAGTAGAAGTGGTAGAGGCAGGTTTGATATTGTCATTTAAAGTAAAATTGGATAGCAATATGGAGAAGAAAGGAATGGAGGGTTATGGGCTGAGTGTAGGTCGGTGGGATGAGGTGAGAGTAAGCATTCAGCACAGACTAGAAGGGCTGAAATGGCCTGTTTCCGTGCTGTAACTGTTATATGGTTATAAATAAGAAATAGATATTGAGAATACAAGCAGAGGAGTTCTTAAAAGTTAGTCCACAGGTTGTAGAATCAGTTCAGCATTGGGATGAGTGAAGTTATCTCCTTTGGTTCGAGGTTGATGGTTGAGGGGTAACTGAACCTGGTGATATGGGACTTGAGGCTCCTGTACCTCCTTCCTGATGGCAGCAATGAGAAGAAAGCTTGGCCTGGGTGGTATTCATGATTATCAACTTTTCCTCAGTATAGTTCCTAATATTAGAAAGGTAAGTCATATTTTTAGGGTCTTGCTGATGCCTTTTGTACAATGAAGACAAAGTCTTGGTCTCTCAGTCAACTTAGTTATGACCCTTGCATTTTAATTGCTTACCTGCAGAGCACTTTCTCTGTAACTGTAACACAATACTCTGCATTCTGTTATTGGTTTCTCTTTTGTGCTAACTTGATGTACTGATACATGGAATGAACTGTTTGGATGGCATGCAAACAAAATATTTCATTGTGTCTTAGTCGTCATCATTATCTGTCGTGTCGTATGATGTGGGCGATGATTGCCTTTGACTATGGTTGTTCTTGACACATTTTTCAACGGAAGTGGTTTGCCATTGCCTTCTTCTAGGCGGTGTCTTTGCAAGGTGGGTAACCTCAACCATTACACCGGACATTAAATTTTTTTGAAACTTTTGCTTCCTCAGGAATTTTCTGTGGTTATGATAGTGCACTTGAAGATGAACACATATATAATTTCAGACTACTTGTATCACGTAGGAATTTGAAGACTACTTATGTAGGAATTTAGAGAAACAATAAGTTAACTTTTATTGAATGTAATGCGTTTAATTGCATATTGGTGCTGACACTTAGCAATAGTTCAACTAAGCTAAAAATGTTTTGTTGATGATTTTCGTTTGTACTCTGTTTGAGGTTTCTCACTTAAGTGTCCAACAATCATCAGCCAGCATTGATGGTTTCCAATTGCCCTGATACTGTTTCTCCATGACTGCAATGTCCTGGTGAAATCTTTCACCATGCTTGTTGTTGGCACCGCCAAGATTTCCAAGGAAGAATCTAAATGGGAATGCAGAAAATGAATCTTTAGTGTCATGTTGCACTTCATGGTTTGTATGCTTGAAGCATATTGGCAACCAGCTGCACTTAATTTGGTGCTCTGTAGTTGCCAAGAAGATTTTCAACAACATCCTTGAATGCATTCCATCCAATTTTCTTTGGCCCCACTAGAAATTCCTTGAATTGCCTGTCATTGATGACCTGTTTGATTTGTGTAAAACAGAAGGCTTTTCCTTAATCTTGCCATTAGTTATCCTGCGAAACGAATGTCTCAAATATTGAAATCTTTCACAGAAATTTTTGTGCCTGCTGACAGCAGATTCCACCCTTGCAGTCTTGAACTTAGTGATTCTGCTTTTGCCTTTGACAAACCCAAGTCTCTGACCAGATCATTTAACTCAGATTGAGTTATCAGATGAGGCTCACTAGACATAAAGAGTTCAAAATCTTTATCAATATGAGTGTCATCTTCCATTCCTGGCTTGTGCATCATGGCATTTTGCTCTGCTTCCTCTAGTCTCCATGTCTCCGGTGGCTTCAGTACTGGAGGACTATCGTCATGTGGCACAGGTCACATGGCTGAAGGGAGATTGAGGCATTCTACAGATTTCTTGTTTTTAGCAGAAAAACCAGACCCACTGGTCAGACCGAAGTTGCAGTCTGTCACATGATCCTTTTGTTCTCGCCATATAATCAGGACAGCAAATAACATTGACTTCCCAGTACCTCTGAGCCAAGCTCCAAGATCAACAGTGCACGTTGCGCAATAAATGTGAGGAGCCAAGGCTTTGTCTTGGTCGCAAATTTTACGCCATAAGTAGAGCTTTTAGGCTCTCTTAGTAAGAGAAGTCATGCTCTTTCTTTGAATTTAAACGTATACGCGACACTAATATAACAAAGTATTGGAGCTGTTGCAACATTGGCTATCACAAATACTCCAGAAAATATATTTACTTTATTATATTGAGTGCACATGATATGCTTTGCGCATAGAGCATATGCATCTGCATGATGGCAAGCTGATATACATGTAAATGCAATGCATTGAATGGTGTGTGCATGATGCTTTTATAGCCTTTCTAAAACCTGCCCTCCATGCAGCATCCTCCCTGTCTTGGCATGCCTAGCCATGCCCAAACAAGATAGAAAACTTTTCAGCTTACATGGTGGACAACATTTAAATTGACTTGAATTATGAATTGAACTAACAATACAGGAGATTTCAAAAATGGTGTGTGATAGGGAAATTTCAAGGTGATTTTCATGATCAGCAGTCCAAGATCCATAAGATACACCCAAAAGTATTCAGGAAGCAAAATCATTGTTGTCCAG